>NC_091327.1:3332769-3671881 GCF_038502225.1 Cherax quadricarinatus
AGGGTGATAACAGAACATTGTTTTCTGGTTTTGAAGTGGATAGCAATGGTCATACAACCAGGAAGGCAAGAAGTGCCAGTTCAACCCAAGATATAGCAGTGCCTTCCACTTCTGGTATTGCTACACAAATTATTCACCAGTAGCTCTTTACCCCTGAATTGTACAGTGATTGGAGTGATTTGGGTAATGATAGTGTAAAGTATTATATGTATAAGGAGGAGAGTGCTGAATCAAGCGAAAGTGACACAGAAACGTTTCGCCACACATTGGCTTCATCAGTCCAATACTTTGTATTGGACTGATGAAGTCACTGTGTGGTGAAACGTTTCTTCAATAAAGATTCCCATTTGTTGCATAAGTGTCTCAATTCTTCACCAAAGCTTATATTCCCATGGACCAACAGAGTATGGAACTGGCATTTGTGCCAAATATTTCACAATTTGATGATAGTAATAGTGGGATTCAGCTAATTTATCCTTTAACAGATGATTTCACTGAACTTGACTGCATTCATTTATCCCTCAATGACTCACTGATGAATATTATTGTTGCTTAAACAAATAACTATTACAAGTTTACGGTGGTATACTGAAATCAAAGCTTCAAAAGTGGAAGGACACAGCTGTTGCAGAGATGTATCGGTTCTTTGCAACACTATGCTAATGCTACATATGTTGCACTTTTCTGAGGTGATTTTTTCTACAAAATATGGGCAGTGATTATGTAGTTAAAATATAAATTCAGTGAGTATTTTTATCTGTTCTGGAACATTGTCAAAAATAATTCTCTGGTGTTATTCAAAAGAAGACTTTCCTTCAAGCAGTACAGTGGACCCCCGGTATTCGATATTAATCCGTTCCTGAGAGCTCATCGAATGCTGAAATTATCGTAAGGCGAATTAAAAAAAATTTTACCACATGAAATATTAAATTTAATGCACACAAACTGAAGAAGACATGCACAGTTTGTAGTACTCTACTAACAATAGAATACATGACACTTACCTTAAATGAAGATCTAGCAATGATTGATGGGATGGGAGGAGGGGAGAGTGTTGAACTTATTGTTTAGAAGGGGAATCCCCTTCCATTAGGATTTGAGGTAGCAAGTCCTTTTCTGGGGTTACTTCCCTTCTTCTTTTAATGCCACTAGGACCAGCTTGAGAGTCACTGGACCTCTGTCGCACAACAAATCTGTCCATAGAGCTCTGTACCTCCAGTTCCTTTACGATTTGTATAAAATGGGCCACAACATTGTCATTGTAATAGTCACCAGCACGGCTTGCAATAGCTGTGTTAGGGTGATTTTCATCCATAAAGGTTTGCAGTTCAACCCGCTTTGCACACATTTCCTTAATTCTTGAAGTAGGCACAATGGATTCCACAACTGGCATAGGCTTCTCAGGGTTAGCCCCAAACCCTTCAAAATCTTTCTTAATTTCCATACTAATTCTCACCCTTTTTACCACAGGGTTGGCACTAGAAGCTTTCTTGGGGCCCATAGTGACTTATTTTGCAGAAACAAGCACCAAAAACACTGTGATAATATGGAATGTACCGAATGTATCCTTAGATGCGAGCACACTGACTGGCTTGTAAACACTGGCACGCACGGGGCAGTTCAGGCCACGTGTGGACACATCTCGGATGAATCGCGCATGGCGGGGTTTTTAATGAGTGGCGAGGCAAAATTTTTGCGTTAAAATGTATCGAATACAGTGGACCCCCGGTTTGCGATATTATTTCATTCCAGAAGTATGTTCAAGTGCCGGTACTGACCGAATTTGTTCCCATAAGGAATATTGTGAATTTTATTAGTCCATTTCAGACCCCCAAACATACACATACACACACACTTACATAAATACACTTACATAATTGGTCGCATTGGGAGCTGATCGTAAACCGGGGGTCCACTGTACCGGATTTATTGGATACTGATGCCATCGAATACCGGGGGACCACTGTATATACCAAGAAGTGATGCAAGGAGGGAGGAGTATATGGAGAGGAAAAGAGAGGTTAGAAGAGTGGTGACGCAATGTAAAAAGTGAGCAAATGAGAGAGTGAGACTAATAAGTTGAGGAAACCTAGGGAATGAATGGATTTGATTGTTAAAAATAGGAGAGGAGAGTTATTACATGGAGAGTTTAGAGGTATTTGGGAAGATGGAGGGAATATTTTGAGGAATTGTTAAGTGTTGATGTAGATAGGGAAGCTGTGATTTCATGTACAGGGCAGGGAGGAATAACATCTTATAGGAGCGAGGAGGAGCAAGTTGCGAGTGTGGGGGAAGTTCGTTAGGCAGTGGGTAAAATGAAAGGGAGTAAAGCAGCTGGGATTGATGGGATAAAGATAGAAATATCAAAAGCAGGTGGGAATATAGTTTTTGGAGTGGTTGGTGCTTTTATTTAATAAATGTATGGAAGAGGGTAAGGTACCTAGGGATTGGCAGAGAACATGCATAGTTCTTTTGTATAAAGGCAAAGGGTACAAAAGAGAATTCAAAAATTATAAGGGAATAAGTCTGTTGAATATACAGGTCCGCCATCACAAATCCAGCAATCAGACATCCGGTTCCATCAGTTATTCGGCACTAATTTTGGCTAGCATAATTTCAAATTTCCAGGGTCGCCACATGAACCTGTTGGTACTGTTTGGTGGCGCTACTTGCTGCATAAGGCATTCCAATTTCTTTTTCTCCAATTGGTATAACTTGCTTACTGTCAGCCCTAACCATTGTTCCAAATAATAAAAGAAATGCTTCTTGTTGTGTAAAGCACCTACACAGTACATCATCCATTAAAGATAAGGTAGCTTTGACGCCACTGTCGGTTGCCATGAGCTCAGTCTCGTGATGCAGGGGAATTTGCTTTATTATTATGCTAATATTATGCTACAGCTTATTTGCCTATCACAATTGATCTAATATGACATAATAAACAATATAAATAACATAAAAACATGTTAAATGCTCCAGAACGAATAATATTTGTCATAATACCGAACAGTTCAACGAAGGTATGAAGAGGATATGGGATACAAGTACCATTCTCCTATCCCTGTCTTGGGGGCTTATATTAAAGAAAACAGAGTATAGCACAGGGCTAAATGTGATATACACTCGTACTGTACCATAAAACTGAAACAAAAAGGCTTTTTTCTTTACATAGATTATCACACATAGCAGCATATGTGTAGAGAACCTAGGATAACTCAAAAAAGTCAAAGTGGCTTATTTCTAGTACCTGGCTTGGGCTAGCCATATATGATTTTTGGTATATATTCGATTTCCAGCTAGGGTAGAAACACTGGGCATGTTTCTTTACACTTGTTGTCTATGTTCACCCATCAGTAAATGGGTACCTGGGTGTTAGTAGACTGGTGTGGGTCTTATCCTGGGACACTGGCCTAATTTGCCTGAAATGCTTAGCATAACAAGGGGCTTTCTATATAGTAGTATGATGTTATCTAGGCCTGTATACCATGTACATGTACTTGCAGTAAATAAAGATATTATTATTATTGTTTTTTTTTTCTCTCAGTTGTTTGTTGGGCTATCTTATTGAAACTTGGACAATGATGGAAAGATGCTTCTTAATGTACACCAAAAATGAAAAAAAAAAAACATGATAAATAAGGAAGTTCACTTCTCAGCCATTAGCCGCCTCTTTGCAGTATATTTTCTTATGGTTTTTATGGTTGTATTCTCGTTTTTTGGTCTCATTTGATAGAATAGAACATATATTACAGAAATAGATATGATTTTGATTGGTTTCACGATGAAAAGTACCTTGAAATTGAGCTCAAAGTAGCGAAAATGTTCAATTACAAGTAAACAGTGTCTAGATAAGGGTAAAGAGGTTTTAGTGGCATTTATGGATTTGGAAAAGGTATATGACTGGGTGGATAGATGGGGGTAATATGGCAGATGTTGCAAATGTATGGAATAGGAGGTAGGTTGTTGAAAGCAGTGAAAATTTTAATGAGGATAGTGAAGCTCAGGTTAGAGTACACGTATGTAGGGGACAGGGAGATTATTTCCCAGTAAAAGTAGGCCTTAGACAAGGATGTGTGATGTCACCATGGTTGTTCAATATATTTATAGATGGGGTTGTTAGAGAAGCGAATGCTCGGGTGTTGGCAAGAGGTTTGGGTTTAAAAGATAAAGAATCTAACACAAAGTAGGAGTTCTCACAGTTGCTCTTTGCTGATGATACTGTGCTTTTGAGAGATTCTGAAGAGACGTGGCAGAGGTTGGTGGATGAGTTTGGTAGGGTATGTAAAAGAAGAAAATTGAAAGTGAATATTGGGTTGGAGAGAGAGAATATGGAGGAAGTGAATGTACAGTGGAACCCCAGATTTTGTCCGGTGCAGATATTGTACAATTCGGATTTTGACCACTTTTTTGGGCGAAATTTTACCCCAGGTTTCATACCTCCGCTTGGAGATTGTCTGTACCAGATGTGTCCACCTGGGTCGTGCTAAAAATATCTAACATAGACAGAACTCACAGCAGTGGTTTTAAATTGGAAAAATTCAGATTCAGGAAGGATATAGGAAAGCACTAGTTTGGTAATAGAGTTGTGGATGAGTGGAACAAACTCCCAAGTACCATCATAGAAGCTAAGACATTGTGTAGTTTTAAAAATAGGTTGGATAAATTCATGAGTGGGTGTGAGTTGGACCTGACTAGCTTGTGCTACTAGATCGGATGCCGTGCTCCTCCCTTAAGTGATGTGTCTGACCTCGCTAGGTCAAGGCATTGGCTTAAGCCAGTGAGAGAATTGGTCCTGCCTCACATAGGCCAGTAGGCCTGTTGCAGTGTTCCTTCTTTCCTGTGTTCTTATATTCTGATGATACTAATACATAATAATAATCACTCTTTGGCACATTAAATGTCTTATTTTAGGTTATATAGACATTTTCATTAATCCATCTATGATATTTTCTTCAAAATTATATAAGAAACATGTTACATTGCATATAAACATGCAATGTTTATATGCTATGGACGTGTGCTAGCCAGGCAGAGGAAAAACATTACATTTTCTCTGGTCCAGCATCAGAGACAGCATGTATAAATCTCTGTTGGCCCAGTCACCGCCCTTAACCCTTTCAGGGCCCATGCCGTAGATCTGCGGCTGTATATTGAGGGTCCAAACCGTAGATCTATGCCATGAGCTCAGCTCACTCTGATAAGCTGTGAGTAGTAAATTTGGGCCTAGATATGAGAGAATACATCTATGTGGTATGTGTGCACCACATAAAACAAATCCTGCAACACAGTGCAAAATGAGAGAAAAAACTTAGACCATAATTTTCGATTAAAACAGCAACTTTGCAGTGTTTTTTTGTATGTTTTTTATGGTTGCATTTGCGATTTCTTGGTCTCATTTGATAGAATGGAAGATATATTACAGAAATAGAGATGATTTTGATTTGATGGCTTGAAATTGAGCTCAAAGTAGTGAAAAATGTTAAATTTTTGTCGATGTTCAAGAGTAAACAAATGACCTCACATGTCTAATACACACCTGCTGGTGGGTCTAATATACATTCACAAATGTGGTGATATAATTTATACAATTATTACAATATTGCATAACAGTAAATCTTCTATTTTTTTGGTTTGAATAAAAATTCATTATGTGAATAAAAATCAAAATGGAATTCATTTGTAAAGCCTAAAAACATAACTAATGAACAGAGGAAATGTTAGTTTAGTTCCAGAAATGCCTGCATTGTTTATTCTGGATCCTATTTTGAAATTGGAATATTTTGAACTTTGCACTAAATTGGCCAAATTACCAATTTCCGATCACATTATTTTGTAGTTGAAGCAGTTGATTTGGCAATTTCTTGTGCTCAATCGATAGAATAGAAGTAATACTACTGAAATAACTAAGAATTTGGTCAACTGGAATAATGTAATTGGCCTAAAATGGGAGTCAAAGTCGGCAAAATCGCCGATGCATAAACATCACTGACACATCAAAATTCGCGAGAGCATAATTTCTTCAGTTTTCCACCAAATTTCATACTTTATGTTTTATTACCTTCAGAAAAAGATTCTCTACCATTTCATAAGAAAAAAGAAAAAAATTATTTTTTGAAAATTCTTGGACACTGGTGCACACTTTGAAATTTGGCCTCTGGACCCTGAAAGGGTTAATACATAATGCTTTTGTTTACAATTCTCGGCATGAACTATCCATTACTTCTCCCTTTGTTTATGATGACATCTAAAGGTAGTTGTTAGAAACGATTAAATTCAGTGAACATTGTATGTCGATGGTAATAATATGGCTCTGGGCCGCATTAAATATCATGTAGCTAGGATGTGGAAGAGTTGGTGGAGAATTATCACCCTAAAAAAGTTGTTACAAGCCATGTCTGCATGGTCCAGTGACCCTCAAGCTGGTCCTAGTGCCAGTAAAAGACAAAGAAGGGAAGTAACCCTGGATAGGGCTTCGATACCTGAAGTCCTTATGGAGGGGAATTCCCCTTCCAGACAATAACCTCTCCTTCCTCTCCCCTCCTTGCCATCTTCCATAAAGTAAAAGTGATTTAAATGTTCATTTATCCATTAAAATTAGTCATTTATATTTATTACTCATTGTTTTGTGTATGTAAAACTATAGGTTTTCTCTATAAAATGTATTTTTAGTTAACATTTTTGAGTATATGGAGAGTAAAAGAAAGGTGAAGAGAGTGGTGAGAGAGTGCAAAAGGAGAGCAGATGAAAGAGTGGGAGAGGCACTGTCAAGAAATTTTAATGAAAATAAGAAAAAATTTTGGAGTGAGTTAAACAAGTTAAGAAAGCCTAGGGAAAGTATGGATTTGTCAGTTAAAAACAGAGTAGGGGAGTAGTAGATGGGGAGATGGAGGTATTAGGTAGATGGCGAGAATATTTTGAGGAACTTTTAAATGTTGAGGAAGAAAGGGAGGCGGTAATTTCATGCACTGGCCAGGGAGGTATACCATCTTTTAGGAGTGAAGAAGAGCAGAATGTAAGTGTGGTGGAGGTACGTGAGGCATTACGTAGAATGAAAGGGGGTAAAGCAGCTGGAACTGATGGGATCATGATAGAAATGTTAAAAGCAGGGGGGGATATAGTGTTGGAGTGGTTGGTACTTTTGTTTATGTATGAAAGAGGGGAAGGTACCTAGGGATTGGCGGAGAGCATGTATAGTCCCTTTATATAAAGGGAAAGGGGACAAAAGAGATTGTAAAAATTATAGAGGAATAAGTTTACTGAGTATACCAGGAAAAGTATATGGTAGGGTTATAATTGAAAGAATTAGAGGTAAGACAGAATGTAGGATTGCGGATGAGCAGGGAGGCTTCAGAGTGGGTAGGGGATGTGTAGATCAAGTGTTTACATTGAAGCATATATGTGAACAGTATTTAGATAAAGGTAGGGAAGTTTTTATTGCATTTATGGATTTAGAAAAGGCATATGATAGAGTCCTAGGTAGTAGGTTGGTAGACAGCAACTGCCCAGGGAGGTACTACCGTCCTGCCAAGTGAGTGTAAAACGAAAGCCTGTAATTGTTTTACATGATGGTAGGATTGCTGGTGTCTTTTGTCTGTCTCATAAATATGCAAGATTACAGGTAAGTCTTGCTACTTCTACTTACACTTAGGTCACACTACACATACATGTACAAGCATATATATACACACCCCTCTGGGTTTTCTTCTATTTTCTTTCTAATTCTTGTTCTTGTTTATTTCCTCTTATCTCCATGGGGAAGTGGAACAGAATTCTTCCTCTGTAAGCCATGCGTGTCGTAAGAGGTGACTAAAATGCCGGGAGCAAGGGGCTAGTAACCCCTTCTCCTGTATATATTACTAAATTTAAAAGATGATTGCTGATGTTATGAATGAAAAGAAGTTGGATGTCCTGGCTCTAAGCGAAACAAAGCTGAAGGGGGTAGGAGAGTTTCAGTGGGGGGAAATAAATGGGATTAAATCTGGAGTATCTGAGAGAGTTAGAGCAAAGGAAGGGGTTATGATCAGTTATGGAAGGAGAAAAGAGAATATGAATGTGTAAATTCAAGAATTATGTGGATTAAAGTAAAGGTTGGATGCGAGAAGTGGGTCATAATAAGCGTGTATGCACCTGGAGAAGAGAGGAATGCAGAGGAGAGAGAGAGATTTTGGGAGATGTTAAGTGAATGTATAGGAGCCTTTGAACCAAGTGAGAGAGTAATTGTGGTAGGGGACCTGAATGCTAAAGTAGGAGAAACTTTTAGAGAGGGTGTGGTAGGTAAGTTTGGGGTGCCAGGTGTAAATGATAATGGGAGCCCTTTGATTGAACTTTGTATAGAAAGGGGTTTAGTTATAGGTAATACATATTTTAAGAAAAAGAGGATAAATAAGTATACACGATATGATGTAGGGCGAAATGACAGTAGTTTGTTGGATTATGTATTGGTAGATAAAAGACTGTTGAATAGACTTCAGGATGTACATGTTTATAGAGGGGCCACAGATATATCAGATCACTTTCTAGTTGTAGCTACACTGAGAGTAAAAGGTAGATGGGATACAAGGAGAATAGAAGCATCAGGGAAGAGAGAGGTGAAGGTTTATAAACTAAAAGAGGAGGCAGTTAGGGTAAGATATAAACAGCTATTGGAGGATAGATGGGCTAATGAGAGCATAGGCAATGGGGTCGAAGAGGTATGGGGTAGATTTAAAAATGTAGTGTTAGAGTGTTCAGCAGAAGTTTGTGGTTACAGGAAAGTGGGTGCAGGAGGGAAGAGGAGCGATTGGTGGAATGATGATGTAAAGAGAGTAGTAAGGGAGAAAAAGTTAGCATATGAGAAGTTTTTACAAAGTAGAAGTGATGCAAGGAGGGAAGAGTATATGGAGAAAAAGAGAGAGGTTAAGAGAGTGGTGAAGCAATGTAAAAAGAGAGCAAATGAGAGAGTGGGTGAGATGTTATCAACAAATTTTGTTGAAAATAAGAAAAAGTTTTGGAGTGAGATTAACAAGTTAAGAAAGCCTAGAGAACAAATGGATTTGTCAGTTAAAAATAGGAGAGGAGAGTTATTAAATGGAGAGTTAGAGGTATTGGGAAGATGGAGGGAATATTTTGAGGAATTGTTAAATGTTGATGAAGATAGGGAAGCTGTGATTTCGTGTATAGGGCAAGGAGGAATAACATCTTGTAGGAGTGAGGAAGAGCCAGTTGTGAGTGTGGGGGAAGTTCGTGAGGCAGTAGGTAAAATGAAAGGGGGTAAGGCAGCCGGGATTGATGGGATAAAGATAGAAATGTTAAAAGCAGGTGGGGATATAGTTTTGGAGTGGTTGGTGCAATTATTTAATAAATGTATGGAAGAGGGTAAGGTACCTAGGGATTGGCAGAGAGCATGCATAGTTCCTTTGTATAAAGGCAAAGGGGATAAAAGAGAGTGCAAAAATTATAGGGGGATAAGTCTTTTGAGTGTACCTGGTAAAGTGTATGGTAGAGTTATAATTGAAAGAATTAAGAGTAAGACGGAGAATAGGATAGCAGATGAACAAGGAGGCTTTAGGAAAGGTAGGGGGTGTGTGGACCAGGTGTTTACAGTGAAACATATAAGTGAACAGTATTTAGATAAGGCTAAAGAGGTCTTTGTGGCATTTATGGATTTGGAAAAGGCGTATGACAGGGTGGATAGGGGGGCAATGTGGCAGATGTTGCAAGTGTATGGTGTAGGAGGTAGGTTACTGAAAGCAGTGAAGAGTTTTTATGAGGATAGTGAGGCTCAAGTTAGAGTATGTAGGAAAGAGGGAAATTTTTTCCCAGTAAAAGTAGGCCTTAGACAAGGATGTGTGATGTCACCGTGGTTGTTTAATATATTTATAGATGGGGTTGTAAGAGAAGTAAATGCGAGGGTCTTGGCAAGAGGCGTGGAGTTAAAAGATAAAGAATCACACACAAAGTGGGAGTTGTCACAGCTGCTCTTTGCTGATGACACTGTGCTCTTGGGAGATTCTGAAGAGAAGTTGCAGAGATTGGTGGATGAATTTGGTAGGGTGTGCAAAAGAAGAAAATTAAAGGTGAATACAGGAAAGAGTAAGGTTATGAGAATAACAAAAAGATTAGGTGATGAAAGATTGAATATCAGATTGGAGGGAGAGAGTATGGAGGAGGTGAACGTATTCAGATATTTGGGAGTGGACGTGTCAGCGGATGGGTCTATGAAAGATGAGGTGAATCATAGAATTGATGAGGGAAAAAGAGTGAGTGGTGCACTTAGGAGTCTGTGGAGACAAAGAACTTTGTCCTTGGAGGCAAAGAGGGGAATGTATGAGAGTATAGTTTTACCAACGCTCTTATATGGGTGTGAAGCGTGGGTGATGAATGTTGCAGCGAGGAGAAGGCTGGAGGCAGTGGAGATGTCATGTCTGAGGGCAATGTGTGGTGTGAATATAATGCAGAGAATTCGTAGTTTGGAAGTTAGGAGGAGGTGCGGGATTACCAAAACTGTTGTCCAGAGGGCTGATGAAGGGTTGTTGAGGTGGTTCGGACATGTAGAGAGAATGGAGCGAAACAGAATGACTTCAAGAGTGTATCAGTCTGTAGTGGAAGGAAGGCGGGGTAGGGGTCGGCCTAGGAAGGGTTGGAGGGAGGGGGTAAAGGAGGTTTTGTGTGCGAGGGGCTTGGACTTCCAGCAGGCATGTGTGAGCGTGTTTGATAGGAGTGAATGGAGACAAATGGTTTTTAATACTTGACGTGCTGTTGGAGTGTGAGCAAAGTATCATTTATGAAGGGATTCAGGGAAACCGGCAGGCCGGACTTGAGTCCTGGAGATGGGAAGTACAGTGCCTGCACTCTGAAGGAGGGGTGTTAATGTTGCAGTTTAAAAACTGTAGTGTAAAGCACCCTTCTGGCAAGACAGTGATGGAGTGAATGATGGTGAAAGTTTTTCTTTTTCGGGCCACCCTGCCTTGGTGGGAATCGGCCAGTGTGATAATAAAAAAATAATAAATAAAAGGAGAAACTTCAGTTTTTTCTTTTGGGCCACCCCACCTCAGTGGGATACAGCTGGTACGTTGAAAGAAAAGAAAGATATGATAGAGTGGATAGAGGAGCAATGTGGCAGATGTTGCAAGTATATGGAATAGGTGGTAAGTTACTAAATGCTGTAAAGAGTTTTTATGAGGATAGTGAGGCTCAGGTTAGGGTGTGTAGAAGAGAGGGAGAATACTTCCCGGTAAAAGTAGGTCTTAGACAGGGATGTGTAATGTCACCATGGTTGTTTAATATATTTATAGATAGGGTTGTAAAAGAAGTAAATGCTAGGGTGTTCGGGAGAGGGGTGGGATTAAATTATGGGGAATCAAATTCAAAATGGGAACTGACACAGTTACTTTTTACTGATGATACTGTGCTTATGGGAGATTCTAAAGAAAAATTGCAAAGGTTAGTGGATTAGTTTGAGAATGTGTGTAAAGGTAGAAAGTTGAAAGTGAACATAGAAAAGAGTAAGGTGATGAGGGTATCAAATGATTTAGATAAAGAAAAATTGGATATCAAATTGGGGAGGAGGAGTATGGAAGAAGTGAATGTTTTCAGATACTTGGGAGTTGACGTGTCGGCGGATGGGTTTATGAAGGATGAGGTTAATCATAGAATTGATGAGGGAAAAAAGGTGAGTGGTGCGTTGAGGTATATGTGGAGTCAAAAAACATTATCTATGGAGGCAAAGAAGGGAATGTATGAAAGTATAGTAGTACCAACACTCTTATATGGATGTGAAGCCTGGGTGGTAAATGCAGCAGCAAGGAGACGGTTGGAGGCAGTGGAGATGTCCTGTCTAAGGGCAATGTGTGGTGTAAATATTATGCAGAAAATTCGGAGTGTGGAAATTAGGAGAAGGTGTGTAGTTAATAAAAGCATTAGTCAGAGGGCAGAAGAGGGGTTGTTGAGGTGGTTTGGTCATTTAGAGAGAATGGATCAAAGTAGAATGACATGGAAAGCATATAAATCTATAGGGGAAGGAAGGAGGGGTAGGGGTCGTCCTCGAAAGGGTTGGAAAGAGGGGGTAAAGGAGGTTTTGTGGGCAAGGGGCTTGGACTTCCAGCAAGCATGCATGAGCGTGTTAGATAGGAGTGAATGGAGACGAATGATACTTGGGACCTGACGATCTGTTGGAGTGTGAGCAGGGTAATATTTAGTGAAGGGATTCAGGGAAACCGGTTATTTTCATATAGTCGGACTTGAGTCCTGGAAATGGGAAGTACAATGCCTGCACTTTAAAGGAGGGGTTTGGGATATTGGCAGTTTGGAGGGATATGTTGTGTATCTTTATACGTATATGCTTCTAAACTGTTGTATTCTGAGCACCTCTGCAAAAGCAGTGATAATGTGTGAGTGTGGTGAAAGTGTTGAATGATGATGAAAGTATTTTCTTTTTGGGGATTTTCTTTCTTTTTTGGGTCACCCTGCCTCGGTGGGAGATGGCCGACTTGTTGAAAAAAAAAAAAAATTTGAGTCGAACAGATTAATTGGATTTACATTATTTATCATGGGAAATATTACTTCGGTTTTCATCCATTTCGGATTTCAACCGACTTTCTGGAATGGATTAAGGATGAAAACTGGAGTTCCACTGTATTCAGATATTTTGAAGTGAACGTGTCAACAGATGATTCTATGAAAGATGAGGTGAATCATAGAATTGACAAGGGGAAAAAGGTGAGTGGTGCACTGAGGAGTCTGTGGAGACAAAGAACTTTGTCCATGGAAGCAAAGAAGGGAATGTATGTTATACATTATGTTATACCAATGCTCTTATATGGGTGTGATGCATGGGTGGTGAATGTTGCAACAAGGAGAAGGCTGGAGGCAGTGGAGATGTCATGTCTGAGGGCAATGTGTGGTGTGAATATAATGCAGCATTTCCGTGATGAACTCGAGCTCAGCTGGCCCAGTGGCTAATGCATCAGTTTGGAGTTTTACGACTCACTAGCCGTGATTTCAATATCCGCTTGTACTCTGGTTTATTAGCACTCTCTGGTATGGTGGTGAGGAATATGAAGGAGTCATATCTAGGTAAGGGGCATACCTTATTCAAAGATAATTGGTACACAAGCCCTTCCCTTTGTGATTTCCTCAAGGTGAACAATACAGACATGTAGGCCAGTGACAGGAAATAGAAAACTTGTGTCACTATTCACAAGAGCCCTGGACACCAGTGAAGTGCAAGTTTTTCGTACTCATGACATGATGCATTGTGATGGCATAACAAAAGAAATGTGACAGTGCTGTTGACCATACACAGGCATCAAATGAAGGACACTGGAAAGTTGACTGGCAAACAGATGACACTGTTGTGAAGCTGCATACAGTCATTGACTACAGTACTACAGTACCAATAAGAATTTGGTAGACAAATCTAACATGCAAATTGGGTCTGTGGAATGTGTCAGAATGAACTGCAGTTGGTATCTAAAATTATTTTTCCATCTATTGGATGTTGTAGTGCTAAATGCATACAATATGTTCCAGGTGAAAATAGGATGCAAATGCAGATTTGCTGATTTCCATCTATGTATATATCCATCTTAAGACAGATAATAGAAAAATACCAGTGAAAGTTCAGTCAACATGTTGCCACCATGGTAGTGAAAGTGATCCATTTTGGGTGAGACCAGATGCACACTTTCTGATACTATTCCTGAAGAAGGCACAAAAACAATGTTATGTATGTCAACACATAACTAGAAAGTCAAGCAAGCTATCAGATACAAAATATATCTGTAAGTTGTGTGGTATTCCATTGTGCATCAAGCCATGTTTTGAGGAATATCATACCATGAAACAGTTTTAACCCTTAAACTGTCCACACGTAGATATACGTGCATGTACGCAGCACTCCTTCAAATTTGGTGCAATAGGCCTGATTCGCCTAGACATGAATGAATGGGACCGTGCACTCAGTGTGCACACTATGAGAAAAAATCGGGGACCATTTAGTACCTTGTGGGAGCACAAGTTCAACTGAGCGCCACCTAGAGCAAATAGAGTGGCAAACACCAGGGATTCATTGATGTCATGTCATATTAATACTCACATTTTAAGAGGAAAGTAAAAATAGGTAAGATAAATGCATGAGTGGGTGTGAGTTGGACCTGACTAGCTTGTGCTACTAGGTCAGATGTTGTGTTCCTTCTTTCGGTGGATGTGACCTGACTAGGTGGGTCATTGGTCTAAGCTGGGGAGTGACATGGACCTGCCTTGCATGGGCCAGTAGGCCTGCACAGTGTTCCTTCTTTCTTATGTATTCAGCTGGCTGGCTGGCTGGCTTTGGCTGTCTCTGTATCTGTCTTTATGTCTGTCTATCTATATCTTTGTCTATCTATATCTCTGTCTATCTGTCTATATATCTATATCCCTGTCTATCTGTCTATAACACTGTCTATCGGTATCTCTGTCTCTCACATGTACTCATAAATACAGTTATTATACATAATGTAAATTACCTAGGATAACCCAAAAATTCCAGGCCAAGTGCTATACAGTGTTTGTAGATATAAGACATAAATAAACATGACGCAGATAATACCAATGTCACTTGCTCAGCAATCAGGGAGCGGCATATACACCACAAACCAACAGGTTTACTAGCTGCTCCCTAAGACAGAGACAAGCAGATGGAAAGACAGACACACACAGGCAGACAGAAAGACAGATAAGCAGAACTGGACAGACAGATAAGCAGAGCTAGACAGACAAATAGACAGACAGATAAACAGACAGATATACAGACTGACAGTCAGACATAGAGACATGTTTGTGTGCAAGAGTCAAAACATATAAAGGCAAGGTTTCCCTCTCGAGCAGCATGCATTCATCAAATGTCAGTTGTTATCTGACACTTGTCATAACACCCTTCTTTAAGGAGTTTATATTATACTCCAGGCACACACAGAAGACAGAAAGACAGATAAGCTCAACTGGACAGACAGATAAGCAGAGCTAGGCAGACAGACAGATAGACAGATAGATGTACATATAGACAGGCAGACTGACAGACAGACATAAAAAGGCATGTTTGTGTGCAAAAGTAAAAATATATAAAGGCAGGGTTCCCTCCAGCAGGGCACATTCATCAAATGTCACTTAGCTGACCCTTGTCATAACACCATTTTTCAAGGAGTTTCATACTCCAGCATGTCTAAAGCATTGCTGGGACCTTTAAATACTTTGTATATATTTCTAGACAATAGTAAATGACCAGGGCAGGTGAAAATGTTCACCTGTCAGTGTGATTGTTACAATTTAAGTACTATTTCAGTACATAATATTAGTGTCAGAACAAAGATTGGCTATGAAATCACAAGAACTATTATAAATTGTAATTATCAGAACATAAAAATTATATATAAATTAAAATAAAAATGAGGGAAAAAGGTAAATTGGCAAGCGGCAGGACTGACTATTGCCATCAGGTGAGCATCAAGAGCCAACTTTGTGGTCTTATATCTCAGTAAGTACTGGTCTTAAAATTTTTTTTGGGCCTTATACCACACAGAAAATTGCCCTCTAATTTAAAAACAGAAAATGATTTTTTTATTTTTTAAAATATTCGGAGCGCCACGCAGGTGAACGTAGATCTACATTTGGACAGTTTAAGGGTTAATATGACAATAAACACTTGTACATAATGTTGCTTGACAAATAATCATTACATATAAGATAAACCATGTTTTTGTACAAATTTATAGTGAATATTGATATTTTTTTATGGTGCTGTATGCTTCCCAACCTATTTACAGTATCATTTTTGCATGAAATCATGATATTCTCATTGCAATATGTGGTGCTTAGTGTTAATTAGTGTATTAGAAAATGAAAATAAGACTTTATTTGGCTTAGAAAAAAAACGAAAACTGACAAAAACTAATTGGAATGTTAGCTCTGATGTAGCCAATAACATGTCAGTTTTGGCCAACTTTAACACACCATAAGACTAAGTTTTTATCAGATTCCACCCATTTTATTCTTATACGATTCAGAAAAATGTACGTTTTGAAACTGTAAGTTTTTTTTTTTTTTTTTAAATCTTCCCACACACAGAAGTTTTATTTTTCAGGTATGCCATAGGTGACCCTTTCACTCTTCAGACTCTGCAAAATTAATATTGCTCTCAGCATCTACAGTTTAAAAAAAAAAGTTATTTCATCTGATATGGTTGAAAATCTTTTCCTGAAAGTAATGACACCAAAATTATTAAATTTCATGGAAAACTTATGAAACTGCTGAGGTTTGAAGTTAGTGGTCAACGTACAATATATGCATTGACAATTTTGTCCACTTTGAGTCCTATTTTAAGTCAGTTCCAATGCACCAATCAACCAAATTCTTAGCAAGTTTGCTAGTATGCTTTTCATTCTATTGGTTGAGCACAATGAGCTGGTCACTCAGCTATTTGAATTACCCTTTAAAGTGCACAGAATTCAATAATTTTGCTAATTTTACACAAAATTAAAAAAAATCCAATTTAAGAGTAGTGTCCAAAATAAACACTATAGACATTCCAGGCACTAAAGCATTTCCCATGTTCATTCATCACATCTCCAGGCCTTTTCTATATTAAACTTGCCTCACAGTTTGATTTAAACATCACACAAAAAAAATTGAAGATTTACGCTATTTCTTGAATAATAAAATATAACCAGGGATAATTGGTTATGGTATCCCAATAATTGAATGAGACCTATTAAAAACCCACAAAACAAACCAGGGGGGGAGGGGGCATCTAGCTGTTACCAAGAAAATTGGAAAATTTTAATATTGGCACTACTTTGAGCCTATTTTCAAATTATTCTGATTATGAAACCAACCAAAATCATCCCTAGATTAGCATTATATCTTCAATTGTATCAAACAATTCCAAGAAACAGGCAGTTAAACTATAAATTAAAACTATTGGAGTATAAAACAAATTCTAACCACACAGTAAACCAAAAAATTAATATGAAGGACTTGGAAATGATAATGTCAGAGGATATCACTTTCAAAGACTACAACAATGTATCTACCATATCTGCTAGAAAAATGATAGGATGTATAACGAGAACCTTCAAAACTAAAGATGCCAAGCCCATGATGATTCTCTTTAAATCACCTGTTGTCTCTAGGCTGGAATACTGCTGTACACTAACTGCCCCCTTCAAGGCATAGAGGATAGTCTGAGGGCACTGAATCTGCACTCTCTTGAAAGGTGTAGAATTAGGGGGGATATGATCAAGGTGTATAAACGGAAAACAGGAATAAATAAAGGGGATGTAAATAGTATGCTGGAAATTTCCAGCCAAGACAGGACTCGCAGCAATGGTTTCAAGTTGGAAAAATTCAGATTCAGGAAGGATATAGGAAAGCACTGGTTTGGTAATAGAGTTGTGGATGAGTGGAACAAACTCCTGAGTGCAGTTATTGAGGCTAAAACATTGTGTAGTTTTAAAAATAGGTTAGATAAATACATGAGTGGGTGTGGGTGGGTGTGAGTTGGACCTGACTAGCTTGTGCTGCTGGGTCTGGTGCCGTGTTCCTTCCTTGAGTGGAGGTGACCAGACTGGGTAGGTCATTGGGCTAATCTGGGGGGGGGGGCATGGACCTGCTCCACATGGGTCAGTAGGCCAGTTGCAGTGTTCCTTCTTTCTTATATTCTTATGTTCTAAAATTGCTGACCTGGAGAATGTACAGAGAACCTTCATGGCACACACAATTACGATAAAGCACCTAAATCACTGGGGATGGTTAAAGTCCCTTGACTTGTATACCCTGAAATGTAGGCAAGAAAGATACATGGTAATATATATAACACTTGGAAAATCCTAGAGGGATTAGTACTGAATTTGCACCGAAAATCATTCCCTGTGACAGCAAAAGACTCGGCAGGAGATGCAACATCCACCCAATGAAAAGCAGGGGGCACCATGAGTACACTAAGAGACAACACAATAGGTATCAGGGGCCCAAGACTATTCAGCTGTCTCCCAACATATGCAGTGGACCCTCGCGTAACGATATTAATCCGTTTCTGAGAGCTCATCGCTAGCGGAAATTATTGTTAGCTTAATTAATTTTCCCCATAAGAAATAATGGAAATCAAATTAATCCGTTCCTGACACCCCAAAGTATGAAAAAAAAAATTTACCGCATGAAATATACATTTTTATACACCCAAAAAGAAGAAGACATGCACGATTACTACTCTGCTAAATAAAGAATACATGACTCTTACCTTTATTGAAGATCTGGTGATGATTGATGGGATGCGAGGAGGGGAGATGGTGGGAGTTGTTATTGTTTAGAAGGGGAATCCCCTTCCATGAGGACTTGAGGTAGCAAGTCCTTTTCTGGGGTTACTTCCCTTCCTTGTTTTTTAATGCCACTAGGACCAGCTTGAGAGTCACTGGACCTCTGTTGCACAACAAATCTGTCCATAGTAGTCACTTAGCTTTATTACCATAATCTGTAAGGATTTAATGTTAAGAATTAATCTAAGTCTGCTTGAAATGCCTAGCCAGGCTAGGTGTTCTAGTGGCCCCCTCTGTAATTAGTATTTTATAACATGTAAACCACACAATACCCAAAACCTGTAAACCCCACATTGTAACCCTTATAGAGAATAAACTTGAATTGAATTGAATAGAGCTCTGTACCTCACGTTCCTTTAAGATTTTCCTAAAATGGGCCACAATATTGTCATTGTAATAGTCACCAGCATGGCTTGCAATAGCTGTGTTAGGGTGATTTTTCATCCATAAAGGTTTGCACTTCAACCCACTTTGCACACATTCCTTAATCTTTGAAGTAGGCATAATGGATTCCACAACTGGCATAGGCTTCTCAGGGTTAGCCCCAAACTCTTCAAAATCTTTCTTAATTTCCATACTAATTCTCACCCTTTTTACCACAGGGTTGGCACTAGAAGCTTTCTTGGGGCCCTTGGTGACTTATTTTGTAGTTGCAAGCACTAAAAACACTGGGATAAGGTGAAATGTACCAAATGTATGCGTAGATGCGACCGCACTGGCTGGCTTGTAAACATTGGTCACACGTGAACAGGTCCCAGACGAATCACGTTGGGCGAGTTTTTTATCATTAGGTAGGGCAAAATTTTGACGCTCAAATGCTTCGTTAGGCAGATTTAACGTTATGCGATGCGTTCGTTAGGCGAGGGTCCATTGTATAAAAGAGGTTACCAGTAGACCCCTGGCTATCTTCAAGAAGGCACTGGACAGGCACTTAAAGTCAGTACCTGCTCAGCCAGGCTGTGGTTCGTACATCAGTTTATGTGTGGCCAGCAGTAACAACCTGGTTGAGCAGGCCCTGATCCACCACAGGGCCTGGTCACAGACTGGGCCTGGGGGGTGTTGATGCCCGAAACACACACCAGGTATATTCCAGGTATAAAAACCATCCTAGAAATCATCTCATATTCACTGTTTTAAATCAAATGCAAGGTCAGAGTTTTGCTTTTCCAGTCATGCACTGCGTGGAGCAGTGCATGACTAGGTCAAAATTTACTGCTCATTGTTTATCTGAGGGAGCTGTGCTCAACACAGATCTACATAAGGGACTCGATGCAATCATGTAGATCTGCGTGACAGCCACTGAAAGGGTTGAGGGGTTAAAAGTGCTGACAATGTCGAGATTTAAAAATAAAAAGCTCCTCAAAGAGCACATTTTCATGGAACAAAATAGGATGACTTAGAGGGTGTATAAATCTGTTATGAAGAGGAGGAGGGGTAGCGGGTCATCCTAGGAAAGGATGGAGGAAAGGGGTAAAGGAGGTTTTGTGTGCAATCAGCTTGGACATGCAGCAGGCATGTGTGAGTATCCTAGATAAAAGTGAATGGAGACTAATGTTTTTTGGGACTTGACGAGCTGTTGGAGCGTGAGCGTGGTAATATTTTGTGAAGGGATTCAGGGAAACTGGTTAGCTTGACTTGAATCTTGGAGGTGGGAAGTACAGTGCCTACACTTATAAGGGATGGTTTGGGATATTGGCTGTTTGGAGTGACATCTGAGTTGTCGTATCTGAGCGCATCTACAAAGACAGTAGTTATTATGTGTGAATGATGGTGAAAGTGTTGAATGACGGTGAAAGTGTTTCTTTCTATTTTGGGTCACCCTGCCTCGGTGGGAGACGGTTGATGTGTTAAAAAAAAAAAATCATGCTTTTGGATTAATGTCTGTGGATCATGTTTATCATGTCACTGAAATGCCATGACGTCACTGGCATAAAACAACTGCACCTCACTGGCACTAATGCTTGCATTGAACTAAGGCATATGTTTACATGTTCCATGTATTGTACCACACATATATTTCATGTTCACACACACAAAGCCACTGTGCATAATGTATGCCCCTTAACAAGAAATGGTTCCATCATTGTTATTGCCAAATCACCTGAGATTCCCAACAACTTCTTGGTATTTTTCAATGTTTTTACTTCCTGTCTATGCAAAGAGATTCAGTACTGTGCCAGTTTCCCAGTCACACAACACAAATAGTTTGATACCAAAGTGTTTCCTCTTGCTAAGTATATCCTGCTTGATTAACAGTTTACCTTTGAACAGGATCAGATTCGTCAGTGACAGGCTTCCTGAATGGATAAAAATACTCTGAACTTCTGTTTGAGATACACCAGAACATCCCTTAACTTGTATAACATGTAGTTCCTGTTAAGCCTCATCTTATCTGAGAAGTGTAGCATACTTAGCAGCAGCATAAATCTGTTATAGTTGAGATCACTGGATGCCAGGGTACATACAAGACAGTCAACCAGCGTGATGCTATATTGTGCTTATACGCATGTAACATAAGCATTATTGTGGCAGAGAAGAGATACACCTCAGAAACAGTTGTCCTTCCACAGGTGTAGTCATGACTGTGGTGAAACCAATGTGTTTGCTGTGGTTTTCCCTCACTAGATAATTTGCGTCATGGGTTCAGTGATATATACTTCACAGAATTTATATTTACTGGCATCTTTCCTGAGGGTACAGGTGGGCTGGATTGCACTGTATGTGTTGTCAAATTGATGGAGTTTGGGCAAAAGTTTGCATTTTCCTGCCAATCCCTGATGAGGTCTGGTGGTGGTTACTGGATGTTTTCAGCTGCTTGTAGTGGCTAGTGGTTATGGTGTATGGGTAGTGGAGGCAGCCGTGAGTTGTCGTTGTAGTGTGTGTGGGACTTGTCTTCGCCTTCCAGCCTGGGCTGGCACTAATGCCACATATCTTGCTGTGCCACCACCTACTGCTGTATACAGCAGTGACATTGTACGTAGCCTATTACTTATTCCAGTTGATGCGCCATCTCCCATTACTATCACTATGTGTTGCCAGTGTTGGGTCCCTGGATTTACCTTGTCCCTTGGTGATAACAATGGGCACACTATCGGATCACATGCTGCATCATATAAATTGAAGCTTCACAGGTGAATAATCTTTGTTATCACTACTAGAGTCGTCATTGATTGCTAAGAAATCAAAATTCACATCTCTATCATCACCATTACTCACATCTCAGCCCAGGCCAGAGTAGAATGTGAGCTTTCATGTGAACCAACCCCAGACGTGAGTGGTTGTGGATCATTAAGGTTTTCAGTGATATTTCTGGTGCCCTGAGCATCACTTTCAGTCACTTTGCATTCATATTCAAAGAATTTATCATTGGCTCCACAATCCTCATTGTTAGAACTATCACTGAGGAATAATTTAGCCTATTCAGTTCACCTGGAAGTGAGGCCTTTATATCTGCACAGCATGGTGAACAAGGTGTACTTAATATGGTATTCCCACAATGCTCTGTGGGGTTCTTAATTTTTTGTATACTGTACACACTGACCATGCAGACCTGTTCTCTCATAGGTATGCTTATCAGCCCTCTTGCGCCAAATTTGCAGCTGCTAGAATTGATGTGTAGATCTACATAAACGATCCTAGCATTAGTAACCTAGATCTACATACAAGACACTGAAAGGGGTTAATGGCTGACCTGGAAACTCATTGAACTTGAATTCAGTAGTGAACATTTGAAAATTTATTAAGTGTAAGTGTCATGGCATAGATGTACGTGTATCCACTAACCTCAAAATCTCGAGTACCATTATGAGAGGGTATTGAATTTTCTATGCTCCAAAAGTTAGCCTTATCAGTGGCTAGGAGATCTAAGAAGTGCATTAAGACGAAGGGTAATCCTACAAAATACTAGCTTAGGTGAGGAACACATGCGTATTTTAGCATTACAGTGGACCCTCACCTAATGATATTAATCCGTTCCTGAGAGCTCAACGTTAGGCGAAATTTTCCCCATAAGAAATAATGGAAATCAAATTAATCTATTCCTGACACCCCAAAGTATGAAAAAAAAAATTTTTACCACATGAAATATTAATTTTAATACACACAAACTGAAGAAGACATGTACAATTACATGACACTTACCTTTATTGAAGATCTGGTGATAATTGATGGGATGGGAGGAGGGGAGAGTGTGAATGGTGTTAATGTTTAGAAGGGGAATCCCCTTCCATATGGACAGATATGTTGTGCGACAGAGGTCCAGTGACTCTCAAGCTGGTCCTAGTGGCATTAAAAGAAGAAGGGAAGTAACCCCAGAAAAGGACTTCACACCTCAAGTCCTTTTCTGGGGTTACTTCTCTTCTTCTTTTAATGCCACTAGGACCAGCTTGAAAGTCACTGGACCTCTGTCGCACAACATATCTGTCCACAAAGGCCTGTACCTCCTGTTCCATTGTGACATTCCTAAAGTGTTTCACAACATTGTCAGTGTAATAGTCACCAGCACGGCTTGCAATAGCTGTGTGAGGGTGATTTTCATCAAAAAACGTTTGCACTTTAAGACACATTGCACACATTTCCTTAATCTTTGAAGTAGGCAACTTCCTCAATTTCTCTATCTCCTCCTCCGGAGCAGTTTCCTCAGGTCTGGCCTCGTGCTGTTGAAGATGATCTTGCAGCTCATCAGTGTGGTTAGTTCTTCATTGTCTTCCTCCACCAACTCTTCCACATCCTCCCCACTAACCTCCAACCCCAAGGACTTCCCCAATGTCACAATGGATTCCTCAACTGGCATAGGATTCCCAGGGTTAGCCTCAAACCCTTCAAAATCCCTTTTGTCTACACATTCTGGCCACAGTTTCTTTCAAGCAGAGTTCAATGTCCTCTTAGTCACTTCCTCCCAAGCCTTACCTATAATGTTTACACAGTTGAGGATGCTAAAGTGATCTCTCCAAAATTCTCTTAGAGCCATTTGAGTTTCTGAGGTCACTACAAAGCACCTTTCAAACATAGCTTTTGTGTAGAGTTTTTTGAAGTTTGCAGTGACCTGCTGGTCCATGGGCTGCAGGAGAGGAGTGGTATTAGGAGGCAAAAACTTGACCTTAATGAAGCTCATGTCCCCAGAAAGTCACTCTGCCACGTCTGAAGGATGACCAGGAGAATTGTGTAATACCAGGAGGCACTTAAGGTTCAATTTATTTTCCAGGAGGTAATTTTTCACAGTGGGGGCAAATGCATGGTGTAACCAGTCATAGAAAAGGTCTCTAGTGACCCATGCCTTACTGTTTGCCCTCCACATCACACACAAATTAGCCTTGAGGACATTGTTTTTCCTGAACACTCTGAGAGTTTCAGAGTGATACACCAATAAAGGCTTTGCTTTGCAATCACCACTAGCATTAGCACACATCAACAGAGTAAGCCTGTCTTTCATAGGCTTATGTCCTGGGAGTGCCTTTTCTTCCTGCTTGACATTTTCTTCCAAAACAGGCCTGTTTCGTCACAATTAAACACTTGTTCAGGTTTCAGTTCTTCACTGTCTATGTACTCCTTGAATTCCTTCACATATTTTTCAGCTGCTTCTTGGTCCGAACTGGCAGCCTCACCATGCCTTATCACGCTATGTATGCTACTATGATTCTTAAATCTCTCAAACCAACCTTTGCTGGCCTTAAATTCACTCACATCACCACTAGTTGCAGGCATTTTTCTAATTAAATTGTCATGCAACTTCCTAGCCTTTTCACATATGATCACTTGAGAGATGCTATCTCCTGCTATCTGTTTTTCGTTTATCCACACCAATAACAGTCTCTCAACATCTTCTATCACTTGCAATCTCTGTTTCGAAAACGAAGTTGCACCTTTGGCAAGAACAGCTTCCTTGATTGCCGTTTTCTTGGCCACAATAGTAGCGATGGTTGATTGGGGTTTTGTGTACAACCTGGCCAGCTCGGAGACACGCACTCCACTTTCATACTTAGCAATGATCTCTTTCTTCATATCCATAGTAATTCTCACCCTTTTTGCTGTAGGCTTGGCACTAGAAGCTTTCTTGGGGCCCATGGTGACTTATTTTGCAGATGCAATCACTAAAAACGCTGTGATAATATGAGATGTTCCGATTGTATGTTTGGATGCAACCGCGGTGGCTGGCTTGTAAACACTGGCACCCACGGAACAAGTGAGGCGGGCTTAGGCCGACATGGACGCGTCTCGAACGAATCGCGTTGAGCGAGTTTTTTAGCGCTAGCTGAGGCAAAATTTTTGCGTTAAAATGTATCGCTAGGCGGATTTAACATTATGCGATGCATTCGTTAGGCGAGGGTCCACTTTACATATTTAAAGCATTAGTTTATATTGAGCAGTCTTCTCTTGCATGAGATCTGTTTATATAAAGTGCATGCAAATTTACGACCCCTGCTGTAACAACATTGGTCCTTACTTCACTTCAAACTAAATTCTTTATTCCTGTGTCTGGGTACTAGTAGTGGTAGTAGGATAACACCTGGAGAAGCTTTTGATTTTGATCCTCCTGCTGGATGAGGAAGCCATCCTAGTCTTCTTTCAGCTTCACCCTATTTCCAGCATATCATAAATGACTTTGTTGTGGTTGATGGTCTCTTGTAAGGTGACAAAGTTTTCCCAGCGTTCCTACTTCATTCATTCTTTGTCTAGGAAATCTGAAGGTTGGCCAAGGATCTGGAAGATCTTCTAGATGTTCTTGGTGACTAGGTGTTGTGACTCAGATACAGTGTCCTCCTGATTGATGGTGATATGCTCTGGGAGTTCCTCTGGACGTTCTTCTAGTTGAAGGCAGGTAGGATTTCTTGATTTATCTAAATAGAAACTTTCATGCTGATGAAGGCCAGTACCCAGGTAGTAGGTTGGTAGACAGTAACTGCCCAGGGAGGTACTACCATCCTGTGGTAGTAGGTTGGTAGACAGTAACTGCCCAGGGTGGTACTACCATCCTGTGGTAGTAGGTTGGTAGACAGTAACTGCCCAGGGAGGTACTACCATCCTGTGGTAGTAGGTTGGTAGACAGTAACTGCCCAGGGAGGTACTACTATCCTGTGGTAGTAGGTTGGTAGACAGTAATTGCCCATGGAGGTACTACCATCCTGTGGTAGTAGGTTGGTAGACAGTAACTGCCCAGGGAGGTACTACCATCCTATGGTAGTAGGTTGGTAGACAGTAACTGCCCAGGGAGGTACTACCATCCTGTGGTAGTAGGTTGGTAGATAGTAACTGCCCAGGGAGGTACTACCATCCTGTGGTAGTAGGTTGGTAGACAGTAACTGCCCAGGGAGGTACTACCATCCTGTGGTAGTAGGTTGGTAGACAGTAACTGCCCACAGAGGTACTACCATCCTGTGGTAGTAGGTTGGTAGACAGTAACTGCCCAGGGAGGTACTACCATCCTATGGTAGTAGGTTGGTAGACAGTAACTGCCCAGGGAGGTACTACCATCCTGTGGTAGTAGGTTGGTAGATAGTAACTGCCCAGGGAGGTACTACCATCCTGTGGTAGTAGGTTGGTAGACAGTAACTGCCCAGGGAGGTACTACCATCCTGTGGTAGTAGGTTGGTAGACAGTAACTGCCCACAGAGGTACTACCATCCTGTGGTAGTAGGTTGGTAGACAGTAACTGCCCAGGGAGGTACTACCATCCTGTGGTAGTAGGTTGGTAGACAGTAACTGCCCAGGGAGGTACTACCATCCTGTAGTAGTAGGTTGGTAGACAGTAACTGCCCAGGGAGGTACTACCATCCTGTGGTAGTAGGTTGGTAGACAGTAACTGCCCAGGGAGGTACTACCATCCTGTGGTAGTAGGTTGGTAGACAGTAACTGCCCAGGGAGGTACTACCGTCCTTCCAAGCAAGTGTAAAATGAAAGCTTGTAATTGTTTTACATGATGGTAAGATTGCTGGTGTCTTTTTTCTATCTCATAAACATGCAAAATTTCAGGTACGTCTTGCTACTTCTGCTGACACTTAGGTGACACTATATGTGCATGTACAAGCATTTATACACACCCCAATGGGTTTTCTTCTATTTTCTTACTAGTTCTTGTTCTTGTTTATTTCCTCTTATCTCCCTGGGGAAATGGAACAGAATTCTTCCTCCATAAGCCATGCGTGTCGTAAGAGACGACTAACGTGCCAGGAGCAAGGGGCTAGTAACCCCTTCTGTACACATTGCTAAAGGTAAAAAGATAAACTTTTGTTTTTCTTTTTGGGCCACCCTGTATCAGTGGGATACAGCCAGTTTGTTGAAAGAAAAAAAAGAATAATAATTGCAGTACCATAAATTTGGTTGGATGCAAGATGGACCTGAATAGCATAGGCTGGTAGGCCTAGTACTGCAGTGCTCCTTGGTTCATTTGTGCTAAGGATGCCACAGGAAGGTACTGGAGACTGCTTTGATCATGGCAAAGTTGATTGCCTCATTCTGTGGGAGGTTCTTCAGCAAGACTAGATCATTAGCTGAACCATTGAATATTTCTGGAACCTAGAAACAATTTTTGCAGTATATGAGACTGATAAACAGTGTTTTCCTCACTAGCTGTTGGCTGGGACATCCACACCTGGAGGATGTAGACTGCATGAGACAACCAGCAATCATTATGCATTGGACGCTGTTTTTCTTAGAAACATAATGACCATCTCGGACAGCTCTTTATAATCATTTCATGGCTGCATCTCTTATTGAGCACTTCTATTCGAATGCTCCTCTCACAATCTGGTCGCGATGCCTATTTAGCAGTGTTACTTGAAAATTCATTGCATTTGTTTTTTGAAGTTCTGTAAGAGCAGGTCTAATGCAAAAAGTGTTGGAAGAACAGGGCTAATGCAGTACCTTAAGACACCTTGAGCATGTGTCAGAGCAGTTCCAAGTGAGCTACTGTAGAAGTACACACTTTCCAGCATACTAGCATATGTTGCTGGTGGTTGTGTTGAATAACATGGGCATTACCTGGCTCTCAAGCTTAAGTGCCAATAATGGCTCCAGCTTGTACAGCCTGAGTACTAACAGGCAAGTGTGGGTGCTGGCCAGAAGCAGGTCGGTATTCCCTGGGACTGATATGTTCATTCCCAAAATGAGGATCAGTAGTTGACTGATAAGGTCATTTCTAGTTAGGGAGGGAAGAAGCTCTCTATATGAGTATACTGCCAGTGGAGTGTTATCAGAGGCTTAGATCAGTAGTGCATCCAGGTTTAACAGTGAATTGATTCAGGCTCAAATATACAACTGGTTGATCTAACATTTCTGCTGCTGTGGCTAGGATGAACACTGATTTCCAGTCACTAATGTTTATCCTATCCAGGGAAGCTGCCAATCCCAAGGAGAAAATGTTCTTAAGTCTGCAGCCAGAAGTCTTTTCCTTTAAAGTTGCTACCTTCCTTGCATTTACCTTATCTTCCCTATAATGCTACCCTTTTTTATTTTTTCCTGGTACAGGATTCATTTCGAAGGACTGTGTGGACACTCTGATCCTTTTTCTGGTCCTTGAGATACTTCTAATCTCCATTTTGTTTTTACCAGAGCCTAAGAATCATTGTGTTTTATAGAGAAGATAAGATAAGGTAAGATACTTAATTTCACTACGATAAAATGTTTGTATAAAGGTGAATAACATTTAGGTGTGCATGCAGATCTTGTCCAGTATTGAAAAGAACCTCTTCTTTGTCACATTTGTATGAATCTGCCTTTTTTTATCATTTCTTAAGTTTCTCCAGAGCAGTCACATGCTGCTCAAACATCCTGATAATGTTTTGTTCCTCACTCATGGGTAGAATGGCTGTCTTCCAATGGAGAAACCTTTCTGATGGTGTGGTGAAGAAGTCCCCTGACTTTAGTTGACCCTCTTCTTGAGGTGGTGACAGTATCTCTGGATGAGCGTCTTCCAGGTTGGAAATCAGGATTTAGGGAGCTATTCAGTGGTGTGTCTCACCAGATGTGATTCAATGCTTGCTTGTGATTCAATGCGAACTACTATTCGCGAGTCAACCTATGAAAAGCAAGTCCATGTTTATACGAAAATACCCCTATGATTGGCAAAATTTACGATTGCCGAGAACTACGAAAAGCGAGGGACCACTGTAATGTAAATTCAATTAATCCGTTTCAGACACCCAAAAGTATTAACAAAAAATACATTTTATAGAGAATAACTATAGTTTTACATACACAAAACAATGAGAAATAAATATAAAACACAAATTTTAATGATAAATGAACATTACATACCTTTATTGAAGACTCTTGTTGGTGTATTGAAAGCTAGGAGGGGAGAGGGAGTTGAGAAACCCCCTCCATAGGGACTCCAGGTATCAAAGTTCTATCTAGGGCTTTGATACTGCCACAGTACTTACCTTAAAATATTTGTAGTCTTAATGTAAGGCGAGGGGTGAGTAGTGTTTATTTGTAGGAATTCAGTGTAGGTAGCCGGTAGATGTAGGTACACGTATGTAGCCCCCCCCCCCCTGGGCTACACTACACAGCCATGTTACACTACAAAGCCATATTATTACATCGACATACCATGTTCACTGAGTTTAATCATTTCTAATAACTACCTTTAGATGCCATCATAAGCAAAGGGAGAAGTAATGAATAATTCATGCCGAGAATTATAAACAAATGTTTATGAAGGGTGGTGACTGGATGTGCCACCAGATTCACAGTTTTCTCTAATGCCGAATCAGAGAAAACATAATGTTTACCCTCTTCTCTCCTCCCTCCTCCCTCCTCTCTCCCTCCTCCTCCTTGATTCATATGCTATATGCTATGTAACATGTTTCTTATATAGTTTTGAAGAAAATATCATAGATGGATTAATGAAAATTTCTATTTTAACCTAAAATAAGACATTTAATATGCCCAAGAGTGATTATTATTACACGTCCAATACGGCCGATCTCCAAAATGATGGCAGAAAACTGGGATAGAATTTCGGCCAAAAAAGTGTCAAAAAATATAATTTTGGATCAAAAATGCAGCCAGTTTATTTACATATTTTATAACAAATTTAGAAGAAAATCTGGGATAAGAAATCAAGGTACAGTAGGGTCCCACTTAAATGGCAGGTTAGGTTCCAGGCTACCGCTGTAAAGCAGAAATCGCCATAAAGGGGAATGCCCTTTTTTTCCACTTATAAATGCATATAAATGCTGTATAACAAGATTACACTAACATTTATTAAGTTAGCAATAGAACTTGGCATTAACCCTTTATCGGGCAGGCTCTAAAATTTTCTAGCTTAAACACGTGCAAGTTTGCGCGTGTCATCCTACACGCGCCGCGCATCTGGATTCCCGTTCTTTAATTCTAACCAATCACAAGACTTCCCTGAGTCGCTTCAGCTAAGTGGTGATGGCGTTTGCCGCCTTCCCATTGGTTGAGAGAACAAAACATAAACACTTGTGGCTTGGCGTCGCCCAGAGTGGGTTTTTTCCATCCAGTGTCACTAATATACTCTTGGATTTTACCCTCTACAATGTCGGTAAGTACTTATTGTTGTGTTTAGTGCATACATGAATAGTTTAGGCATATTTTGATATATATATAAAGTCCCTGTGAAGCATAATGTGAGTGTAGCATGCAGTTGAAAAAAGTGCAACAAAGGAAGCCCACAAATTTTCATGGCTGCCCGAGAGGTGACATAGTACAATTTCAGTAAAATAAATATTTATAAAAAAAATTCTATTGTATATATGAATTCTGTAGTGGTCTGGATCTATACAGAAGGTTTTTATTGTCCTTCCAGATCAATGAGAAGTTGTTTTATGGAGAGCCCTCCAGCACCAGGTCAAAATATGTCTGCATTTTGGAGGACAGTGACTCAGAACCAGAAGTAGATGACCCAGAATTGCTGGATAGTGATGATGAATATTTGCCACTGGATGCAGAGGTGTCAAGTGATGATGAGGAGGAAGAAAGGCCAGCCAAAAAGCAGAAATTAGTGAAGAAAAAGAAAGGTATTACGATCGAGGAGTACCCTGATGAGGAAGATATTTATGAAGATATTGCTCTTCAAGGTCCATCTCAGTGGTCCCAGGTTGACATCAAAAATGATCCTTTGCCGGCATATAAACATGAAAAGCCTCTTGTAATTAGGTCTCCATATGAGTATTTTCGTATTTTCTTTACTCCAGACATGGTAGATAACATAGTATATCAAACAAATTTGTATTCCAAGCAAAAAAACATAAATAATAATTTTTCAACAGATTCTGAAGAGATCATGAGGTTCATAGGTGTTTTGTTGTTCATGGGTATTGTTCCATTACCTTCACTCGAAGACTATTGGAAAAGTGCATTTAGGATCCCCCAGGTTGCAGAAGCCATGGGGTCTAAGAGGTTTAGGTTACTTAGACGTACTATTCATTTCAATGACAACACAGAAAAGGATAATGACAGATTCCACAAAGTAAGGCCTCTTTACACTGCACTAACTAATGCTTGCTTGAAAGTTCCAGCTACACCCAAGCAATCTATTGATGAAGTCATGGTTGGTTTCAAGGGTAAAACTGCTGGGAACCTAAGGCAGTACATCAAAACCAAACCAGATAAGTGGGGTTTCAAACTTTTTTGTCGTGCAAGTGAAGATGGAATCATACATGATATACTCATGTATCAAGGCACACCAACTTTTGACTGCCATCCCATAAAGCTTCCACAGGAAGAAACTAAACTTCCAATAAGTACAAAGATTGTTCTGGTACTTGCAGCAACTATGAACAAGACCAACACATCAGCAATCTATGCTAACAATTTCTTCTCAAGTCTACCTTTGGTCAAACTACTAAGAGATAAGTATAACTGCAGATACACTGGAACAGTACGTGAAAACAGATGTGGTAAGCCAGATCTGATGCCTGTCAAACAAATGGAAAGGAACAGTGTGGACAGGGGCACTTTTAGCTTCAAAAACAATGATGGTGTCCTTGTTGTAAGATGGAAGGACAACAAAGTTGTGACTTTAGTGACAAGTGATGTTGGGGTCAATCCTGTGAGTCTTGTTGAAAGATATAACAAGGTTACAAAGAAAAAAGACCACTTACAGTGCCCTGCAGTCATCAAGAACTATAATGCACACATGGGAGGTATTGACAAAAGTAACATGTTGGTGCATCTGTACAGAACACCAATGAAATCTAAACGTTGGTACATGCGACTGTTTGCCTATGTTCTTGATCTTGCTGTTGTGAATGCATGGCTTCTTTACTGCCGTGATTCTCGAGCACTAAATACAAAGTGTATGGCACTGAAGTATTTCAGGAATGATATCTCTGTCACTGCAAGGTCTAAAGGACAAAAGTTTAGAGGCAGCACCCTAAGAACATCTACAAGACCTTCACCAAGTAATTCACCATGTACTTCCAATGATGTCAGCATAGTGAAACCTGTGCAGGGCCAACGTGCACAAAGGCCTGATGACAGTGTTAGGCTTGACATAACTCTAAGCCACTTGCCACTACCAGGGAAAAAGCCGTTTAGTTGCAAGTATTGCAGCAACTCGAAGAAATATGTCACATCCTCATTTCAGTGTTCTGTATGCAAAGTAAATCTGTGCATAAAGAGTAATAGAAATTGTTTCAGGGACTACCATACTATGAATTAGCAACAAGAATAATTGGTCTTCCTCATGAATCTCAGGAATATGGGATTTGAAAGTTTTATCCCTTTGCAATGTGTCCTTGTTGCTATTTGTTTCATTTTTATATTTTTCTAATACATACAAACTGTTTTGATACAAGTTCCATTTATGTTTTTGATATTGTCTGTTTGGATAATAAATTTAAAAAATAGTTATTGGGTGTTTTATTAACAATTGCACAGTTTGCAACATTCAGATTTTTACTCCCTATGTCGGGCAAGGGCGTAAATTTTCGTGCTTCGGAGATTTGCAGTTGCTTGAAAACTAACCATCAGAATTCCATTTATATAGGCTCACTGACCTTATATTGAGTTACTCTATCCACCATAGGGAGTTTAGTTCGAATTTCTAATTTTAGGGCCCCTTGCCCGACGAAGGGTTAAAACAATAAAAAAGTAAATTACACATATAGTACACTCATTACTTACCTTAAAATACTTCATTGCTTAGTTAATCTTAAGTTAATTTTAAGCCTGCCCGTAATGCTATGCATTCAAGTGGCTTTGGCATGCTGCATTTAACTGTATTCTTTTGTACTTCTCTGTATCATGTTCAAATAAATAAATAAATAAATAAAATACTTGTAGTCTTAACCCTTTTACTGTTGGTGCCGTATAGATACGTCTTACAAGCCAGTGTTGGTGACGTATTAATACGAAAAAATTCTAGAGGCTTCAAATCTAGCAGGAGAAAGCTGGTAGGCCTATGTGTAAGAGAATGGGTCTGTGTCATTAGTGTGCACAGTAAAAAAAAAATCAGGGAGGCCGCAGTGCATTGTGGGAGTGCTAATTCAGTATGCCTTGGTCACCAAGCCTAGCATTAAGGAATACCTCACTCTCCGGTGAACTGGGGCTCTTCCCTTCCCAAGTGATGGTTCTAACACAGATTGAAGTGTCAGTGAAGATGAATCTCATGGTTTTGAGGACTTTATGACAGAAAGTAATGCCCAGGATACCAGAAATAGTGTTGAAAACCCAGATGATTATCAACCTTCCACCAAAAAAGCCAAAGTGACTTATTTCCATGTGGGTGGCAGAGAAGACAGCATAGTTGGTGGGGAAGACAGTGTGGGTCATGGGGAAGGCACCGTCGGTGGTGGGGAAGGCAGCTTGGGTTTGTGTAAACATAGCAACATGGGTGTAGATTACCTAGGATAACCCAAAAAAGTCAGACAAAGTGACTTATTTCAGTGTGGGTGGTGGGGAAGGCAGCATGGGTTTGTGTAAACAATATAGCAACATATGTGTAGATTTCCTAGGATAACCCAAACAAGTCAGACAAAGTGACTTATTTCCATCTGGGTGGTGGGGAAGATGGCATGCGTGGTGGGGAAGGCAGTGTGAGTAGTGGGGAAGGCTGCATCAGTGATGGGGAAGGCAGCATGGGGTTGTGTAAACAAAATTTGTCAACAGTATAATGATGGCTATTGTGCTGCATACAACGAGTGGATATATATGCATTATGCACTGTAGTGGTCTCACAGGCCACAAAAATTATTTAAAAAATTAAAATATTAAAAAATAAAAGAAAAAATACAAAAGTAAAGATAATACAGTGGACCCTCGACATTCGATACTAATTCGTTCCTGAGAGGTATCGAATGTCGAAAATATCGAAAGTCGAATTAATTTTCCCCATAAGAAATAATGGAAATCAAATTAATCCGTGCAAGACACCCAAAAGCATGAAAAAAAAAAATTTACCACATGAAATATTAAGTTTAATGCAATAGAATAATTACAATAACAACAATAACAATAGAATAATAACAATAGAATAATTGACACTTACCTTTAATGAAGATCTGGTGTTGATTGATGGGATGGGAGGAGGGGAGAGTGTCGAAGTTGTTACTGTTTAGAAGGGGAATCCCCTTCCATTAGGACTTGAGATAGCAAGTCCTTTTCCAGGATTACTTCCCTTCTTCTTTTTATGCCACTAGGACCAGCTTGAGAGTCACTGGACCTCTGTCGCCGCTCCTTTGAGATTTGTCTAAAATGGGCCATAACATTGTCATTGTAATAGTCACCAGCATGGCTTGCAATAGCTGTGTTAGGGTGATTTTCATCCATAAAGGTTTGCAGTTCAACCCACTTTGCACACATTTCCTTAATTTTTGAAGTAGGCACAATGGAGTCCACAACTGGCATAGGCTTCTCAGGGTTAGCCCCAAACCCTTCAAAATCTTTTTTAATTTCCATACTAATTCTCACCCTTTTTACCACAGGGTTGGCACTAGAAGCTTTCTTGGGGCCCATGGTGACTTATTTTGCAGAAACAAGCACCAAAAACAGTGATAATATGGATAATATGGAATGTACCGAATGTATCCTTAGATGCGCACACACTGGCTGGCTTGTAAACACTGGCACACACGGGGCAGTTCAGGCCACATGTGGACACGTCTCGTACGAATCGTATCGAATGTCGGGTTTTCCATCGAATGTCGAGGCAAAATTTTTGCGTTAAAATGCATCGAATGTCGATTTATCGAATGTCAATGGCATCAGATGTCGGGGGTCCACTGTATTACCTAGTGAGCGGCAGTCGCGGATGTTGCCATAAGCGGTTTGCTTTCTGTCAACTTCATGCCTCTATATTTCAGTAAGTTCTGGTCACATTTCTTTTTTTTTTGTTTTAAAGCACTCACAAAAATATTCTTACGATTTTGGTAAGAAACAATAATTTTTTTTTTTCAAATATTTTTCGACACAGAGTAGGTTCATGATCAGGGGTCTGGACAGTCAAAGGGTTAATGTAGGGTGAGATGAGTAGTATTTATTGTAAGAAATCAGGTGTGGTAGGTATGGTAACCAGCCAGGCTACCCCCACCCCAACCACACTTAATATAATATGACATTTAAAGCGTCCCAGAGCGATAAAATGCATATACAGTGGTCCCTCATTTTTCGTAATTAATCCGTTCCTGGAGCTGTTACTATAAACGAAATTTACGATTTACGAATCAATTTTCCCTATAAGAAATAATGTAAATACAATTAATCCGTTCCTGATACCCTGAAGTATTAAAATAAAAAAATTTTAACATGAAATATACATGTAGTACATAAACAATACAATGGGAAATGATGAATGAAACATTAACAGCATAACACTTACCTTTATTGGAGATTCTTCTTAGTGTATGGGAGACTGGAGGAGGAGAGAGAGTGGATTGTTTATAGTTTGGAAGGGGAATCCCCTTCTATCAACACCTCAGGTACCATTTGCTTTTCTGGGGTTGCTTCTCTTCTCTGTTTCTTAATGCCACTAGGACCACCTTGAGAGTCACTGGAGTCTTGTCTCACAAAATAACTGTGGAGAGAGCTCTGTTTCTGGCATCTCTTTAACACTTCCCTAAAATGGCCCAAGACTTTGTCACTGTACATGTTGCCAACCTGGCTTGCAACAACCTTGTTAGGGTGATGTTTCTCCATAAAGCTTTCCATCTTACCCCACATAGTAAAAATCTCTTTAATTTCTGAAGAAGGCACCTTCTTCCATCACTCTTCCTCCTCCTCTGCAGCAAGATTCTGAGCTGCGATGTGTTGCTCTTCCCGCTGAAGCTCTTGTAGCTCCTCAGTGGTGAGCTCTTCATTGTGGTCTTCCACCAATTCTTCCACATCCTCCAAACTCACATCCAACCCCATGGAACTCTCCAGTGCCACAATTGATTTTACAACAGACATAGGCTCATTAGGGTCAGTCCCAAATCCTTCAAAATCCCTCTTGTCGACACAATCTGGCCACAGTTTTCTCCAGGCAGAGTTCAAAGTCCTGGTAGTCACTCCCTCCCAAGCCATACCTATAAGGGTTATGCAGTGGAGGATGCTGAAGTGTTCTCTCCAAAATTCCCTTAGGGTCAAGTGAGTGTCTGTGGTCACAGTCAAGCACTTGTGAAACATTACTTTTGTGTAGAGTTTTTTAAAGTTTGCAATAACCTGCTGGTCCATGGGTTGGAGGAGAAGAGTGGTATTCGGGGGCAAGAACTTTACTGTGATGAACCCAAACTCCTCGAAAATTAGGTCATCCAAGTTTGGAGGATGAGCAGGTGCAGTGTCCATTACTAGCAGGCACTTGAGATCCAATTTCTTTTCCAGGAGATACTCCTTCACACTAGGGCCAAACACTTCATTGAACCACTCGACGAAAATTTCCCTCGTGACCCATGCCTTACTATTAGATTTCCAAAACACACACAGTTTACTCTTCATAACATTGTTTTTCCTGAACACTCTGGGATTTTCAGAATGGTATACTAGTAATGGCTTCACTTTGAAATCCCCACTAGCATTAGCACAGAACATTAGCGTCAGCCTGTCTTTCATAGGCTTGTGTCCTGGCATTGCCTTTTCCTCTTGTGTAATGAAGGTCCTCTTTGGCATTTTCTTCCAAAAGAGGCCTGTTTCGTCACAATTGAACACTTGTTCAGGTTTCAGTCCTTCAGCCTCTATGTTCTCCTGGAATTCATGCACATATTTTTCAGCCGCCTTGTGGTCCGAACTGGCAGCCTCACCATGCCTTACCACACTGTGTATGCCAGTACGGTTCTTAAATCTCTCAAACCAGCCTTTGCTGGCCTTAAATTCACTCACTTCACCACTATTTGCAGGCAATTTCTTTACCAAATCTTCATGCAAGTGCCTAGCCTTTTCACAAATAATCGAAGTCATAAGAGTATCTCCTGCTAATTGTTTCTCATTTATCCACACCAATAATAACTTCTCAACCTCTCCCAGTACTGGTGATCTCATTTTTGTCAGCATAGTTACTCCCTTTGCAACAACAGCATCCTTTATTTCCTTTTTCTTGGACACTATGGAACATAAGGTTGTGTAGGGTTTCTTATACATCCTGGACAGTTCGGCCACACTTGTACCACTTTCATATTGTTCAATGATGGTTTTCTTAAATTCAATCATATTTCTCACCTTCTTTACCACAGGCTTGGCACTAGGAGCTTTCTTTGGAGCCATGGTAGCTTATTTAGTACTTGCAAGCACTAAAATAAATGGAATACTATTATGAAATATTTCGCTGGAGCACGTGAGGGGACCTTCGCTCACTGGTAAACAATGCCAGACTGGCTGCTGCCCCGGCTCACGCAGTGGGTACGCGTCCTGGACAAACTACGACTCGCGAGTCAACCTATGAAAAGCGAGTCCATGTTTATATGAAAATACCCCTATGATTGGCGAATTTTACGATTGCCGGGAACTACGAAAAGCGGGAGACCACTGTACATACAGTTCACTCATTACTTACCTTAAAATATTTGTAGTCTTAATGTAGGGTGAGAGGTGAGTAAACGAAATAAAACGAATAAACGAGAGAGAGAGAAAGAGTAAGTGAGAGAGAGGACAGAGACGCGGATGTTGTAAACAAACAAACACGTCTGGTTTTGGTTCAATGTAGTGTTTGTATTATGATAATAATACAATGGTATCTTGACTTATGAATGCCCCAGCTTATGAATGCCACCAGGACCAGATTAAGAAGTCTCCGGGCCCTAGGCTATTCAGATTGGCGGGGCCCCTTTGAGTTACGGGTAAGAGAAGCGACCCCTTCCTGCTTGGGGGTGGGGGGGGTCGGTGTGAGCCTGTTTAAGGTCTAATTAAATACATTCTGGCTATTTAGATTAAATTTAATAGGGAAAGTACATCAAGACAACCAAAACCATTTACCAACAGCCATTATAACTATCTTGTTAAATCATGCATTTTAACCCTTTCAGGGTCCAAGGCCAAAATCTGAAGTCACGCACCAGTGTCCAAGAAATTTTGAAAAAAAAAAAAATTATTTTTTCTTACAGAATTAAAGAGCATATTTTTGTGAAGGTAATAAAACAAAAAAAATTAGAATCTGATCAGTACTTACCGAGATACAGTGCCAAGAAGTTTGTAGAAAATGATGTGGTGGCGGCAACATCGACGAATTCCACATACGCGTATTATATTATTTTGTTGTTTTAGTTGTTTTTTCTTTTCTTTTCCAATTTTTTTTCTATTCCTACTAACATTTGGGGCCTGATAGACCAATACTGTATATAATTTATATATATAAACTCACTGTATTGAACACAATAACCGCACTAAAGTTATTATCATATTATTGTTTACCACTGTTGTTTATTACAATAAACATGCACAAATATTGTATAATACTAATGTTCTATCATATATTTACATATTTACAATCACTGGACATGGTTTTAGAACTGCTGGAGCTTGTGGAACTCCTTGAAACAAGGCACCATGCACAGAGGCACCTTACATTCCTCACACATAAACCGAGTGTCTTTGCGTCTTTGTTGCCGTCGTTTTGTTTGTGCACAGACAATGCATCTCTTCTGAGCAAATTTCTTTTGAGTTGAAGGAAGCTGTATTATGAAATGATCACCTTCTCTTCTCAAACGCTTGGGTATATTGTGATGAATTCGAGGACCATGTTGTATTGCAGGTGTTGTTACCTGGTACTTCATTATGAGTTGTCTGACAACAGACAAACAAAATTCACCATACGGTGGTCTGTTACCAGTCTTTATTTGGTACATATTATATGCATTCAGCATTGAAATGTCCATGAGATGGAAGAAAAGTTTCATGTACCACTTGTAACTCTTACGAACACAGTCAACAAAACCAATCTGCATGTCACACTTGTCAACCAAGCGCATGTTTTGTGTATAATCAATCACTGTCACTGGTTTTCGAATACGTTCATTAGTCACTCGATCAACTTTGCCACTGTCTTGCATTTCATTACGGTGAATGGTTGTCAACAATGTGACATCTCGTTTGTCATGCCACCGTAATGCCATGATGTCATTGGCAGTAAACACCTGCACGTCATCACCACGAACACCTGCGTTGAGCCTGGGCATATGTTTACGATTAGAACGCACTGTGCCACACACATCTGTCTTGTTCACTCGCATGAAATCACTGAGTAATGGGCTTGTGTACCAGTTATCGGTATATAATGTATGGCCCTTACCAAGATAAGGTGCCATCATGTTTCTCACTACGTCACCTGATATACCCAATAACATCTTGGTATCTTTCAATGTTTTACTACCCGTGTATACAACAATATCCAACACCAGGCCACTGTCACAATCACAGAGTACAAACAATTTTATACCAAAGCGGTTCCTCTTGCTCGGTATATACTGCTTGAATGACAGTCTACCTTTGAACAAAATCAAAGACTCGTCAATTACAAGATTCTTGAATGGATAAAAGTATATCCTGAACTTTTGTTTGAGATACATGAAAACATTTCTAATCTTGTATAACCTGTCACTTCTGTCAGGCCTGGTTTTGTCAGAGAAGTGCAACATACGTAACAGTAAGATAAACCTGTTCACTGGTATTATTTCACTGAAGGATGGGGTACAAATTAGCCGATCTGTGGACCAGTATGCTTTTATATTATGCTTATAGACGTGAGGCATAAGCATTATTGTTGCAAAAAGCAAATACATTTCTGCAACAGTCGTCTCTTTCCACCTGTGTAGTCTTGACTGTGGTGATAAGATCGTATTTGCCATGGTGTACTGAAAATACTTATTACTTTCCCTGACAACAGTTTCCATCAATGGCTGGTCAAAGAATAATTCAAAGAATTCCAGTTCATTGGCCGTGGTTCCAAGGGGACAGGTAGGTAGAATTCCACTTTGTGAGTCATCAAAGTGGTGAGGGCTGGGAACAAAATTGGGATTTTGCTGCCAATCCCAGATACGGTTTGCTGGTGGATACTGGACATCATAGGCTGGTTGTACGGGTGGTTGTGGCGGGCTGGTGGGTGACGCTCCGCTTTGTCCTTGAACTGACGAGTCAGCAGCGTGGGTTCCCGCGTGGCACAGCGAGTCACGCATGGCGGTGCCACTACCACCACCAGCCCCACTAACACCATCCACTGATGTCTGTGGCCCATCCATGCCAAGTGTAGCCACATCATCCTCACTATCACTACCTAAAACGGGTGTAGGGCCACGGGATGTACTCCGGGATGTACTACGGGATGTACTCTGTCCCCTGGGCACAGCATAGGGTACACTACCCGAGCGCATGCAGCGGCGAACATACCGACGCTTCACTGGTGAATATGTTTCCTCACTATCACTACTCGAATGATCGTCGAGCGCAATAAAATCACAATCCACGTCAGAATCATCGTCATTACTGAAGTCAGAGGCCAGGCCACGGGAAAATATTAGTTTTCTCTTACGTTTAGGAACACCCGACCGTGAGTCACGAGTGCCCACACCAGAGGTAGAAGGTCGAGGATCGTCGGGGTTTTCTGCACTATTATCGATATCCTGGTCATTATTTTCGGTCACTAACTTATCAAAGCCGTAGAATTCGTCTTCATTTCCACTTCCATCAGTGTCAGAACTATCAGACAGGAAGAGGAGAGTCCCAATTTTCCGGGGAGTGAGAGCTGACTTGCGACGAGACATGGTGAACAAGGGTGACTGAGCCGGCGTTCCCACAATGCTATGCGGGCGCCTAGATTTTTTGTTTACGGCGCACACCCACAGCGCAGACCCATTCTCTCATATGTAGGCCTATGAGCGCTTTCGCGCTAAATTTGACGGCGCTAGAATTTTGGCGTAGATCTACGGTTTGGACACTCACCGACCAGCCGTAGATCTACGGGACGGACCCTGAAAGGGTTAAAGACAATAAACTCAAGACAGCATAGTATTACTAGATTAGGCTATTAAAGTAGTGACATCATGTACCTATTATATTCAGCATAACCACTACAGCACTATTATTCCCTTTATAAATCACTGACCATTATTGTTATCATTGCATCATGCATAAGACTATCAAATCATATAAACTCAAGAAAGTAAAGAATTGTTTATATTCACAGGCACTTCTTAAATAAACTTTTTTCTGGATTTCATATTGGTAAAATCATCAATTATATTCTGAAAATCAATATTTCTTGTTAGATCAGACTCAATGGTCAACAAGGCTAGGTTACACAATTTGTCTTGGCTCATTGTTGAACGGAGCTGGTTTTTCACTCTTTTCAAAACAGAAAATGAACGTTCTCCTTCACAGTTAGTAGCTGGAAGTGTCACATTACAAGTCTAGATAACGTGTAATTACTACAGAAAATTGGAGAGGAATCTCCCGTACTCACCCATTAGCGGGAAAACACAGGTGTTCTGATGTAAACAAAGGCATGTTGAGTGTTGCCATCTATGGTTAGGTTTATTTATTTTTATTTTATTTTATTTCATTATTTATTTTTGTTTTGATTAATTTTTAAAAATCTATTTTACTCTCCAAACACTTGAACTTTTTAGGTAGGGACCCCTTTGCACTTGCACCATGTGCGCAGTCTTGGATGAGGCCCTGAACCCCTTGGACCACGGGGCCCCCAAATGCGCGGGGCCCTAGGCAAATGCCTAGTTTGCCTATGCGGTAATCCGGCCCTGAATGCCACAACAGTGCAAGTGGTTACCTTGCCATGGAAGCATCTCTCTTGTGTTGTGCTTGCATTTTGTGCAGTTATTTTGCCAAATTTCTTTTTTCTAGCCATGGATCCTAAGAAAGTAAGTGCAAAGGACGGTACTGAGAAGATGAAGAAGATGATGTCCATTGAATTAAAGCATGAAATCACACGAGTGAGGTGTGCATGTAGTCGACTTGGCGAGGAAGTACAGTGGAACCTCAAAAATCGAACGTATCTCATATCGAACGTTTCGAAAATAGGACCATTTTTTCGGACAAACTGTGTCCCTTTTATTGAACGCGCCCCTATTTTCGGACCGCCGGGTACGGGACCTGTCTGCCGCTCGCTCTGTCCGTGTCCCTGCGCAGGCGCCGTGAGCAGTCTAGCTTTGTTTATGCTTGAGTGAACACTAACCTGCACTCTCATTCATGCATTTTACGATTATTTTGTTGTGTTTAGTGCTTGTGGGACTGTGAAATAAGCTGCCATGGGCCCAAAGAAACTTGCTAGTGGTACCCCTGTGGTAAAGAAAGTGAGAAACACCATAGATGTGAAGAAGGAAATAATACAGAAGTATGAGAGTGGTGTGAGACTTGTTGAGCTTGCCAGGATGTATGGGAAAAACAAGTCGACCATCGGTTCTATCCTGTCAAAGAAAGAACAAATCAAGGAAGCTGATGTTGCGAAAGGTGTTAATATAGGGAGTGGATGAGGTGCTTTCTTCAAAGATTAAGGAGATTTGTGCCAAGTGGAATGATGTCCAAATGTTTGTGCAGAAATACCAGAAATACCCTGAGCAAGCTGAAACAAGCCATCTTTGCAACAAGTTCAGTGACAGAACCATGTCCCATTTTAGGGAAATGTTAAAGAGGTGCCAGAAACAGAGGACTGTGGACAGTTATTTTGTGAGACAGGGGTCCAGTGACTCTCAAGCTGGTCCTAGTGGCATTAAAAGACAGAGAAGGGAAGTAACCCCAGAGAGGGCTTTACCTGAAGTCCTCATGGAGGGGGATTCTCCTTCCAAACACTAACCCCAACTCCCTCTCTCCTCCTCCCTATCTTCCAGATGCCATCACCAATCTTCAATAAAGGTAAGTAAAAATGTTATTTTATATTTTATATTATATGTATGTATTATTTTATATGTATGTTACTTTATATGTATGTAAAACTGCAATTAATCTCTATAAAATGTATTTTTTGTGTGAATATTTTTGGGTTTCTGGAACGGATTAATTGTATTTCCATTATTTCTTATGGGAAATATTGCTTTGAATTTCAGACTTTTCGAATTTAGAACTAGCTCCTGGAACGGATTAAGTTCGATTTATGAGGTTCTACTGTACAAGAGTAGTATGTACTTCATGCCTTGTGCCTTCTTGCAGAGAAGGCACAAGGCATTTATGCTGATTTACTTCTGAGATATTCACCCAAAACGTTGGCCAGTCTCCTGGCTTGATAAAAAAAAAAAAATCTGAGAAAATCACTTTTGTTTCAGTGTTTTCCTTATGAAACTAGGGATATAGTGCATTTAGGGTCACAAACTCTGTTTTCTCTTATAATAGGACCTCAGAAGGGCAAGAATGGGAAGATATGGTCAGAGCGATAATTATTTTTTCCTCGGGAGTGGCCGCCACCACTCGCCACGTAATGACATATTTTATTTATTCCAGAGTATATGTCATGTATCTGTATTATTTAAGTCATATTAGATCAATTATGATAGATAAATAAGCCGTAGAGTTGATATTAGCATTATATTGAAGTATTTTCTCCTGCCTCCCAAGAGCCAGGAATTCTGCTGGAACGGATTAATGTCGTTTCAGTTAATTTCAATGAGGAAAATTGATTTGATATATGTACGAGCAAAATGAGTTATGAGCTGGGTCACGGAATGAATTAAACTCGTAAGTCAAGGTACCACTGTAATAATAATAATAATTATAATAATAATAATGATAAATACAATATTGTTTAGCTTCCAACACAGTGCAAGCTTTCTCTCTCTCTTTACTCCCAGTTACCCCAGTAATATTATTGTGTACACATTTTCTTTGGTATTCAACTAGAGAAAACGTTATTCTTTCCGACACTCCAACAAGACAACTAGAAAAACATCTTATATTTATGTTAATTTATTCTACTGTTGGGTGTATTTATCATGTTTATATGTTACATAGTGTGTTTATTATTTAGTTTAAAAAAAAATGTTATGGATGGATTATTGAAAAATGTGTATATTAACGTAATGTATGACATTTTGTGTGCCTCAGAGTGATTATTATTGCCTATTTTTATTATTATCATCATTATTAATATGGTATCCTGAAGACTTATAAGACACTCTTAGTGATTTTAATGTGAACCTGCATGCCAGCACAGTGTGTAAGTTTATTTAGGTACAGGTACACATAAGTTATCAGAGTATATATAAAACATGAAATAACCTTAATTCACTTGAAATTTTGGAAAGTTTCCAGACATAATGGGGAGATGCAGTGCCCAAGGAAAATGTAAACAAACCAAGTGGGGCACGGTGACTGTATTTGAAAGTCAAGTGGGGGGAGCTATATAGCGAGTTTTGGTCATAATTTGAAATATCTGCATTAGTGGAATGCTGTAAAGTGAAATGCCGTAAAATGGGGCCCTACTGTCTGTAATTTCTTTTAAGTGAGCGAGGATAACTATTCTGATGATTCAGATACAGTGGACCCTCGCCTTACGAACGCATCGCATAACGTTAAATCCGCCTAGCGATACATTTTAACGCAAAAATTTTGCCTCAGCTAGCACTAAAAAACTCTCTCAACGCGATTCGTTCCAGACGCGTCCACATGCGGACTGAGCCCAGCTCACTTGTTCCGCGGGTGCCAGTGTTTACAAGCCACCACGGTCACTTCCAAGCATACAATCGGAACATTTCATATTATCACAGCCTTTTTAGTGATTGCACCTGCAAAATAAGTCACCATGGCCCCCAAGAAAGCTTCTAGTGCCAACCCTACAGCAAAAAGAGTGAGAATTACTATGGATATGATGAAAGAGATTATTGCTAAGTACAGTGGTCCCTCGTTTTTCGTAGTTCTCGGGAATCATAGATTTCGTAAATCATAGGGATATTTTCGTATAAACATGGGCTCGCTAATCATAGGTTGACTCGTGAATAGTAGTTCGTCCGGGACGCGTACGCACGGTGTGAGCCGGGGCAGCCTCCCTACCCAGCCAGTCTGGCATTGTTTACCAGTGAGCGAAGGTCCCCTCACGTGCTCCTACGAAATATTTCATAATATTCCACTCATTTTAGTGCTTGCAAGTACTAAATAAGCTACCATGGCTCCAAAGAAAGCTTCTAGTGCCAAGCCTGTGGTAAAGAAGGTGAGAATTTTGCTGCAGAGGAGGAGGAAGAGAGATGGAAGAAGGTGCCTTCTTCAGAAATTAAAGAGATTTTTGCTACGTGGGGTAAGATGGAAAGCTTTATGGAGAAACATCACCCTGACAAGGTTGTTGCAAGCCATGTTGGCAACAAGTACAGTGACAAAGTCTTGGGCCATTTTAGGGAAGTGTTAAAGAGACACCAGAAACAGAGCTCTCTCCACAGTTATTTTGCGAGACAGGACTCCAGTGACTCTCAAGGTGGTCCTAGTGGAATTAAGAAATAGAGAAGAGAAGCAACCCCAGAAAAGCAATTGGTACCTGAGGTGTTCATGGAAGGGGATTCCCCTTCCAAACTGTAAACAATCCAATCTCTCTCCTCCTCCAGTCTCCCATACACTAAGAAGAATCTCCAGTAAAGGTAAGTGTTATGCTGTTAATGTTTCATTCATCATTTCCCATTGTATTGTTTATGTGCTACATCTATATTTCATGTAAAAAAATTTTTTGTTTTAATAATTCTGGGTGTCAGGAACGGATTAATTGTATTTATATTATTTCTTATGGGGAAAATTGATTCGAAAATCGTAGATTTCGATAATAGTAGCAACTCCAGGAACGGATTAACTACGAAAAACGAGGGACCACTGTATGAAAGTGGAGTGCGTGCCTCCGAGCTGGCCAGGTTGTACACAAAACCCCAATCAACCATCGCTACTATTGTGGCCAAGAAAATGGCAATCAAGGAAGCTGTTCTTGCCAAAGGTGCAACTTAGTTTTTGAAACAGAGATCGCTGATAGAAGATGTTGAGAGACTGTTATTGGTGTGGATAAACGAAAAACAGATAGCAGGAGATAGCATCTCTCAAGCGATCATATGTGAAAAGGCTAGGAAGTTGCATGACGATTTAATTAGAAAAATGCCTGCAACTAGTGATGATGTGAGTGAATTTAAGGCCAGCAAAGGTTGGTTTGAGAGATTTAAGAATCGTAGTGGCATACATAGTGTGATAAGGCATGGTGAGGCTGCTAGTTCGGACCACAAAGCGGCTGAAAAATATGTGCAGGAATTCAAGGAGTACATAGACAGTGAAGGACTGAAACCTGAACAAGTGTTTAATTGTGACGAAACAGGCCTGTTTTGGAAGAAAATGCCATGCAGGACCTACATTACTCAGGAGGAAAAGGCACTTCCAGGACATAAGCCTATGAAAGACAGGCTTACTCTCTTGATGTGTGCTAATGCTAGTGGTGATTGCAAAGTGAAGCCTTTATTGGTGTATCACTCTGAAACTCCCAGAGTGATCAGGAAAAACAAAGTCCTCAAGGCTAGTTTGTGTGTGCTGTGGAGGGCAAACAGTAAGGCATGGGTCATTAGAGACCTTTTCTATGACTGGTTACACCATGCATTTGCCCCCACTGTGAAAAATTACCTAATTGAAAAGAAATTAGACCTTAAGTGCCTCCTGGTATTAGACAATGCTCCTGGTCATCCTTCAGACGTGGCAGAGCGACTTTCTGCGGAAATGAGCTTCATTAAGGTCAAGTTTTTGCCTCCTAATACCACTCCTCTCCTGCAGCCCATGGTCCATCAGGTCACTACAAACTTCAAAAAACTCTACACAAAAGCTATGTTTGAAAGGTACTGTGTAGTGACCTCAGAAACTCAATTGACTCTTAAGAGAGTTTTGGAGAGTTCACTTTAGCATCCTCAATTGTGTAAACATTATAGGTAAGGCTAGGGAGGAAGTGACTAAGAGGACCTTGAACTCTGCTTGCAAGAAACTGTGGCCAGCATGTGTAGCCAAAAGGGATTTTGAAGGGTTTGAGGCTAACCCTGGGAATCCTATGCCAGTTGAGGAATCCATTGTGGCATTGGGGAAGTCCTTGGGGTTGGAGGTTAGTGGGGATGATGTGGAAGAGTTGGTGGAGGAGGACAATGAAGAACTAACCACTGATGAGCTGCTAGAGGTGGTAGAGAAATTGAGGAAGTTGCCTACTTCAAAGATTAAGGAAATGTGTGCAATGTGGCTTAAAGTGCAAACCTTTTTTGATGAAAATCACCCTCATACAGCTATTGCAAGCTGTGCTGGTGACTATTACACTGACAATGTTGTGAAACACTTTAGGAATGTCATAAAGGAACGGGAGGTACAGGCCTCTATAGACAGATATGTTGTGTGACAGAGGTCCAGTGACTCTCAAGCTGGTCCTTGTGGCATTAAAAGAAGAAGGGAAATAACCCCGGAAAAGGACTTGCCACCTCAAGTCCTAATGGAAGGGGATTCCCCTTCTAAACATTAACACCATCCACAGTCTCCCCTCCTCCCATCCCATCAATCATCACCAGATCTTCAATAAAGGTAAGTGTCATGTAACTGTGCATGTCTTCTCCAGTTTGTGTGTATTATAATTAATATTTCATGTGGTAAAAATTTTTTTTTGTTCATACTTTGGGGTGTCAGGAATGGATTAATTTGATTTCCATTATTTCTTATGGGGAAAATTAATTCGCCTAACGATAATTTTGCCTAACGTTGAGCTCTCAGGGATGGATTAACAGCATTAGGCGAAGGGTCCACTGTATTTTGAGGATGATGAATTACAGGATGGCAAAGAGAGTATTAGAAGCTATTTAAAAATGAGCGAGAGTAATGAAAAGACAGTTATGTTCCTGGAAAGATAAAAGGAGTAGCATAAAAGGGAAAACATTTTACTATGGGTTAATTTCAATGAATGGTGCATGTTATGGAGGCTTACTTGACAAAAATATCTTAAACTTTTCATTCAAAAGTCATCTTCATGAACTAGTGATCAGAATATAAATGAATTTAATTAAAATTATTATTTTCATGTAATCTGTGAATGGTGATCCTTGTAGAATTCTCTGATAGACTGTAAACTAGCTGTATTTCTCTTTACACGTCTTGGTTATTTTTCAACAGCTTTGACCTAGACAGCCAAACATGGTCTGTGATTCAACCAGCGCCAGACTCTCAAGTTCCATCTGGGCGACTCTTCCATGCAGCAGCAGTAGTTGGTGATGCGATGTATGTCTTTGGTGGTACAGTAGATAACAATGTGCGCAGTGGTGAGATGTATCGCTTCCAGGTGAGATAACCTAATCTTTTATATTACAGAATTTCAAATTTGCTGTGAAAAATAGGTTTAGATATATCCATCATACTCCCACATGTATCATATTCATTTATTAATACTTTCACTGTCGTGACCCCCAAAATTAAAAGAGCTACCGGAACTGCCCTATAAAGCTATAAAATGCACAGAAGTCAGTAATTTTGCCAATTTCACACAAAATTACACAAATTCCAGTTTATAAACAGAGTCTAAAATAAGTACTGTATACATTCCAGCCAGTAGAGGAACCTATCTTCTATTTATTATTCGTGTCCCCAGGCCTCTCCTATATTAGATTTGCCCTCCATTTCGAATCCATCATCAGACCAAAATTTTAAGTTTTATCTTATTTCTCAAATAATAAAATATGACCAAGACTTATTGGTCATTGTTTAGAGTGCCCCAATAATTGAAGTAGACCTAGCAAAAGCCCATAACACAGTCTGGGGGATAGGGGACCTTACCCTTTCTCAGAAAAATCATCAAAAGTCAATATTTCTTATTTTTTTATTTATTTATTAACACACTGGCCGATTCCCACCAAGGCAGGGTGGCCCGAAAAAGAAAAACTTTCACCATCATTCACTCCATCACTGTCTTGCCAGAAGGGTGCTTTACACTACAGTTTTTAAACTGCAACATTAACACCCCTCCTTCAGAGTGCAGGCACTGTACTTCCCATCTGCAGAACTCAAGTCCGGCCTGCCGGTTTCCCTGAATCCCTTCATAAATGTTACTTTACTCACACTCCAACAGCACGTCAAGTATTAAAAACCATTTGTCTCCATTCACTCCTATCAAACACGCTCACGCATGCCTGCTGGAAGTCCAAGCCCTTCACACACAAAACCTCCTTTACCCCCTCCCTCCAACCTTTCCTAGGCCGACCCCTGCCCCGCCTTCCTTCCACTACAGATAGATACACTCTTGAAGTCATTCTGTTTCACTCCATTCTCTCTACATGTCCAAACCACCTCAACAACCCTTCCTCAGCCCTCTGGACAACAGTTTTGGTAATCCTGCACCTCCTCCTAACTTCCAAACTACGAATTCTCTGCATTATATTCACACCACACATTGCCCTCAGACATGACATCTCCACTGCCTCCAGCCTTCTCCTCACTGCAACATTCATCACCCATGCTTCACACCCATATAAGAGCGTTGGTAAAACTATATTCTCATACATTCCCCTCTTTGCCTCCAAGGACAAAGTTCTTTGTCTCCACAGACTCCTAAGTTCACAGCTCACCCTTTTCCCCTCATCAATTCTATAATTCGCCTCATCTTTCATAGACCCATCCGCTGACACGTCCACTCCCAAATATCTGAATACATTCACCTCCTCCATACTCTCTCCCTCTAATCTGATATCCAATCTTTCATCACCTAATCTTTTTGTTATCCTCATAACCTTACTCTTTCCTGTATTCACTTTTAATTTTCTTCTTTTGCATGCCCTACCAAATTTATCCACCAACCTCTGCAACTTCTCTTCAGAATCTCCCAAGAGCACAGTGTCATCAGCAAAGAGCAACTGTGACAACTCCCACTTTATGTGTGATTCTTTATCTTTTAACTCCACGCCTCTTGCCAAAACCCTCGCATTTACTTCTCTTACAACCCCAAATATAAATATATTAAACAACCACGGTGGCATCACACATCCTTGTGTAAGGCCTACTTTTACTGGGAAATAATCTCCCTCTTTCCTACATACTCTAACTTGAGCCTCACTATCCTCGTAAAAACTCTTCACTGCTTTCAGTAATCTACCTCCTACACCATACACCTGCAACATCTGCCACATTGTCCCCCTATCCACCCTGTCATACGCCTTTTCCAAATCCATAAATGCCATAAAAACCTTTTTAGCCTTATCTAAATACTGTTCACTTATATGTTTCACTGTAAACACCTGGTCCACACACCCCCTACCTTTCCTAAAACCTCCTTGTTCATCTGCTATCCTATTCTCCGTCTTACTCTTAATTCTTTCAATTATAGCTCTACCATACACTTTACCAGGTATACTCAACAGACTTATCCCCCTATAATTTTTGCACTCTCTTTTGTCCCCTTTGCCTTTATACAAAGGAACTATGCATGCTCTCTGCCAATCCCTAGGTACCTTACCCTCTTCCATACATTTATTAAATAATTGCACCAACCACTCCAAAACTATATCCCCACCTGCTTTTAACATTTCTATCGTTATCCCATCAATCCCGGCTGCCTTACCCCTTTTCATTTTACCTACTGCCTCACGAACTTCCCCCACACTCACAACTGGCTCTTCCTCACTCCTACAAGAAGTTATTCCTCCTTGCCCTTTACACGAAATCACAGCTTCCCTATCTTCATCAACATTTAACAAGTCCTCAAAATATTCCCTCCATCTTCCCAATACCTCTAACTCTCCATTTAATAACTCTCCTCTCCTATTTTTAACTGACAAATCCATTTGTTCTCTAGGCTTCCTTAACCTGTTAATCTCACTCCAAAACTTTTTCTTATTTTCAACAAAATTTGTTGATAACATCTCACCCACTCTCTCATTTGCTCTCTTTTTACATTGCTTCACCACTCTCTTAACCTCTCTCTTTTTCTCCATATACTCTTCCCTCCTTGCATCACTTCTACTTTGTAAAAACTTTTCATATACTAACTTTTTCTCCCTTACTACTCTATTTACATCATCATTCCACCAATCGCTCCTCTTCCCTCCTGCACCCACTTTCCTGTAACCACAAACTTCTGCTGAGCACTCTAACACTACATTTTTAAACCTACCCCATACCTCTTCGACCCCATTGCCTATGCTCTCATTAACCCATCTATCCTCCATTAGCTGTTTATATCTTACCCTAACTGCCTCCTCTTTTAGTTTATAAACCTTCACCTCTCTCTTCCCTGATGCTTCTATTCTCCTTGTATCCCATCTACCTTTTACTCTCAGTGTAGCTACAACTAAAAAGTGATCTGATATATCTGTGGCCCCTCTATAAACATGTACATCCTGAAGTCTACTCAACAGTCTTTTATCTACCAATACATAATCCAACAAACTACTGTCATTTTGCCCTACATCATATCTTGTATACTTATCCTCTTTTTCTTAAAATATGTATTACCTATAACTAAACCCCTTTCTATACAAAGTTTAATCAAAGGGCTCCCATTATCATTTACACTTGGCACCCCAAACGTACCTACCACACCCTCTCTAAAAGTTTCTCCTACTTTGGCATTCAGGTCCCCTACCACAATTACTCTCTCACTTGGTTCAAAGGTTCCTATACATTAACTTAACATCTCCCAAAATCTCTCTCTCTCCTCTACATTCCTCTCTTCTCCAGGTGCATACACGCTTATTATGACCCACTTTTCGCATCCAACCTTTACTTTAATCCACATAATCCTTGAATTTACACATTTATATTCTCTTTTCTCCTTCCATAACTGATCCTTCAACATTACTGCTCTCAGATACTCCAGATTTAATCCCATTTATTTCCCCCCACCGAAACTCCCCTACCCCCTTCAGCTTTGTTTCGCTTAGGGCCAGGACATCCAACTTCTTTTCATTCATAACATCAGCAATCATCTCTTTCTTGTCATCCACACTACATCCACACACATTCAAGCATCCCAGTTTTATAAAGTTTTTCTTCTTCTCTTTTTTAGTAAATGTCTACAGGAGAAGGGGTTACTAGCCCATCTCTCCCGGGATTTTAGTCGCCTCATACGACACGCATGGCTTACAGAGGAAAGATTCTTTTCCACTTTCCCATGGACAATAGAAGAAATAAAGAAGAACAAGAGCTATTTAGAAAAAGGAGAAAAACCTAGATGTATGTATATGTATATGCATGTGCGTGTCTGTGAAGTGTGACCAAAGTGTAAGTAGGAGTAGCAAGATATCCCTGTTATCTAGCATGTTTATGAGACAGAAAAAGTCACCAGCAATCCTACCATCATGCAAAACAGTTACAGGTTTCTGTTTCACTGTCATCTGGCAGGACGGTAGTATTTCCCTGGGTGGTTGCTGTCTACCAACCTACTACTTTCCGTCCTGCTGCTTTCCGTCCTGAAATTGACCAAAATCGTCTCTACTTCAGTAGTATGTCTGGTTTTATTGATACCATAAAACCATCCTAGAAAAAAACGAAAAGTTGCTGTTTTAAACCAAGCACAACATCAGCAGTTTGCCATCGTACACTATGTGGGGCAGGATTTTTTCTGTATAGTACTATGCACACTCATCTCACAGACCCCTTCTTTTGTGTCTAGGCCAAAATTTACTGATCATAGGGAATTCGAGGGTGACACTAGTGTTAGTATCATAGATCCTCATTTGAGACATTGAAAGGGTTAATGAACTTGTTAAGTCTGTATTTTTTTTATGAGTTACAGCTGTTTTCTGTGTGGTATAAGGATATAGGATTTACTTTCAAGTATTTTATTTATAATGAAAACATAAACAGTCGTACCTCACTTAACAACCAACATCATTACTCCAGACTTAAAATTGTTTCAATTTCATTGTTTTAAATTGTACTAAATTGTAATATTTCATTATTGTAAATTGTGCTTGATGATTGCTCAACTGTATAATCACTTCCTCAAACTTATAATTGTTTGAACTTCATTGTTTTAAATTGTGCTCAGTTGTAATACCGTAATCTCAATGTAACCTTGTAAAGAAATAAAAACTGATTGATTGATTATTATATAGTACAGTAGACTCGTATATCACACTATAGTTACGTTCCTGAAAGTGCCGTGTTAGATTAATCTATGTTATATAAACTGAAGAACTTATGGGAAAATAGGGTTACCTTCCTGGGATCCCCCAAAAGCCAAACAACTTTTTTTTAGACATCCAGATCTTACAAAAATAAAAAGGATTATGTTGTTTTTGCTGCTTAACCCTTTGAGGGTCCGTGCCGTAGATTTATAGCTTTACGTTGAGGGTCCGAACCGTAGATCTATGTCATGAGCTCGGCTCACTCTGATAAGCTGTGAGTGGTAAATTTTGGCCTAGATATGAGAGAATATGTATATGTGTTATGTGTACACCACATAAAACAAATCCTGCAGCACATAGTGCATAATGAGAGAAAAAAAAACTGAGACCGTAATTTTCGATTAAAACAGCAAAACAGCGACTTTGCAGTGTTTTTTCGTATGTTTTTTATAGTTGTATTTGCAATTTCCTGGTCTCATTTGATAGAATGGAAGATATATTACAGAAATAGAGATGATTTTGATTGGTTTTAGTACTGGATATGGCTTGAAACTGAGCTCAAAGTAGCGGAAATGTTAAATTTTTGCCGATGTTCAAGAGTAAACAAATGACCTCACATGTCTAATACACACCAGCTGGTTGGGCTAATATACATTCACAAATGTTGTGATATTATTTATACAATTATTACAATATTGCATAACAGTAAATCTTCTATTTTTTGGTTTGAATAAAAATTCATTATGTGAATAGAAAATCAGAATGAAATTCATTAGTAAAGCCAGAAAATGTAACTGATGAACAGAGGAAATGTTAATTTAGTGCCAGGAATGCCTGCATTGTTTATTCTGGACCTTATTTTGAAATTGGAGTATTTTGAACTTTGCATTAAATTGGCCAAATTACCAATTTCCAATCACTTTATTTTGTAGTTGAAACAGTTTACTTGGCGAATTTTTGTGCTCAGTCGATAGAATAGAAGTAATACTAGTGAAATAGTTAAGAATTTGGTCGACTGGAATAATGTAATTGGCCTAAAATGGGAGTCAAAGTCAGCAAAATCGCCAATGCGTAAATATCGCTGACACATCAAAATTCGCGAGAGCATAATTTCGTCGGTTTTCCATCAAATTTTGTACTTTTTGTTTTATTACCTTCAGAAAAAGATTCTCTATCTTTTCATAAGAAAAAATTACAAAATTATTTTTTGAAAATTCTTGGACACTGGTGCACACTTTGAAATTTGGTCTCTGGACCCTGAAAGGGTAAAGACTACAAATTCAACAGAAATATTATTATGTACCTTAAATTGTGGTTGCTGGTGTATGTCAGTGATTGTGAAGAGAGTGGAGATGCATGGTGTGGCCCTACTGGACTGAGGTGGATGGTTGTTGGTTGTCAGCAGAAGAATGAAGAGAACTTTGAATGCAAGTTTCTTGCTTTGCAAGTAAAACTTGACTTCCGGAATAAAGTGATGCTTAAACCAGTCAATAAATATTTCCCCTGCCATCCATGCTGACTGGTTTGACCACCAAATTATACTGGTAAGGTGTTTTTATCTACACCTTTCAAAGCACGAGGATTCTTAGAGCGGTAAATAACCATGGGCTTACACTTGAAATAACCTGATGCATTACCGCAAAGAAGCAAGGTGAAGCGATCCTTTGCTGCCTTGAAGTCTGGTGCAGCCCCATAGAGACAGTGGTCTCACCCATAGCCAGGCAGCAGCCTCAGCTAGGGGAAATATCCCGCGGGTGACACTTCAAATTTTTTCCCCTTGCGCAAACTTAACTGTGTTAAATTAATTTTACGAAGTGTTGTATAAAATTATGCAGCAATTTTTCAGTAGTGTAATAACCAAAACATCCCAAGTAAATCCATGTAATATGAGCATCTTCTGTAGTAGCAAGTGCAAAATAAACCCAGTGAAAAGCAGGGGTGTGGTGAGCACAATAATAGAACAATGTATTAACATTTATGCCCCCAGATTATTCAACATCATACCAGAAGATATCAGAAACACTGCTGGAACAGGTGTAGATATCTTCAAGAGAAAAGCTGAACAAGTATCTTCACTAGGTGCCAGATCAACCAAGCTGTCCATACCACGGGCGGGACTTGAACCCGCGGTCAGAGAGTCTCAAAACTCCAGACCGTCGCGTTAGTCATTACGATTTCGTGAGTCAACCAAGCTGTGATGGATATGTGGGGCACTGGGCCTCCAGCAGCAACAGCCTGGTTGACCAGGCAAGCACCAGATGAGCCTGGCCTATGGCTAGGCTCCATGAGTAGTAAGACTCTTGAAACTCATGAAGGGTACACATTACGAACAGTCATTTGGTGGGCAAATCTAACATACAAATTGGGTCTGTGGAATGTGTCAGAATGAACTGCAGTTGGTATCTGAAATTATTTTTCCATCTGTTGGATGTTGCATTTCTAAAGGCACACAATATGTTCCAGGCAAAAATAGGATGCAAACCCAAATTGATTAATTTCCATCTATATATCCATCTTAAGACAGATAATAGAAAAATACCAGTGAAGGTTCAGTCAACATGTTGCCACCATACCTGGAGGTTACCTGGAGGTTATTCCGGGGATCAATGCCCCCGCGGCCCGGTCAGTTACCAGGCCTCCCGATGGATCAGGGCCTGATCAACTAGGCTGTTACTGCTGGTCGCAAGCAGTCCAATGCACGAGCCACAGCCCGGCTGATCCGGCACTGGCTTTAGGTATCTGTCCAGCTCTCTCTTGAAGGCAGCCAGGGGTTTATTGGCAATTCCCCTAATGCTTGATGGGAGGCTGTTGAACAGTCTTGGGCCCCGGACACTTATGGTGTTTTCCCTTAGTGTACCAATGGCGCCCCTACTTTTTATTGGGGGCATTTTGCATCGCCTGCCCAGTCTTTTACTTTCGTAGGGAGTGATTTCTGTGTGCAGATTTGGGACCATTCCTTCCATGATTTTCCAAGTGTAGATTATGATATATCTCTCCCTCCTGCGTTCCAACGAGTACAAGTCAAATGTTTCCAAGCGTTCCCAGTAGTTAAGGTGCTTGACAGAACTTATACGTGCAGTAAAGGATCTCTGTACACTCTCTAGATATGCGATTTCACCTGCTTTGAATGGAGATGTTAATGTACAGCAGTATTCCAGCCTAGAGAGATACAAGTGATTTGAAAAGGATCATCATTGGCTTAGCATCTCTCGTTTTGAATGTTCTCATTATCCATCCTATCATTTTCTTTGCACGTGCGATCGTGGCACTGTTGTGATCCTTGAAAGTGAGATCCTCAGACATTACTACTCCCAGGTCCCTTACATTATTTTTCCGCTCTATTGTATGGCCAGAGTCTGTAGTATACTCTGTTCTAGTTATTATCTCCTCCAGTTTTCCATAACGGAGTAGTTGGAATTTGTCCTCACTGAACATCATATTGTTTACTGTTGCCCACTGGAAAACTTTGTTTATATCTTCTTGGAGGTTAACAGCGTCCTCAGCAGATGATAGCCTCATGCAGATCCTAGTATCATCCGCAAAGGATGATACGATGCTGTGATGTATATCTCTGTCTATGTCTGATATGAGGGTAAGGAATAAGATGGGGGCGAGTACTATGCCTTGTGGAACAGAGCTCTTCACTATGGCAGCCTCTGATTTAACTCTGTTGACCACTACTCTTTGTGTTCGATTTGTTAGGAAGTTGAAGATCCATCTCCCCACTTTCCCAGTTATTCCTTTAGCACGTATTTTATGGGCTATTACGCCATGATCGCATTTGTCAAATGCTTCTGCAAAGTCTGTGTATATTACATCTGCATTCTGGTTTTCTTCCAGTGCATCCAAGGCCATATCATAGTGATCCAGTAGTTGTGAGAGGCAGGAGCGACCTGCCCTGAACCCATGTTGCCCTGGATTGTGCAAATATTGGGAATCCAGGTGATTTGCAATCCTGCTTCTTAGCACTCTTTCAAAGATTTTTATGATGTGGGACATCAGAGCTATTGGTCTATAGTTCTTAGCTAATGCTTTGCTGCCACCTTTATGGAGTGGAGCTATATCCGTTGTTTTAAGTGACTGTGGAATTTCACCCATGTTCAAGCTCCTCCTCCATAGTGTACTTAGGGCACGCAAGAGGGGTTTCTTGCAGTTCTTAATGAAAACAGAGTTCCACGAGTCTGGGCCCGGGGCTGAGTGCATGGGCATGTTGTCAATAGCTTTTTCAAAATCTATCGGAGTTAGGGTAATGTCGGAAATCTGGCATACATTTATGGAGTTTTGAGGTTCATTCATGAAGAAATCATTTGGGTCGTCGATCCTCAGACCGATTAGTGGTTCACTAAACACAGAGTCGTACTGGGATTTCAATATTTCACTCATTTCTTTGTTGTCATCTGTGTAAGTCCCATCCTGTCTGAGTAAGGGCCCGATACTAGATGTGGTATTTGCCTTGTTTTTGGCATGTGAAAAGAAATATTTTGAATTTCTTTCAATTTCACTAATACCTTTAAGCTCCTCCTGTCTCTCCTGGTTCCTGTAAGAGTCATTTAACTTAAGTTCGATAGTTTCCACTTCCCTGGTCAGTGCCTCCTTTCGTGTATCAGATATTCTAGCACTCCTGAGGAGCTCAGTGACTCTTCGTCGTCTTCTGTAGAGGGAGCGTCTTTCTCTCTCCAGTTTACTCCTGCTCTTCTTCTTTCTTAGGGGAATATGTATAGAACATGCTTCAGCTGCCAGGAAGTTGATCCTTTCGAGGCACTGGTTTGGATCCATGTCATTTAAGACATCTTCCCAACATATTTCGTTTAGGACATGGTTTACCTGGTCCCAGTTGATGTTCTTGTTGTTGAAGTTGTATTTTGTGAAGACACCTTCACAGGTACATTCATTCTGCTGATCAGGACCCCTTTGCATGTACGTCTGGACTTCGATTAGGTTGTGATCGGAATTAGTTGTTTTTGATATTCTTATGTCTCTTATCAGGTCCTCATTATTTGTGAAGATAAGGTCAAGTGTGTTTTCTAGCCTTGTTGGCTCCACTATCTGCTGGCTTAAGGTGTGTTTTTCGCAGAGACTTAGTAGCTCATGTGTGTGTGACCTTTCATCTGTGCTACCTCCGGGGATTGTTTCAGCTATAACATTATTTGCTACATTCCTCCATTTTGTATGCCTTAGGTTGAAATCACCAAGCAGTAAGATGTTTGGGGATGGAGGTGGAAGGTTTTCCAGACAGTAATCAATTTTCAGTACCTGTTCCTTGAACTGTTGTGAGGTTGCATCTGGTGGCTTATATACAACCACAATGACTAGGTTTTGGTTCTCGATCTTTATTGATAGAACTTCAACTACCTCATTTGTGGTGTTCAGCAACTCCGTGCAGATGAGGGACTCTTTGACATACAGGCCAACCCCCCTTGTTGCCTGTTCATTCTGTCGCATCTAAAAAGGTTGTAACCACTTATCCATATTTCACTGTCAAAGTGATCTTTTGTGTGAGTCTCTGTGAAGGCTGCAAACATTGCATTAGACTCCTCTAGAAGTCCACTGATAAAAGGTATTTTGTTGTTGGTGGATGGCTTAAGGCCTTGTATATTAGCAAATATGAACGCGGTTGTATTCTGTGTTTGTTGGGGGGATTTTGTTATTGGCATCAGTTGTTGTAATTCTGGAGGGCCATGGGTGGCCACTGGCTGCGCCTCCAGTCCAACAAGGCTCCAAGGTGGTGGACTATTTTTGTTATTTCCTTCCATTTTCTTTTTCCGTTTCCTGCCACTAAAAAATCACCTGGAGTTGGGTTGTCGTAGCTACTATTGTTTGTCTTGTGGGGTCTTTGCCTCCTGGTCCCTTTTAGATGGTATGCAGGGCAGTCGATGTTGTAACACTGTGAAAGTGATCCACTTTGGCTGAGACCAGATGCACACTTTCTGATACTATTCCTGAAGAAGGCATAGAAACAATGTCATGTATGTCAACATATAACTAGAAAGTCAAGCAGGCTATCAGATACACAGCATATCTGTAAGTTGTGATGGTACCAGACGCGTCCACCTGGGCCGTTCATACGTTCATGACTCACTCTTGGGCACAGTAACCCCTTGACTGTCACAACCCCAAATCCTGAGGTGTCTCTGGTGTCTCAAAATTTCCAAAAAAAAAAATTATTATTTTTTCTTATGAAATGATATAAAATCTTTTCCCAATTGTAATGACACCAAAAGAACAAAATTTGATGAAAAACTGCTGGAATTACGCTCTCGTAAAGTTAGCGACCTCGACGATATTTACGAATCGGTGATTTTGCCCACTTTGAGCCCTATTTTCGGCTAATTCCTTTGTTCCAGTCAGCCAAACTAATAGCTATTTCTTTAGAACTCCATTTTTTCTATCAATTGAGTACAAGAAACTGCCAATTTACTGATTTCAATTACCCAATAATTTGGTCAGAAATTTGTAATTTGGCCAATTTCATGAAAATTAAAAAAATATGACAGTTTCAAAATAGGCTCCAGAATGAACAATGCAGACATTCCTGACTCTAAAATAACATTTTCTTTGTTCATCAGTCACATCTCCAGGCCCCTCTGATATTACTCTTGCTTTCTATTTTGAATTTTTATTCCAACAAAAAATAGAAGATTTACTGTTATGCAGACTACTGCAATATTGTAATAATTGTATAAATATTGTTAACCCATTCATGACTGCATATTAGAATGGCTAGTTGGGCATTTATTGGAAAATGACATTTGTTTACTTTTGAACATCAGCAAAAATCAAACATTTCCCCTACTTTGAGCTCCATTTCAAGGCTCTTTTCATAGAAAAACCAATCAAAATCATCTCTTTTTCTATAATATGTTTTCCATTCTATCAAATGAGACCAAGAAAATGAGAATACAACCATAAATACTATACAAAAATAGACCACAAATTTGGCATTTTAATCCAAAAAACAGTCAGTTTTTTTTTTCTCAATATGCACTGCGTGCTCCAGGATTTTTTTATATGGTGCACACTGACCACACAGATCCATTCTCTCATATGTGAGCCTACCAGCTTTCTCCTGTTTGATTTGAAGCCCCTAGAATTTATGAGTATATGTACAACAAACACGGTGGCTTGTAAGACGTATACATACGACTTAAACAATCAAAGGGTTAAATGTCTTATTTTACATTAATATAGATATTTTCATTAATCCATCTATGATATTTTCTTCAGAATTATGTAAGAAACATGTTACAGTAGATCATCATTTAACACGGTAGTTACGTTCCTGAAAACGCCATGTTAGGTAAAATCCTGTTATATGAACTGAAGAACTTATGGGAAAAATAGGGTTATGGTCCTTGGAGCCCCCCCCCCAAAAGCCAAACAACTTTTTTTTTAGACCTCCAGATCTTACAAAATGAATGTAAATCTGTAATTGTAGTGCATTGTCGTGATGTATTACTGCTTAAGGCTACAAATACAATAGAAATAATAGTATTTCTTAGCTTAAATTGTGGGGATGGCATTTGTGGATGATTGTGAAGAGAGTGGATATGAATGGTGTGGCCCTACTGGGCTGAGGTGAATGGTTGTTGGTTGTTGGCAGAAGTGGATGGTAGAGGTTCTGGTACTGAAGTCGATGGTTGTGTTGGAGTGTGCATAAATTCTCTAATGGATCTCTGGGCTCTTTTACCCTGCAGTACATTATACAGCTGACGGTAAGGCATCAGCTGGTCTAGACCCATTTTCAAAGCACTGCTTCTAGATTTGTCAGTGAAAAAGTCTGCTAGTTTAGCAGCAACACGGAACTGCTCACATAACTGCTGCAGCGTTAATAACTGTTTTTCTTCAGGCTCTTCGTCACCTTCTTCTGTTATCTCCCTCCCTTGTATCTGTGCATCGAGCTCTGCCAACATTTCCTCCGGACTCCTGTCTTCATTATCAACATCTTCTAAAACTTCATTCACATCTTCTTCATTCATATCTTCAAAACCATCACTTGGTAATCTCCTTGCTGGGAGGGTGGTGTGGGTGGCTTAACCCTTTGACTGTTTCAGGCCCCTTTCTGAAACTGTCATTCTATGTCACTCAATTTTTGAAAAAAAAAATTATTTTTTCTTATGAAATGATAGAGAATCTTTTCCCGATGGTAATGACACCAAAAGTTAGAAATTTAGTCGAAAACTCATGGAATTATGCTCCCGCGAAGTTAGCGGTCTCGGTGACATATACGTATCGGCGATTTTGCCGACTTTGAGCCCTTTTTTCAGCTAATTCCATTGTTCCAGTTGACCAAACTCATAGCTATTTCTTTAGAACTCCATTTTATCTATCAGCTGAGTACAAGAAACCTCCCATTTACTAATTTGGACTACCCAATATGGTGGTAAGAAATTGGCAATTTGGCCAATTTCAAGCAAACTAAAAAAGACGCCAATTTCAAAATAGGGTCCAGAATAAACAAGGTAGACATTCGTGGCACTAAAATAACATATGCTCTGTTCATTAGTCACATCTCTAGACCCCTCTTATATTATTATTGCTTTCTATTTTGATTTTTTATTCATACAAAAAAATACAAAATTTACTGTTATGCAGACTACTGCATTATTGTAAAAATGGTATAAATAATATCAGTGCACTAGTGAAAGAATATTAGACTCCCCAGTTGACGTGTATTGGACGTGTGGTGTGATTTATTTACTCCTGAACATTGGTAAAAATCGAACATTTCCGCTACTTTGAGCTCAGTTTCAAGGTCGTTTTCATCGTCAAAGTAATGAAAATCATCTCTATTTCTGTAATATGTTTTCCATTTTATCACTTAAGACCATGAAAACGCCAATACAACGATAAATACTATACGAAAATACACCTCAAAGTCGGCGTTTTATTCCAAAAAAACAATCAGTTTTTTTTTTCTCATTACGCAATGTGTGCTGCAGGATTTTTTTTATGTGGTGCACACTGACCACACAGACCCATTCTCTCACATGTGGGCCTACCAGCTTTCTTCCGCTTGATTTGAAGCCGCTAGAATTATTGAGTATATATACGTCAGAAACATTGGCTTGTAAGACGTATTTATACGTCGAAAACAGTCAAAGGGTTAAGGAAGCGGGGGATGGCAGTAGGTCTCCCCCATTGACACAGTGGTGTAACCCACTAACCCACAGACCATCCCACCCGGCGGGCAACCAGGCGCTCAAAATTTTTTCCCCTCACGCAACCGTGTTAAACTAATTTTACGAAGTGTGAAACAAAAGCATGCCACAATTCTTCAGTCATTCTATAACAAAAATATGCAAGACAAAATAGTGTTAAACAATGGTCTACTGTACCTGGAAAGTACTTGAGGGCCTTGTCCCCAATATGCACACTGCCATAACAACATACTGGAGTGAGAGATATTAAAGGAAGTGTAAAATAAACCCAGTAAGGAGTAGGGGTGTAGTGGGGACAATAAGGGAACACTGTATCAACATCCGGGATCCCAGACTATTCAACATCTTACCAGAAGATATCAGAAACATGGCTGGAACAAGTGTAGAAACCTTCATGAGGAACCTGGACAAGTATCTTCACCAGGTGCCAGATCAACCAGGCTGTGATGAATATGTGGTGCAGCAGGCTTCCAACAGCAACAGCCTGCTTGACCAGGCAAGCACCAGATGAGCCTGGCTCATGACTGGGCTCAGAGAGTAGAGAAACTCTTAAAATTTTCAAAGGTATATACACTTAATGTCACTAAAAAACATACATATAATGTTTGTTGACTGTGTAGTTGTAAGTTAGGCTTAAGTTTGCCTGTCATGCTCAGCATAACCATGGGCTTTGTGCATTCCTGTATAACAATGTATCATGTGGAAATAAACTTGAATTTGAACAATTGATGCTTTTGTGCCAGTGATGCCAACAGTGCATCAGTTTTGGACAACTTCAACATTGTTGAAAATGGTATAAAATACTGACAAGTTGAAGATTAAAACACATGTACAAAAGTTGGGTATATTTATTGTTGAAATGTTTTGCATACACTGTAGGCAAAATATTTCATCAATGAAGATACTCAACTGTTGCACATCTGTCTTAATTTTCAACTTCAACATAGCTTAAAACAGTAATTTTTTTTCAGGTTCTGCTCATTTTAGTCGTATTCTATTCAGAATAAAATGTTCTCTGTCAAACTGTAAGAATTTTTTTTTCTTCAAAATCTTGTCTCACACAAGAATTTTTTTTTCCATGTATGCCATAGTTAAGGAGTTAAAAATAGTTCCTAACCTTGGTGTAAATTTACGTTGATTGAATATAACTGTCAGATATATCTAATGGAACCTGTTTAACCAGATTCCAATTCCTACTCATGCACTTTTTGTCTCCTCAGCATTTCTAAAGCCAGTTATTTTATAGCAATAATTATCATTACTCTTGTATTACTATCCCTTCATATTAACATTGCTGTTTTATTAAACTGTGTTACTTTAAATAATCATTACATTTAATATTTTATCCTCAGGCAGATTAATTATGTCAGACTTAAAACTAAAATGATCTGACTAACGACTACATATCAAGTGGATTGAAGTTCTAGTTTTAGTCTACCTGACATGATCTGCATGAACCAAGGCTTTTATGCTTTATTGCTTCTCCAACTTAGAGTTTAACAAAATGCTTTGCAGAACTGTTGGCTTTCCCATGAAAGAAACAAATAATGAAATCAGTCTCTGTTACATAAATGTACAGCAGGGCCCCGCTTTACGGCGTTTCGCTTTACGGCGTTCCGCTAATACGGACATTTCAAATTATGACCAAAACTCGCTATACGGCTCCCCCCACCTGTCTTTCTAATACAGTCACAGCGGCCCACCGAGTTTGTTTACATTCTCCCTGAGCACATCTCCTTATTATGTCTGGAAACTTTCCAAAATTTCAAGTGTTTTAAAGTTATTGTATATTTTATATGTATTGTACTTGATAATTAAACTTGTGTACACCTGTACCTAAATAAACTTACACACTGTGCTGGCATGTAGGTACACATTAAAATCACTAAGAGTCTCTCTACTCTTGATGCAATAATAATAATAATAATAATAATAATAATAATAGTAATAATAATCTCTTGGGCGCATTAATGTCGCATATTACGTTAATATAGACATTTCCCTTAATCTATCTATGATATTTTTTTCAAAATTATATAAGAAACACATTATGTAACACACAAACATGATACATGCACCCACAGTATAAAAATTTATACAAATATATATGAGATGTTTACCAAACGGTTTGTAGAAGTGTCGGAAGAATTACGTTTTCTCTAGCCCGTCACCTGTTACTAGGGATAACTGTAGAAAAATATTCCTTTCGTATGCCTTCACTTTATAGCTATAATTCTGTACTAACTTGTACACAGTGTAAGAGTATTTGTTTCGTGATTTAATTATTATAATAATAATAAAAATATTATAAGGTAAAAGTTTCACAAACTCTTACAAATGTACATGAATGAACTAAAACTGGACATGTATTAATACCGTCTATTTCGCCTGACCGAGTGATCGTCCACAACCTGTTCAGTTTGTTTGTTTACGCTGTCTGAGCTCGGTGTATCATTAAATGTTGTATATTACGTTAATATACACATTTTCATTAATCCATCCGTGATATTTTTTTCAAAATTATATAATAAGCACGATACATAACATAAATACATAACATATGTGTAGAGAACCTAGGATAACCCAAAAAAGTCAGAGTGACTTACTTCCATTGCTTTCACTCAGAGCATCATTTCTTCTCAAAATGATGTTACATGAGAATGGGAGTGTTCTTCTTTATTTATTCTACCGTATCAATGTAGAAACAACCTGTACACAATGTAACTTGTACACAAACCAGACGTGTACACTGTTTACAAAACTTACCTTCGCCTGGTTTGTTTACATAACTCTGCGCCTGTCCTCTCTCATGCACTCATTCTTTCTCTCTGGTATGGTAGCCCGGCTGACTACCATACATACCACACTTGATTTTTTACAATAAATACTACTCATCTCACCCTATATTTTAAGGTAAGTAATGAGTGAACTGTATATACATTTTATCGCTCTGGGATGCTTAAATATCATAGAATAGTATGTGTGGGTGGGTTGGCCTGGTATGGTAGCCTGGCTGACTACCATACATACCACACTTGATTTTTTACAATAAATGCTACTCATCTCACCCTATATTTTAAGGTAAGTAATGAGTGAACTGTATATACATTTTATCGCTCTGGGATGCTTAAATATCATAGAATAGTATGTATGGGTGGGGTGGCCTGGTATGGTAGCCTGGCTGACTACCATACATACCACACTTGATTTCTTACAATAAATACTACTTGTCTCACCCTAGATTAAGACTATAAATATTTTAAGGTAAGTAATGAGTGCACTATGTGTGTATTGTACTTTTTTATTGTTTTTTGATGCCTGGTTCTATTGCTAACATAATATATGTTAGTGTAAACTTGTTATCTAGTGTTTGTATGCATTTGTAAGTGGGAAAAAAAGGGTGTTCCACTTTACGGCAGTTTCCGCTTTACGGCGGTAGCCTGGAACCTAACCCGCCGTATAAGTGGGGCCCTCCTGTATCTAATTTGAAAATTAAAACAATAATAATAATTACAGTGGACCCTCGAGTTTCGAACTTAATCCGTTCCAGGAGCTAGTTCTAAAGTTGAAATGTTCAAAAGTTGAACCAATATTTCCCATAAGAAATAATGGAAATACAATTAATCCGTTCCAGAAACCCAAAAATATTCACAAAAAAACACATTTTATAGAGATTACATTATAGTTTTACATACACACAACAAACATACATAGTACAATTAGTATTAGATAAATAAACATTTAAATAAACATATAAAATAAAAATTTTACTTACCCAAAAAAAAAAATTTGTTGAAGGGAGCATGGGGTTGTGTAAACAACATGGCTAGCTGGCAGGCCATCCACCACCAGCACCACCACCCACCAATACCATCCACCATCACCATCATCATAGCTTATTTCACAGTCGCACTTAATAAACAAGCACCAAACACAATGAATTAATTGTGAAATGTTTAAATGAGCAGCAGGTTTGTGTTCACTCAAGCATCAATAAAGCCAGACTGGCTCACGAGGGGATGCGGACAGAGTAAACTGGCGGACAGGTCCAGTACCCAGCGGTTCGAAAGATGGGTAGAGTTTGATACTCGGAAGAAAATTGGTTCGAAAAAAGAGGTTGAAACTCGAAATATTCGATAGTTGGTCCGTTCGAAACTCGAGGGTCCACTGTATTATTTTTTTGTTCAATGAACCGGCCATATCCCACCAAGGCAGGGTGACCTGAAAAGAAAAATGAAAGTCTTTCTTTTTAAGTTAGTAATTTATACAGGAGAAGGGGTTACTAGCCCCTTGCTCCAAGCATTTAAGTTACGTCTTATGATACACACAGCTTATGGAGGAAGAATTCTGTTCCACTTCACCATTATTATTATTATTATTATTATTATTATTATTATTATTATTATTATTATTATTATTATTATTATTGTTGTTGTTGTTGTTGTTGTTACATATTTATTTATTTTTCAGTTCTCCAGTTACCCCAAGTGCACTCTACACGATGATTTTGGTAAGCTTTTGGAGAGTCAACAGTTTACTGATGTTGACTTTCTGGTGGGCTCTGAGGAACAGAGAATCCCAGCACATGTTGTCTTTGTGGCTGCACGCTCACAGTATCTTAGAAACCGCATTCGGCAGGCAATGGAAGCGCGAGATAAACATCTAGAGAAGGTTGGTAGGCTTTGTGTTGGAACGTTTTTCAGGAAAAATGTTAGTGTTTATATATTTTATTTTAGGATTCAGTGTCTGTATGTGTGATAATTAGTAAGAAAAATCTGAATATACTGAGTCAGCACTGCAGTCTCTTCTCATGGATATTATGTCTAATGTTAATCCTAATATATAATTCTGTGCTGTCATATTTTTTCATTCTTCAGCAATTCTGTGAAGCAGATTGCCACCATGTCTTCCTTTACACCCTTGATCTTCACTCCTTCAAAAGGCTTTTGATATGGTCGGTTATTTAGAAAACAAAGATATACGGTACCTTTCATGTAAACAGTAAATGACAAAAAAATATATATACAGTCAGTTGCTACTTTATTAGATACACCGTTCTAATACTGGGTAGGACCCTCTTTCCCTTTGCCCCAAGAACAGCCTGAATTCTTCATGGCAGGGATTCAGCAAGGTGCTGGAAATGTTCTGATTCATGTTGACAAATCTGCATCATGCAGTTGCTGCAGACTTGTCAGCTGTACATTCATACTGCTAGCAGGGTGTCGTGGAGACGACGGCAACAAGTGGGTGAGCTGTCAGGACGACTCCGGTGAAGGTGCCTTCAGCAATGCCGGTAGGTGAGAGTTGCCAGAGAACGACTCTGTGTGGTGTGGGAGTCATAGGTGAAATGACTCAGGTGTGACATCAACAAGAGCCAACAAGCATTATGTCTCTCTGTACTGGTGGCTCATACGACTTGCGCATCTAATGCCAGGACTGACTGTAGAGTCATTAGACAAATGGTTATGTCACAGTGTGACCTGTACTCTGTAATTGAAGGATGTGTTATGTTGGTCTAGGCACAAACCATGCTGTGTAACATATACAGTAGTTCCCCATATGTATGGGTGATATGTTCCAAGACATACTGCGGATGCCCGAAACCGTGGATAGTTGCAAACCTTATAAGTCGTTTTTAATTTACGTACATACCCATGATAAAGTTCAACTGATATAGTATGCACAATAAGACATTATGATATTGATTGTTATTTCAACAACACTGCAATAACAGGGCAATGAATGTGGACATTGAGAATCCTAGAGGCTAACTGGATTTGAGTAAAGCGACCCAGTGTGGGTACAGAGGACAAAGAAAGATGAGTCATGTACTGAGAGCAACAGGGCGGAAAGCTTTTACCATGTTACTCAGAATGGCACGCAGTTTGAAATTTGTGAATTATTTATTTCTGGAATTTTTTATTTAATATTTTTGGGCCACAGTAAACCACAGATAACTGAAACTGTGGAAACCAAATCTGCAGATATAAGGGTTCTACGTACAAAAAACCAGCACATTCACAACTAAACATGCAGTATCATGTTTACAGCATTCCTTGCAGTAGCAGAATGATTCTTTTCTGTGCAAAATGAAAACTGTGGTATTTAACCCTTTCACTGCCGAGATCCCTGCTCACAAACTTGCTATCAGTTTCGAAGAATTAAAAAAATAAAAATTATTTTTCATATGAAATGATAGAGAATCTTTTCCCAATGGTAATGAAACCAAAAGTACAAAATTTGATGGAAAACTTATGAAATTACGCTCTCACGAAGTTAGGGGTCTTGGCGATATTTGTGCATCAGCAGTTTTGCCCACTTTGAGCCCTGTTTTCAGCCAATTCCATTGTTCCACTTGAGTAAACTCATAGCTATTTAACTAGAACTTCTTTTGTTCTATCGATTTGAGTTCAAGAAATTGCCAATTTACCGGTTTCAACTACCCAATAAAGTGATCAGAAATTGGTAATTTGGCCAATTCATAGACAATTCAAGGAAGGCCAAATTCAAAATAGGGTCCAGAATTAACAATGCAAACATGCTTTCCTGGTATACTCAACATGCTTATTTCCCTATAGTTCTTACAGTGTCTTATGTCCCTTTTCCTTTATACAAAGGAACTGTGCATGCTTTCTGTCAATCGTTAGCACTAAAATAACATTTTATCTCTTCAATAGTCATGTCTCCAGTTTGCTTTCCATTTTGAATTTTTATTCACACAAAGCATAGAATATTTACTGGTATGCAGACTACTGCATTATTGTAAAAATGGTATAAGTAATATCAGTGCATTTGTGAAAGCATATTAGACCCACCAGTTGACATGTATTGGATGCCTGGCGTGATTTGTTTACTCTTGAACATCAGCAAAAAATCGAATCTTTCTGCCACTTTGAGCTCAATTTTGAGGTACTTTTACTCCATAAATCATTCAAAATCATCTCTACTTCTATAATATATCTTTCAGTCTATCAAATGAGACCAAGAAAACAAGAATACAACCATAAATACCATACGAAACTACACTGCAAAATCACTGATGTAAACAAATAAGATGGTCAGTTTTTTATTCCTCATTATGCATTGCATGGTGCAGGATTTTTTTTTACTGTGCACACTGACCACTCAGACCCATTCTCTTATATGTAGGCCTGCCAACTTTCTTCTGCAAGATTGGAAGCCGCTAGAATTTTGGTGTACTATTATGGGACCGTCACTGGCTTGCAAGCCGTAATATTATGGGGCCGATAGTGAAAGGGTTAAGAACAGTGGAACAGTGGTAATGGAACATTGACTGTGATCTATGATACTTGGTCGAACATATGATCTGTTGACTGGGAACATTGAATACTTCAACATTTCATTTCTCAGACTTTCCAGAGATTACTGAAAAACACTTTAAATTGCTTGCTATATAATTACAAATCAGTACTGGTGATGTAACATCGTGGTGTGACATGACATCAGGTGTAATGTTGTGGGGTGATGTTGAGCATGGTTCCATGCATAACTTTATGAGATGACATCATTGCATGATGTTGTGGAAGTGACTTCAAGGTGAAATTGTGGTATGATAATGGGGGTGATGTCGGGTGTGATGCCATGGTGTGACATCATGGGATGACATCTGAGTGATGTCACAGCATGATGTGAGGTGACTTCAGGCATGATGTCATGAAGTGACATTGGATGTGATGTCATAGCAGCAGACAACAGCAAACTAATGTCAGAATTAAGTAGACAGCACAGGGAAATGAGAAAACAGTGGTGTGTAAGTGTGTGGTGAGTGCACAAGATGTCCCCATGACCTGCAACACACACATGCATGCGCACGCATGCACACACGTGCACATGTGTACATACATGGGAGATTGACACACCATAGCACAAAAGCCCTCACCTAGGTGTTTCCCAGGCCTTGGACATCCATGTGGCTTGGTGACCCATGTGGTGAGTGGCTTGAGTGTGAATTTCTGGCCAGAAATTCACACAGAATTCTTGAAACGGCAACACCGAGGGAGTGGGTAGTGGTAGTAGTGATGGAGGAGCTGGGAGCTCTGGTGGCATAGGCAAGGAGAGAGAGCTTGCTGCCCCTCACACGCATGTGTTTCGGGTGGGCTCAACCACTGTGGACCAAAAAAAACACTAAACTCGCCTCTGTAATAGCCGTGATGAGCTGAAACAGCAAGCAGCAGTGTACAGGTGACCCAGAACACATGACTAAGAACAGTATGGGATGCTGAGAGGAACCCATTTAATGCTGCAAAGATTTCTCAAGGAAATTAAGCATATTTCTGTATAAATCTTGGATGTACCTGTGACTGTCTGTCGAGGGTTAAAGACATGACATCAGGATAGCTTGTTGGTAGAAGAATACTGCTAGTATGGGCGATGAACATGTGACTTTTGTCTTCCTTCTTCTCTCTGAGTATAACACAACTACTGGAAACACTGTACTCACTGAATATGTTGTGATGATATTCTTCTTTCCACAAACCGGCCATATCTCACTGAGGCAGGGTGGCCCAAAAAGAAAAACGAAAGTTTCTCTTTTTAAATTTAGTAATTTATACAAGAGAAGGGGTTACTAGCCTCTTGCTCTCGACACCAGATATATCAGTAGTATTTATCTAGTGGGATAATGATACATATACAGCAGTGTGTGTGTTTGGTGGCCCCAGCTGCAGCCAAAGGCCTAGCTGAGAGGACTTTGGGAAAGCACACCTTGCTGTTGGTAGGTCTGGCGTGATAGTGAGAACTAGGCAAGGTCTGGTGGAGTGTGCTGTATAGGTAGAACTAGGCCCATGCCAGATAGCAGCACTAGGCCTAGCAGCCACAGTGTGGAAAACAAAACCTGACAACAGTCACACTTGTTCTATGCATTGCAACATCTGCCAAATAAATTAGACACATGTGCAACTCTTGGGTATCTTTATTGAGGAAACGTTTTGCCACACAGTGGCTTCATCAGTCCATACATAGGAGAAACTTGAAGAACAGGAGGAGAATGAGGTAATCAGTCCCTCAACCTTGAGTCGATGTGTTCAGTCCATCAATCTTGATGGACTGAACACATCGATTCAAGGTTGAGGGACTGATTACCTCATTCTCCTCCTGTTCTTCAAGTTTCTCCTATGTATGGACTGATGAAGCCACTGTGTGGCGAAACGTTTCCTCAATAAAGATACCCAAGAGTTGCACATGTGTCTAATTTATCAACATGTCGGTTCTCTGAACCATTCATCTACAAACATCTGCCACATTGCTTCACTATCCACCCTGTCATATGCCTTTTCTAAATCCATAAATGCAATGAAAACTTCCTTACCCTTATCTAAATATTGTTCACTTATATGCTTCAATGTAAACACTTGGTCTACATATCACCATACCCTTCTTAAAACCACCTTGTTCATCTGTGATCCTGGTGTCTCGCTTTTCTTTTCCCCTTAATTCTTTCAATAATAATTCTATTATATGCTTTCTTGGTATACTCAACATGCTTATTTCCCTATAGTTCTTACACTGTCTTTTGTCCCTTTTCCTTTATACAAAGGAACTGTGCATGCTTTCTGTCAATCGTTAGGCACTTTCCCCCCTTTCATACTTAACTGTAACCCGAATAAGAGTAAGTAGAATGTAAAATAAACAGAAGAGGTATGTAGTTAAAATGAGAGGGGGGGAAATTTAATTAATTTAATAAAAATATGTATAGTAAATTAGAGGTATAAGTAGTTGCAAGAAAAAGATTGACTTGTGAGATGATGTAATGCAGAAGATTTTCAGTAGATAAAATGTGGCTTAAAAAACTTAGTGTTCAGCAGAGATTTATGGTTATAGATGGGCAGGTGAAGGAAGGAAAGGAAATGATTTATGGAATAATTTAGTGTAAACTTGTTGTCTGGCATTTATATGCATTTATAAATGGAAAAAAATGGCGTTCTGCCTTCCGGCGATGTCTGCTTTCCGGCGACAGCCTGGAACCTAACCCGCCGAATAAGTGGGGCCCTATTGTATAAAGATACAAGGTAAAAAGTGTAATAATATAATTGCATACAACACATAAATAAATAACAAAAAGGCACAATACCGTGACTGGAACGATACACAAATAACCCGCACATAAAAGAGAGAAGCTTACGACGACGTTTCGGTCCGACTTGGACCATTGACAAAGTCACACTAACAGAGGTAGAGCAGGACGGCTATATATAGGCAGGAAGAGGTGGAGGTAGTAGTAGTAGTAGTACAAGAAATGTATATAATACCGACAGGATGAAATGACACATGCACAACACCCTGGCATCCCCACCGTAGACGTTTCGCCATCCAGCCAGCCACTGGATGGCGAAACGTCCACAACAAAGACAACCAGACGCCGCACATGTGTCTTAATTTCATCAGTAGTTGTAGTAGAAGAAGAGGTAGTAGTAGTGGTAGTGGTAGAAGTGGGAAATAAGGAAGACGCCGTTACCAACTTGCCCTTTCTTCTCTTAAATCTAACACTAACATTGTCATACTATCTTCTGACAAAGGTAATTCGGTAGTTATCCTTGATCGCGAGGATTACCTCCGTAAAGCTGATGTCTTGCTCTCTGACTCACGCACCTACACTCCTCTCGTTTCCAACCCTCTTGATCGCATCAAGAGAACCTTCAACAAAAAACTAAGGACTCTCTCCGACCTCTGTCCTCCTGACTTTGACCTTGTTCAACGGTTTCGTGTCATCTGTCCCTCTCTTCCCTATTTCTATGGCCTTCCCAAAACTCATAAACCTGATATTCCTCTTCGTCCTATCATATCCTCTAGAGGTTCTGTCTCTTATTCTCTTGCTTCTTGGCTGGCCAAAACCCTCACTCCCTTTCTTGGTACTTTTTCTCCTGCCCACCTCCGTCACTCTCAAGACTTCATTGAATGGGTTCGCTCTCTCCCAACCTGTAAGATGCTTAGTCTTGATGTTGAGTCCCTCTTCACCAATGTCCCTCTTGATGATGTCCTTGATTTCCTTAGAGAGAAGGCCCATGAAGGGTTTCTTCATCTCCCTATCCCCACTGATGTCTTTCTTGATCTGATCCACCTCTGTGTGGACTCTAACTCCTTTTCCTTCCAAGGGAAATATTATTCTCAAACCTTCGGTGTCGCTATGGGCTCTCCTCTCTCTCCTGTCCTTGCTAATCTTTACATGGAATACTTCGAGACTGTTCTTCTTCCTACCCTCGAGGTGCAACCTTCACTCTGGCTCCGCTATGTGGATGACATCTTTGCTCTGTGGCCTCATGACTCCAGTCTCTTCCAACCTTTTCTTGAAGCTCTTAACAATCTTGCCCCTTCCATTAAGTTTAAAGCTGAATGGGAATCTAATTCCTTACTTCCTTTCCTTGATGTCCATGTCCACCGCTCAGATACAGGTTTTTCCTTTTCCGTTTACCGTAAACCTATGCACAGTGGCATGTACATTCACTACTTTTCCTATCATGCTTCCCCTTTCAAGAAAAGTGTTCTTATCTCCCTCTTTCTCTGTGCCCTCCGCATCTGTGATCCTCAGTTCCTTCCAGCAGAAATTTCCACTCTTCATAATTCGTTCTCCCGTCTTGGCTACCCTTCCCATTTCATAGACTCTGCCCTCTCACGTGCTAAACGCAATTTCTTCTCTCCCAAACTCTTTACTCATGGGAACTCTTCTATCCTCTGCCTTCCCTACATTTCCGGTCTTTCTAATCTCAACAATTCTCTCCGTCCCTTAGATATCAAGCTTACCTTCCGCCAGACTAACACTCTTCGCACTAATCTCGTTCATACCTCTCCTCCCTCTACAGATGTTCCTGGTGTCTACTCTATTTCTTGCTCCTCCTGTCCTCTTCAATACTTCGGAGAAACTGGTCGATCTCTTTCTGACAGACTTAGGGAGCACAAAAATAGTGTTAGGCTTGCCGACACTAACAATGCTCTTTTCTGTCACGTCAGAGATCATAGCCATCCTATTGACTGGTCTTCTGCTAAAACTGTCTTCCCTACTTCCAACTCGAACAGTCGCTGTTTAGTTGAATCCTCTCTAATACAGTGGACCCCCGCATAACGATTTTAATCCGTGCAAGAGGGGTAATTGTTATGCGAAATAATCGGTATGTGAATGAATTTTCCCCGTAAGAAATAATGGAAATAAAATTAATCCGTGCAAGACACCCAAAAGTATGAAAAAAAAATTTTTTTACCACATGAAATGTTAATTTTAATACACACAAACTGAAAAAGGCATGCACACTTACATGACACTTACTTTTATTGAAGATCTGGTGATGATTGATGGGATGGGAGGAGGGGAGAGAGAGTGTTAGTGTTTAGAAGGGGAATCCCCTTCCATTAAGACTTGAGGTGTCAAGTCCTTTTCTGGGGTTACTTCCCTTCTTCTTTTAATGCCACTAGGACCAGCTTCAGAGTCACTGGACTTCTTTCGCACAACATATCTGTCCATAGTGGCCTGTACCTCTCGTTCCTTTATGACTTCCCTAAAGTGTTTCACAACATTGTCAGTGTACAGGTTGCCAACACGGCTTGCAATAGCTGTGTGAGGGTGATTTTCATCCATGAAGGTTTGCACTTCAAGCCACTTTGCACAGATTTTTCAGGGTTAGCCTCAAACCCTTCAAAATCCCTTTTGTCTACACATTCTGGCCACAGTTTCTTCCAAGCAGAGTTCAAGGTCTTCTTAGTCACTCCCTCCCAAGCCTTACCTATAAGGTTTACACAATTGAGGATATTAAAGTGCTCTCTCCAAAACTCTCTTAGAGTCAGTTGAGTTTCTGAGGTCACTACAAAGCACCTTTCAAACAGAGCTTTTGTGTACAGTTTTTTGAAGTTTGCAATAACCTGCTGGTCCATGGGCTGCAGGAGAGGAGTGGTATTAGGAGGCAAAAACTTCACCTTAATGAAGCTCATGTCCCCATAAAGTCGCTCTGCCACGTCTGTAAGATGACCAGGGGCATTGTCTAACACCAGGAGGCACTTAAGTTCTAATTTCTTTTCAGTTAGGTAATCTTTCACATTGGGGGCAAATGCATGGTGTAACCAGTTATAGAAAAAGTCCCTAGTGACCCATGCCTTACTGTTTGCCCTCCACAGCACACACAAATTATCCTTGAGGACATTCTTTTGCCTGAACGCTCTGGGAGTTTCAGAGTGATACACTAATAAAGGCTTAACTTTGCAATCACCACTAGCATTGGCACACATCAACAAAGTAAGCCTGTCTTTCATAGGCTTATGTCCTGGGAGTGCCTTTTCCTCCTGAGTAATGTAGGTCCTGCTTGGCATTTTCTTCCAGAACAGGCCTGTTTCATCACAATTAAACACTTGTTCAGGTTTCAGTCCTTCACTGTCTATGTACTCCTTGAATTCTTGCACATATTTTTCAGCCGCTTTGTGGTCCGAACTGGCAGCCTCACCATGCCTTATCACACTATGGATGCCACTACGCTTCTTAAATCTCTCAAACCAACCTTTGCTGGCCTTAAATTCACTCACATCATCACTAGTTGCAGGCATTTTTTTAATTAAATCCTCATGCAACTTCCTAGCCTTTTCACATATGATTGCTTGAGAGACGCTATCTCCTGCTAGCTGTTTTTCATTTATCCACACCAATAAGAGTCTCTCAACATCTTCCATCACTTGCGATCTTTGTTTCGAAAACACAGTTAAACCTTTGGCAAGAACAGCTTCCTTGATTGTCTTTCTGGTGCCCACAATAGTAGCGATGGTTGATTGGGGTTTCTTGTACAACTTGACCAGGTCGGCGATACGCACTCCACTTTCATACTTGTCAATGATCTCTTTCTTCATTTCTATTGGAATTCTCACCCTTATTGGTGTACGGTTGGCACTAGAAGCTTTCTTGGGGCCCATGGTCACTTATTTTCCAGAAACAGCACCGAAAACACTGTAATAATACGAAATATTCCGATTGTATGCTTGGATGTTACCGCGGAGGCTGGCTGGTAAACAATGGCACGGGCGGCACATGTGAGGCTGGCTGAGGGCGCACATTGGACGCGTCTCGGACGAAAATCGGTGAGCGGGTTTTTAATCGGTATGCGCGGCAAAATTTTTGCGATTAAAGCAAGCGGTATGCGGATTAATCGCTATGTGATGCCATCGTTATGCGGGGGTCCACTGTACACAACTTTCCTTGTATGAACCTTAGCCCTGGCTTCGTCTCTGTAGATGCCTTCCTCTCCCACTACATTGTAAAATGCTCCAAACTTCAGAACACCCGTGACTTAACCTGAATCCTCATTTCTTCTTCTTCTTCTTCTTCTTCTTCTTCTTCTTCTTCTTCTTCTTCTTCTTCTTCTTCTTCTTCTTCTTCTTCTTCTTCCCCTTTCCTCTCTCCTTTTCTCCTCTGGGTTGTCTTTCTCTCTCCTGTCTCGTGTTTCTGTTCCTTCTTCATTTATTTTATTTCACCACTTCCCCTTTCACGCACCTCGGTGCGCTTGCTCTCCCTCTGTGGGTTTCTAGCTCTCTTGCAGTGCTCCCCTTCCTTTGTATTTGACTGGCTCGTCTTCCTTATTTCCCACTTCTACCACTACCACTACTACTACCTCTTCTTCTTCTACTACAACTACTGATGAAATTAAGACACATGTGCGGCATCTGGTTGTCTTTGTTGTGGACGTTTCGCCATCCAGTGGCTGGCTGGATGGCGAAACGTCTACGGTGGGGATGCCAGGGTGTTGTGCATGTGTCATTTCATCCTGTCGGTATTATATACATTTCTTGTACTACTACTACTACTACTACCTCCACCTCTTCCTGCCTATATATAGCTGTCCTGCTCCACCTCTGTTAGTGTGACTTTGTCAATGGTCCAAGTCGGACCGAAACGTCGTCATAAGCTTCTCTCTTTTATGTGCGGGTTATTTGTGTATACAACACATACCAGGAGCAAGGGGCTAGTAACCCCTTCTCCTGTATAAATTACTAAATTTAAAAAGAGAAACTTTTGTTTTTCTCTTTGGGCCACCCTGCCTTGGTGAGATGCGGACGGTTTGTTGAAAAAAAAAAAATATAAGTGAAAGAATAGGTGAAGTATTGTCAGTTTTTTTGCTGAGAATAAGACAAAGGTTTTTGATAAGATGAAAATATAATTGGTTAGATTCTGAGTAAGGAAATAGAGGTATTAAAAATGGTGAGAATATTTTAAGGGTTTGTTGAATGCTTATGTTGAAATGGAGACATAAATTGTATGCTTCAGATGATGAGGAAAGAGTTCTATTATAATGATAACCCGTTTGTAAACTGATACTAAAAGAATCTGTTTTGTGTAATGTTTATTCTGTCACTGTGATGGTAAAGCAGAGACAATAATTTGGTTTTAACTACATCCTTTTCCAAAACCCTTTTATCTCACTGGGTGTTTGTGTACATTAAAATTTTCATTAATGGACCTCTCATTAATGGATTTTGGAGCAAATTTGGACAAAAATAATGTTCAGACAAATGATGAACCTGTTTGACAAATAGACAAAAGTTCATAATTCTGGATTTTGTCCTTATCGATAGTGTTTGGTTGTCTTCTGAAGTATTGGACCAAATCCGACAACTCCGACATTTGTTTGGTAATGGCCAGATCGGCCAAGCCCAAGACCTGTTAGTTTTCATTGTTCCCTTAGCCATAGGCCACCGATTCTTGTTTATTATCTGTGCTCACTTATGCATACACTCATCATTCAGTTTCTAATTTTCCCTGGATTAGACTGTTTTGTGTGACTTTATTAAGATATGTAAAGTGCAGTTAGCAGGGGCTTACAAAATATGTGATGGTACCAAGAGGAAACATGTGGTTTTTAGTGTTAAGCAGAAACTATAACTAATAAGGAAAATCAAGTCTGGCATCTCAGTGGTCTGGGTATGTGAGGAATATGGTGTTAACAAACATTGTCTGGTATCCGTAGAAGCAAGGATAAATTTACAGACTGTGTTATTAAGTTAAATGTAGATGCTATTGGACCTTTATAGCTTCTCTGACATAGAATAAGTTACTCTGAGTCACCACCATCAGTCACGACAGTTTACATCTCATCTTGTCACCATGAAAAGGTAAGTTAAGTTATTGTCCAGACCCCATATCTGAAGCTTGTCAGCAGTGTCCAAGAATTTAAAAAAAAAAAATTTTTTTGTTATTTTTTCATACAAAATGGTAGGGAATCTTTTTCTGAAGGTAGTAAAGCAAAAAGTATGAAGTTTGTTCGAAAATTGACAAATTTTGCTATGTCCGTGATATTTATGCATCGGCGACTTTGCCCAATTTGAGTCCTATTTTAGGCCAATTACATTGTTCCAGTCATCCAAATTCTTAGCTATTTTGCTAGTATGTCTTCTATTTTATCGATTGAGCACAAGAAATCACCCTGTCAGCTATATCAACCACCCAATAAAGTGATCAGATACTGGTAATTTGGGCAATTTCACACAGATTTCAAAATATACCAATTTCAAAATAGGGTCCAGAATAAATAGTGCAGGCATTCCTAGCACTAAAATTACATTTCCTCTGTTTGTTAGTTACATTTCAAGGCTGTACACATGAATTAATTTTTTTTTTTCACACAAAGAATTTTTATTTGCACAAAAAAAATAAATTTACTCTTATGCAATATTGTAATAATTGTATAAATAATATCAGTGCATTTGTGAATGCATATGAGACCCACCAGTTGACACGTATTTGATGCTTGACTTGATTTGTTTACTGTTGAACATCGGCAAAAATCGAACATTTCTGCTACTTTGAGCTCAATTTCAAGCTATTTTTAGTCCTGAAACCAATCAAAATCATATCTGTTTTTGTAGCATATCAATTGAGACCAAGAAACCGAGAATACAGCCTTAAAAACATACAAAAATGCACCACTAAGTTGCTGTTTTAAAGCAAAAACATCATCACAGTGTTTTCTTCTCATTCACTGCATGATGCAGGATTCTTTTTATAGGGTGCACACTTACCACATTGACCCATTCTCTCATATCTAAGTCCAAATTTACCACTCCCAGCTTATCTGAGTGAGCTGAGCTCATGATGTAGTACTATGGAAGCCAGTGAACTTAGGCATAGTACTATGGCACAGTGAGCAAAAGGGTTAAGTACAGCATGCGTACTATTGAAATTACTATATAGTACAGTGCATTATAGTGCTGTATACAATATATTATATAGTGCAGTACTCTAAAATTACTATAAAATACCCATATTCTTAGTGTCCAGTTGTTTTCTGCATCAGTGGACCAAGTCTGCTAGTTCAGAAGACAACCGGACGATCATGAAAATTAATTCCTTAATTTGGAGTTTTGGACAATCGTCAGTATCCTATATCCCCATCCCCTATTAGTCCATTAATGAGAGGGTTCACTGTATTTTATTAATAGTTTTTGTTATGCTCTAACCAGCTATAATTTTTCTTTTAGATATTTGCTTGTAATTAGGCTCCAAGTCCTAATGAGTTACACAGACCCAGAGTTTATTTTTTTTAAATTTTTACATAAACCTTCACAGGTTTTTGGGACAGCAACTATTCCACCACAGGAAATGCCTACCCTTGAGGTGAAGCTCCAGGATGCTGTGCCAGAAGCCTTTGAGATGGTACTCAACTACATATATACGGACCGTATTGATCCTTACCGCTGCAAGAAAGACCAGAATCCCAACAAAATTGTTCTTATCATGATGGATGTGTATCGTCTTGCTGTACAGGTGTGTGTCAGTAACATTTTTTGTTATGTTATTTCTGATCTGGTAATTATTCTAACTATAATATGAAGGTTAATAATGTGAAAGCATTGTGATTGGAAAGTTAAAAGGTTTGTCCCTTATTCACAGGTAATAAATAAATATCTACTAGTCAATAAATATTTATTTAATAACTGTTTGATATGATAGAAGAGAATTACTTATGGTTAGGAAGTCAAGGTCATCCCACCCATGACAACTGGCTAAGTAAAACTTTCTTGTATGAATAGGAGAAAAGCATGAATGCTAGGAAGAAAGTTGAAAATGAACTTAGATAAAAGTAAGGTGATGATGGTAACAAACGAGTTAGGTAAAGAAAAATTGGATATCACATTTGTAGGGAGGGAATTTGGAAGAAGTGAATGTGTTCAGATATTTAGGAGCTGACTTGTCAGCAGATGGGTTTATGAAGGACAAGATTAACCATAGAATTGATAAAGGAAAAAAGGTGAGTGGTGCATTGAGGTATCTGTGGAGACAAAAAAAAAAGTTATCCACAGAGGCAAAGAAGGGAATGTAACACCCCTACCAACCTACCTAACCTAACCTAACCTAACCTAACTTAACCTAACCTAACCTAACCTACCTACCTACCCTACCTACCCTACCTACCCTACCTAACCTACCTAACCTACCTAACCTACCTAACCTACCTAACCTACCTAACCTACCTAACCTACCTAACCTACCTAACCTACCTAACCTACCTACCCACCCACCCCTCCCTACACCTACACACACACACACACACACACACACACACACACACACACACACACACACACACACACACACACACACACACACACACACACACACACACACACACACACATGCACACACACATGCACACACACACACACACACGCACACACGCACACACGCACACACACACACACGCACACACCCACGCACACACAATAGCAGGCAGGTTGCACTGGGGAGCATGTGTCTGGGGGCTATGGTCCTTGACAGACAAGAGAGTCACGTGGGTGACAAAACAAACGGAAAGCACACTAAAATTTCACCTCTGGCTACTGTAATGTGTAGAATCAGCAGGAGACTGGAGAAAGCTTGAGTGACCCACAGGCATGCATACGTTGATACACATGCCTTGGCAAGTATGTTCAAGCTTGGTCGTCAACAGGGCTTCTCTGTGGCTTTTTGTGGCTTGAACACTTAGGAAACCATGCCACAAGCAATGATTACAGGTCAAAGATGAACGCACAGCTTAGGCCAGAAATTTACAGGGAATTCATGAGGCAGTATAGAGGGAGTGTGTGTTGAGTGATGTGGGAGGCCAGGCATTATTTCCTGTGCTACAACCGCATTCATGTTGTTTAATGTAAAAAAAAAAAAAATGCTGAGTGTTGTTTTGTGCTTTTTTACATACAAGTGTGTAGATATGGGTTAGACAGTTGTTAGAGAAGATTATTCATTTGTCACTCAGCCCTGTAAGCAAGAAAAAGCTATGTTACCAAGCACTCATAATGAGTGCTTTTTAAAATATTTGCTATTCACTATGATTTCATCGCAGTGCCACATGAGACGCTTAGAGCAACTGTGTGTGCAGTACTTGGAGGCCACTATTAATCATCGCAATGTTTTGGTAGCACTCTGCAATGCTGCAAGCCTGAAGCTATTTTTCATAAAGGAATTCTGTCTTAAGGTAAGTGGCATGTATGAGAGGTAGTGGTAAGTGATCAGATTAGATAAATTCATGTGATTTGCAATTTTGTTCACTTAATGAATATCCTAACCAAATCTGTTCATTGGCAGAAATATTTAATGATCATTGAATGACTCCTTAGAATAAACTTATCTTTATTGCTACAAAGTTAGTTAATACATGATTTATACCTGTTGCATTCTTGCAGAATTAGAGTACGTATTCTCTGTTCTTGCAGTTTATTGTACGAGAAAGCAACTACAACCAAATTGTGATGTCTAAAGAATTTGAGATGTTGGACAAGCCACTGATGGTAGAGATAATCCGTCGGAAACAGATGCCACCGATGAGATCGCTGCAGGAACCTCAGTTTGAATCTTCAGGTTGGTTATATATGATGTGTTGCTACATGTGTCAGTCCTCACATGGTGAAAAAGTCTACAATTCAGTCCTCTTTTATTAGATTAGAACCATATTTATAACAACCATTCATATAACCCCAGTGGAAATAATTAAGTAATACCTTCATAAAAATCTGAGTCAGAAGTTCTGGAGTATTTTTGTCCTTGGTACCGGGTGCTATATATTTAGTGTATAACGGGACTATTTGCTGAGAGTATAGCTAATTAAAATTAAGGTTTTAGTAAATGGATGTGAAGTTAGTAGTGTGAATAGGGACTAAGTAGTATATTGTAAAGTGATAAAAGTAATAGAATGTTTCATAAACTAATTATGACATTAGGTATTTTGTAAATTATGTCCATAACTAAAATAATTTTCTCCATGGGGAAGTGGAACAGAATTCTTCATCCGTAAGCCATGTGCGTCGTAACAGGCTGGGAGCAAGGGGCTAGTAACCCCTTCTCCTGTGTACATTATTAAGTTTAAAAGAGAAACTTTCATTTTTCTTTTTGCGCCACCCTGCCTCAGTGGGATACAGCCAGTTCATTGAAAGAAGAAATAAAATAACACAGCAGGTCAATAGAGAGAGAGTAGATAAAGTGAATGTAGTACAGTATAGTAGTCCCCCCAAATTTACAGGGGTTATGTTCCAAGACCACCCGTGAATTTGGAAAAAAATGTGAATTTTGGACATGGTTAAAAAAAAAGCCTGTAAATGCCTATTTTTATAGTGTAAACCCTAAATATGCCCCCAAAACACTTTAATCTAATTTCAGACTCAGCTTCATACATCACCTATAAAAAAAAAATGTAAAGATAAACCCGTATACAGTACTGTACTGCTATGTCTCCCACAGTGCTAGAATGTAAAATACAGATGTTACCCCCACATGTACTGTAATTCATGCAAGCCTGTTTTCTTTGGTATATGTATGGTAAATATATGGTAATAATTTAGTAAAAGTAAAGTTAAATGTATGGAAATTATGCTGAATTTATGTTAATATTTATGCTACAAAATTAATAAATTACATTTATCTTAATATTTAGCATTAAAATGCATAAAAAATTGTATATTACCACAGAAGAAGCTAAAAAAATTTCTGCGAATTTGAGGGATTTCCATGAACAATTATTAGTTAAGTTCTAAGAAAAAATCCGAGAATTACTGAAGCCGCGAATTCGCAGTTCCGAATTTGTGGGGGTCCACTAATAAGAATTATAATATTTTTTATATTAATTCTTTTTTAGATGTTCAGAAACTTTACTGAAAAGTTCTGACTGTGAGTTTGGTTGAAATTTGAGAATATGTTTTATTTACCTCTTCAAATCTTGAAAAATATGGTTACTGTGTTATAGTTTTCACTTATGCATTAGGAGATGAACACTTATATTTTATATGAAACCTACTGCACAATGAATTAATTACTGAAGACGGCTGGAAATTGGTAATTACAGAACTTGGAAAGTTAAAGGATGTAGGCTAAAAAAGGCAAAGAGAAATAATGATTAAGTTAGTAGAGTGAGGTAAATAGGAAAGTGAAAATGTTAGAGAGGCAGTGTCATTTGAAAGTATGGTCAGTTACCAGATGATCTTATGTATAAAAGGAAAATGATCTAGCAGTATACTTCTAGATCATTCTGTAATAGTTTTTACATAGGTGAACTTGAAACAAAGCTAACTGTCTATAATATGAGCATTAATGCTCAGTAATAACCCACATGGAGACAGAAGCTCAGGAGATTAATTGCTCTGTATATTTCGACCCCCTTTTGGGATCCTCTTCAGCAGATCTGGTGAGGAGGATCCCAAAAGGGAGTCAAAATATACAGATCAAGTAATCTCTTGAGTGTCTGTCTCCATGTGGGTTATTATCGAGCATTGACAAGTGTTCATTGCACTTTAGTTATTCATGATCATTAATAATGAAGAGCTTAAATATTCAATGAATTTCCAGGTACAACACTAGAACAAGACATGGAGCAGTTCCTGAAAAGTGTGGGTCAGGATTTTTGTGACATTACTCTCATGCTTGATGGTTCTCCTATCAGAGCACACAAGGCTGTGTTAGCAGCTCGTTGTTCTTATTTTGAAGCAATGTTCAGATCCTTTATGCCAGAGAATAGCATGGTACAGGTAAGTGTTTTTCATGCTTTGTTTCTACAGTAGAGTACTGTGTAGAGGTGCTCATGTTTCTACAGTAGAGTACTGTGTAGAGGTGCTCATGTTTCTACAGTAGAGTACTGTGTAGAGGTGCTCATGTTTCTACAGTAGAGTACTGTGTAGAGGTGCTCATGTTTCTACAGTAGAGTACTGTGTAGAGGTGCTCATGTTTCTATAGTAGAGTACTGTGTAGAGGTGCTCATGTTTTTGTATGAGTATGAAGCATGATCTTCAATTGCTGCAACAAAGAAGAGGTCAGGAGCAATAATAATGTGAAGTGCGAATTTTATGCAGAATTTTATGTCGAATGACATGGAGAGCGTATAAATCTGTAGGGGAAGGAAAGTAGGGTAGGGGTCATCCTCAAAAGGGTTGGAGGAAGGGGGTAAAGGAGGTTTTGTGGGCAAGAGGCTTGGACTTCCAGCAAATATGTTTTGAGCGTGGTAGATAGGAATAAATGGAGACGAATGGTTTTTGGGACCTGACGAGCTGTTGGAGTGTGAGCAGGGTAATATTTAGTGAAGGGATTCAGGGAAACCAGTTACAGTGGACCCTCGACTAACGGCGGCTTTGGCTAATGCCAAAATCGGCTAACGGCTCGCTTTGGCATAAAAATATTGGCTCAGCTAACACCAAATAACTTGGCTAAGGGCTTTCATCCTGAACGCGTCCGCATGGCCTGAGCGGGCGCCTGACCACTCACTCCTTGTACCAGCCAGTGTGCCATTGTTTACAAAGCCAGTGAGGACGTCCACGCATATCTGCAATATATTTTGTATTATTCCAGTGTTTTTAGTGCTTGTAACTGCTAAATTAGCCACCATGGGCCCCAAGAAAGCTTCTAGTGCCAACCCTGTGGTAAAAAGGGCTAGGTGTTCTATCGAACTGAAGAAAGAGATAATTGCAAAGTATGAAAGTGGAGTGTGTATCTATGAGTTGGAAAGGTTATATAACAAACCCCATTCAACCATCACTACTATCTTGGCCAACAAAAAGGCAATCAAGGAAGCTGTTGCTGCAAAAGGTGGAAGTATGTTTTCAAAACAGAGATCACAAATACTCGAAGATGTGGAGAGACTGTTATTGGTGTGGGTAAACGAGAAAAAGTTATCAGGAGATAGTGTATCTCAGTCAATAATATGTGAAAAGGCAAGGCAGTTGCATGCGGATCGCATTAAGAAAATGCCTCCAAATAGTGCTGCTGTTGATGAATTTAAGGCCAGCAAAGGCTGGTTTGAGAAATTTAAGAACCATAATGGCATACACAGTGTGATAAGGAATGATAAGGCTGCCAGTTCTGACAAAAAAGCAGCTGAAAAATATGTGCAGGACTTTAAGGAGTACGTAGACACTGAAAAATTAAAACTCCCCAACAAGTGCTTAATTGTGACAAAACAGGCCTGTTTTGGAAGAAAATGCCAAACAGGACCTACATTACTCAAGAGGAAAAGGCATTCCCAGGACATATGCCTATGAAAGACAGGCTAACTCTAATGTTTTGTAGTACAGTGGACCCCCGCTTAACGATCACCTCGGCAATATAAACACAAATGCAGTATAATGTGATCCTTTATTGACTACGTTTCGCCCACACAGTGGGCTTTTTCAAGTCACAAACAGAACTACCTGGGGTGGAAGGAACGCGAGTATTTATAGTCCGGCTGAGGTCAGGTGAAGAATGCTGCATATGATGATGTACCGAGTGGGGTTATAGAGTCTAAAAACTTGGGTAGCTTGGAAAGGAGATTGGATAAGTTTGTGAGCAGACCTTCTACAGTGTTCTTATGTGGGATAGCGATGAAGAAGTTTCTTGGCAAGTGGTTCAGCTATGTTATAGAAGCCACTATTCTGGTTGAAGTTGTCGGATATAGAAATAAGTGATGATTCCAGGATTCTTCGGTATTGAGTGTTGTCTTCTGTGGCGATAAGTCTTGAGTTTCTGTAGTTTATCAAGTGGTTGTGTGAATTACGGTGTTGTATGCAGGCATTCCTTGTGTCGTCAGACCTGCTTGCGTATTGGTGTTCTGAAATACGTGTTTGGAGGTCCCTTGATGTTTCGCCCACGTATAACTTGTTGCAGCCATTACAAGGGATTATGTATACCCCTGCAGAGGATGGAGGCTTGTCCTGCCTACTACTGGTGATGTCCTTGATGGTCGTGGTTGTGGAGGTAGATACTTGGAATGATGTTTTGGCAAAGATGTTGGAAACATGTTTGGCAATGGAGTTGGTGGGAAGGACTATGTATCTCTTCTCGGCAGTGTCTTCTCTGGGTGTGTTGAAGATGTTTAATGCTCGCCGTCTGCAGTCTCTGATGAAGTGACGAGGATAGTGGAGTTTAGAAAATATTTGTTCAATTATAGTGCATTCTTCCTCAAGGAACTCGTTGCTGCAGATTCTGAGTGCACGCAGGAAGAAGCCTATAATTACACCACGTTTGGTTTTGGTGTCGTGGTGAGAGTAGAAGTGGAGAAGATCGTTTTGGTTGGTGGGTTTTCGATAGACTTTAAAACGAAGTTCGTGGTCAGCTTTGCAGAGCAGGACATCAAGGAAAGGAAGAGTGTTGTCGACTTCTTCTTCAAGTGTGAACTGGATTGAAGGCTCGACCTGGTTGAGCTTGTCTTGGAGAGCTTGAACGTTGAAGCGTTTAGGAGTTATGAGGAGAATGTCGTCAACATAACGGAGCCAGGTGACAGACGAAGGAATAATGGTGGAGAAACGTTCAGCTTCTAGATGTTCCATGTATAGGTTCGCCAGGACTGCACTGAGTGGCGAACCCATGGGTAGTCCAAAAGTCTGCTGAAAGAGGTGATTTTCGAAAGAGAAACACGTAAAGCCAACACATAGTTCAACAAGGTCGATGAAATCGCTGGCTGGAATGGGAAGATTAAGTGAATCGTCAATTTTCCTGCGCAAGAGATCGATGGCTTGTGTAGTAGGTACTTTGGTGAATAGGGAAGTCACGTCAAGGCTGGAAAGTTTCTTGTTCCTGATGTTGATGTTGCGAATGCGATTGAGAAGATCACCTGAGTGTTTGAGATGTGCTGGACTGATAGTGCCCAAGAGTTTAGAGAGGTGTTTGGCGAGAATTCCTGAGAGCTGGTGGGGAGCACTGCCTATTCCCGAGGATATGGGCCTCAGTGGGATACCAGGCTTGTAAGTCTTTGGCAGGCTGTACATTCTGGCAGGTCTGGGGTTGCTGGGCATGGTGTGCAGAAGTTTCTTCCTTTATGTAAGTGCGTTTGTACGTGTATGTTTGGGGGTCTGAAATGGACTAATCTACTTCACAATATTCCTTATGGGAACAAATTCGGTCAGTACTGGTACCTGAACATACTTCTGGAATGAAAAAAGATCGTTAATCGGGGGCCCACTGTAATGCTAGTGGGGATTGCAAAGTGAAGCCTTTACTCATGTATCACTCTGAAACTCCTAGAGTGTTCAAGAAAAACAAAGTTGTTAAGACTGAACTGTGTGTGATGTGGAGAGCAAACAGTAAGGCATGGGTCACTAGGGGCATTTAACTTGACTGGTTCTGTGACGTGTTTGGCCTCACTGTGAAAAAGTGCCTCCTGGAAAATAAACTGGAACTCAAGTGCCTCCTGGTAATGGACATTGCTCCTGCTCATCCTCACAACTTGCAAGAGCAAATTGCGGGGGAGTTGAGCTTCATCAAAGTGAAGTTTTTGCCTCCTGATACCACTCCTCTCCTCCAGCCCATGGACCAGCAGGTCATTTCAAACTTCAAAAAACTGTACACCAAACCAGTGTTTCAAAAGTGCTTTGAAGTGACCTCAGACACTGAATTGACCCTAAGAGAGTTCTGGAAAGATCACTTCAGTATCCTCCATTGCATAAACCCTATAGGTAAGGCTTGGGAGGGAGTGACTTGCAGGACTTTGAACTCTGCTTGGAAAAAATTGTGGCCAGAATGTGTACAAGAGAGGGATTTTGAAGGGTTTGGGGCTAACCCTCAGGAGCCTATGCCAGTTGTGGAATGTATTGTGGCACTGGGGAAGTCCATGAGGTTGGAGGTTAGTGGCGAGGATGTGGAAGAGTTGGTGGAGGACAGCAATGAAGAGCTAACCACTACAGACCTGCAAGAGCTTCAGGTGCAACAGCAACAGATCACAACTCAGGAATGTGCTTCAGAGGAGGAAGAAAAGAGACAGAGGAAATTGCCTTCATCAAAGATTAAGGAAATGTGTACAGCGTGGACAAAGGTGAAAGCATTTATGGAAGAATATTTTCCTGACACAGCTGTTGCAAGCCATATTGGCAACATGTACAATGACATTCTTGTGTCCCATTTTAGGGAAATCTTAAAGGGATGCCAGAAACAGAGCTCTCTGGACAAATATTTTGTGTGACAGGGGTCCAGTGAATCTCAAGTAGTTCCCAGTGGCATTAAAAAGCCAAGATGGGAGGTAACCCCAGAAAAGGACTTGTTACCTGAAGTCTTTATGGAAGGGGATTCCCCTTCCTAACAAGTTATTATTATTACAAATTATTGCAAATTATTATTATAATCATAATAAAAGAGAAGTACTAAACCCGCAAGGGTTGTGAATTGCTATATATAGTGTGGATTATCACCTATTCCTGTGCCAGACTACCCCCCTCCCTCCTTAATCTTTCAAGAATTTACTTAGCCCTTTCAGGGTCGAGAGGTTCTCTCCTAAACTTGTTCTCAGGGTTGAAAACTTTTCGGAAAAAAAAAATTATTTTTTCTTATGAAAAGATAGAGAATCTTTTCCCAATCATAATGACACCAAAAGTATGAAATCTGATGGAAAACTTATGGAATTATGCTCTTGTGAAGTTAGTGGTCTCAACGATGTTACGCATCGACAATTTCGCCCACTTTGAGCCCTATTTTCGGCCAATTCCAATGTACTAGTCGACAAAAATCATAACTATTTCGCTAGAACTCCATTTTTTCTATCGAATGAGTACAAGAAACCACCCATTTACCGATTTCAACTATCCAATAAAGTGGTCAGAAATTAGCAATTTTGCCAATTTCACACAAATTTTGAAAGATGCCAGTTTCCAAATAGGGTCCAGAGTAGACAAGACAGACATTCCTGGCACTAAAATAACATTTCCTCTGTTCATTAGTCATGTCCCCATGCCCCTCTTGCATTTCTTTTGCTTTCCACTTTGAATTTTTATTCTCACAAAAAATAGAAGATTTACTGTTATGCAGACTACTGCATTAGTGTAGAAATGGTGTAAATAATATCAGCGCACTTGTGAAAGAATATTAGACTCACCAGTTGATGTGTATTGGACACGTGGCATGATTTGTTTACCTTTGAGCTTTGGCAAAAATCGAACATTTCTGCTACTTTGAGCTCAATTTCAAGGTACTTTTTATTGTGAAACCAATCAAAATCATCTCAATTTCTGTAATATGTCTTCCATTCTATAGATTGAGACTGGGAAAACTAGAATACAACTATAAATACCATACAAAAATACAGTGCAAAGTCACTGTTTTAAACCAAAAAACACGGTCAAAGTTTTTTTTTTCCTCATTACGCACTGTGTACTGTAGGATTTTTTTATACTGTGCACACTGACCACATAGACTCATTCTTTCATATGTAGGCCTACCAGCTTTCTCTCGCTAGATTTGAAAGCGCTAGAATTTACGCGTACTAGTACGTCAGTAACCCTGGTGCATAAGCCATACTAGTACATTGGAAACCCTGAAAGGGTTAATATACAAAATATGGACTCATATTTCTGTGCCTGCTATAAATGTATACAGAACATTAAACTCCAACATAAACCTTCCTCTGCATTGTTCCTTCTTAGCTGTGACAGAACACACAGGCATAGCACAAGACAAAACCGTCTTTGACATCCCCTGTGTCTGACTCACTCCATGCAACAACTCAATACACATAAAAGGTCCTAAGATCTGGAATTCATTGCCAAATCATCAGAAGGTCCCCTTTCTACCAGTCAGTTTACAGCTATTGTTAAAAAGCATCTCATCTCCTTAATTTAACTAAACCAGATGAACTATGCTATATCAGACAAAACCAGCTCATCCAATTCTATCCCCTTTGCTTCTTCCAGTCTTCCTCCAACTCCCATAGAAAATTAATTACATGCATAAAAGTTAATTACTTATCTTGTTCGATTATATTTCTGCTGAAACTAAGTAACATCCTGTCTCTTCACCATCTCTTACAATCCTTCCATAAAACTGAATTCACTGAGTCAGTTTAAAACAATAAATCATACCATAAAATTGTACCTTTCATACATTGGCTACCTTTTTTTACTGTGAATATAATAGTACAGTGGAACCTTGGCTTATGAATTTAATTCGATCCATGACTTTGTTCGCATCCCGATTTGTTTATGTGCTGAGTCAATTTTCCTCATTTAAAGTAATTCAAATGTCATTAATCCGTTCCAGTGGAATTCCTGCTCTCATGAGGCACGACAAAATACTTCAATATGATGATTATTTATCTATCACAATTCATCTAATATGACATAATTAACAATATAAATAATGTAGAAACCTGATATACACTCTAGGATGGATAAAATATGTCATTACATATGTGGCTGATGGTGACGGCGGCAAAGGAGTGCAATTGCAGGCATTCTTGGGGTTTGTGAGGCTAACTGCATTAGATCACTACTTTCATAAGGAAAGCATAATGTAGAAATTAACTGGTGTACATACACCATTTACCTTGGAGAAGAAATGCTAGCGAAGGTTGACGGTGGTAAAGATAGGCAGAGTGGCGTATGTTGTCAGGAATTCATTTCATTTCGCCCTTTTTCTATAGCTTAATCCCTTAACTTAATTGCTACACTATTAATGTTACACTTAATTGTTACACTCTAAACGCTACACTTTATCACTGAACTTAACTGCTACAATTTTTATTTTTATTTCACTTCACTCTTCACTGATTTTTGGCTTTTTCTCCATGCTTTTCAAACTTTCATCTGCAGGGCATTTCAATAAAAAACTGTCCAAGGAGGTTTGTTTCTTTCTCCCTTTCAGAATGTTATGGAAATGAGTTACGCAAGCGTCATCACATAGCTCCAATGCACGGCCACTTGAAACTCCTTCTGCTTTAGTATTGTACATATCGTAGAACTGCTATGCTGTTACTCACTCACCAAGTCCTTAGCCCTCACACCTAGTTTGTGTTTATTTATGATTTCCTTCTTTAATTCCATGGAAATCATCCTCTTTTTTCTTCTCAGCACTGTCCTTTGCACTTGCTTTCTTAAGACCTATGGTTAGAAAAATGAAATTTGGCAAAATAACTGCACGAAACATAGGGAAAACACGAGAATTCCTTCCACTGCGAAGTAAGCTCTGTAAGCACACGTGCACTGGTGAGCGTTGTTTTGGTACTCTGCCATCTTGTGGTGGTGTTCTGAAACTCACTTATTATAGTATGTATTATTATTATAATTATTATTATATTGCATATTATGTTATTATTATATGTACAGTGGTCCCTCAATAATCGTCCATAATCCGTTCTTGGAAGTGGGACTATTATCGAAATGGACGATTTACGAATCAATTTTTCCCATAAGAAATAATGTAAATTCAATTAATCCGTTCCTGACACCCAGAAGTATTAAAACAAAAAATTTTTTTACATGAAATATACATGTAGTACATAAACAATACAATGGGAAATGATGAATGAAACATTAACAGCATAACACTTACCTTTACTGGAGATTCTTCTTAGTGTATGGGAGACTGGAGGAGGAGAGAGAGTGGATTGTTTATAGTTTGGAAGGGGAATCCCCTTCCATCAACACCTCGGGTACCAATTGCTTTTTTGGGGTTACTTCTCTTCTCTGTTTCTTAATGCCACTAGGACCACCTTGAGAGTCACTGGAGTCCTGTCTCACAAAAAAACTGTCCAGAGAGCTCTGTTTTTGGCGTCTCTTTAAAACTTCCCTAAAATGGGCCAAGACTCTGTCACTGTACAAGTTGCCGATATGGCTTGCAACATCCTTCTCTGGGTGATGTTTCTCCATAAATCTTTCCATCCTACCCCACATTTCAAAAATCTCCTTAATTTTTGAAGAAGGCACCTTCCTCCATCTCTCTTCCTCCTCCTCTGCAGCAAGATTCTGAGCTGCGATCTGTTACTGTTCCTGCTGAAGCTCTTGCAGCTCCTCAGTAGTTAGCTCTTCGTTGTGGTCCTCCACCAACTCTTCCACATCCTCCAAACTCACATCCAACCCCATGGAACTCCCCAGTGCCACAATGGATTTAACAACTGACATAGGCTCATCAGGGTCAGCCCCAAACCCTTCAAAATCCCTCTTGTGGACACAATCTGGCCACAATTTTCTCCAAGCAGAGTTCAAAGTCCTGGTAGTCACTCCCTCCAAAGCTTTACCTATAAGGCTTACGCAATGGAGAATACTGAAATGTTCTTTCCAAAAATCTCGTAGAGTCAAGTGAGTGTCTGAGGTCACATTCAAGCACCTTTCAAACATTGCTGTGGTGTAGAGTTTTTTAAAGTTTGCAATGACCTGCTGGTCCATGGGCTGCAGGAGAGGAGTGGTATTCGGGGGCAAGAACTTTACTGTGATGAACCCAAACTCCTTCAGAATTAGGTCATCCAAGTTTGGAGGATGAGCAGGTGCATTGTCCATTACTAGGAGGCACTTGAGATCCAATTTCTTTTCCAGGAGGTAATTCTTCACACTAGGGCCAAACACTTCATTGAACCACTCTACAAAAATTTCCCTCGTGAGCCATGCCTTACTATTAGATTTCCAAAACACACACAATTTACTCTTCATAACATTGTTTTTCTTGAACACTGGGATTTTCGGAATGGTACACTAGTAACGGCTTCACTTTGAAATCCCCACTAGCATTAGCACAGAACATTAGCGTCAGCCTGTCTTTCACAGGCTTGTGTCCTGGCAGCGCCTTTTCTTCCTGAGTAATGTAGGTCCTCTTTGGCATTTTCTTATAAAAGAGGCCTGTTTCATCACAATTGAACTTGTTCAGGTTTCAGTCCTTCACTGTTCATGTACTTGAATTCATGCACATATTTTTCAGCCGCCTTGTGTCCGAACTGGCAGCCTCACCATGCCTTTCCACACTGTGTATGCCACTATGCTTCTTAAATCTCTCAAACCAGCCTTTGCTGGCCTTAAATTCACTCACATCATCACTAGTTACAGGCAATTTCTTTAACAAATCGTCATGCAACTGCCTAGCCTTTTCACAAATAAGCGACGTCATAAGACTATCTTCTGCTAATTGTTTCTCATTTATCCACACCAGTAATAACTTCTCAACATCTTCGAGTACTGGTGATCTCATTTTTGTCAGCATATTTACCCCCTTTGCAACAACAGCATCCTTGGTTTCCTTTTTCTTGGCTATGATGGAAGATATGGTTGTACGGGATTTGTTATACATCCTGGCCAGTTCGCCCACACGTACGCCACTATCATATTGTTCAATGATGTTTTTTCTTAAATTCAATCGTATTTCTCACCTTCTTTACCAAAGGCTTGGCACTAGGAGCTTTCTTTGGAGCCATGGTACATTACAGTGGACCCCCGCATACCGTTGGCCTTACATAACGTTAAATCCACATACCGATACATTTTATCGCTAAGATTTTGCCTCGCATACCGCTAAAAACCCGCTCAACGCTGTTCGTCCGAGACGCGTCTAATGTGCGGCCTGAGCCAGCCTCACATGTTCCGCCGGTGGCATTGTTTACAAGCCAGCCTCCGCGGTAACATCCAAGCATACAATCGTAATATTTCGTATTATTACAGTGTTTTTGGTGATTTTATCTGCAAAATAAGTGACCATGGGCCCCAAGAAAGCTTCTAGTGCCAACCCTGTGGTAAAAAGGGTGAGAAATATTATCGAAATACTGTGATACCATGGTCAACTGCTGATGCTGCTGCTGCTGTAGCACTGTCAGCTGCTGCTGCTGCTGTAGCACCATCAGCTGCTGCTGCTGCTGTACCACTGTCAGCTGCTGCTGCTGCTGCTGCTGTTGTAGTACCATCTGCTGCTGCTGTAGCATCGTCTGCTGCTGCTGTAGCACTGTCAGCTGCTGCTGCTGCTGCACTGTCAGCTGCTGCTGCAGCACTGTCAGCTGCTGCTGCTGCTGTAGCACCATCAGCTGCTGCTGCTGCTGTACCACTGTCAGCTGCTGCTGCTGCTGCTGCTGCTGTAGTACCGTCTGCTGCTGCTGTAGCATCGTCTGCTGCTGCTGTAGCACTGTCAGCTGCTGCTGCTGCTGTAGCACCATCAGCTGCTGCTGCTGCTGTACCACTGTCAGCTGCTGCTGTAGCACTGTCAGCTGCTGCTGCTGCTGCACTGTCAGCTGCTGCTGCAGCACTGTCAGCTGCTGCTGCTGCTGTAGCACCGTCAGCTGCTGCTGCTGCTGTACCACTGTCAGCTGCTGCTGCTGCTGCTGCTGCTGTAGTACCGTCTGCTGCTGCTGTAGCATCGTCTGCTGCTGCTGTAGCACTGTCAGCTGCTGCTGCTGCTGCACTGTCAGCTGCTGCTGCAGCACTGTCAGCTGCTGCTGCAGCACTGTCAGCTGCTGCTGCAGCACTGTCAGCTGCTGCTGCTGTAGCACCGTCAGCTGCTGCTGCTGCTGTACCACCATCAGCTGCTGCTGCTGCTGCTGTTGTAGTACCGTCTGCTGCTGCTGCTGCTGTAGTACCATCTGCTGCTGCTGTAGCATCATCTGCTGCTGCTGTAGCATCGTCTGCTGCTGCTGTAGCACTGTCAGCTGCTGCTGCTGCTGCACTGTCAGCTGCTGCTGCAGCACTGTCAGCTGCTGCTGCTGCTGTAGCACTGTCAGCTGCTGCTGCTGCTGCTGTACCACCGTCAGCTGCTGCTGCTGCTGTTGTAGTACCGTCTGCTGCTGCTATAGCATTGTCTGCTGCTGCTGTAGCACTGTCAGCTGCTGCTGCTGCTGTAGCACTGTCAGTTGCTTGTGCTGCTGTAGCACTGTCAGCCGCTGCTGCTGCTGCTGTACCACTGTCAGCTGCTGCTGCTGTAGTACCGTCTGCTGCTGCTGCTGCTGCTGTAGTACCGTCTGCTGCTGCTGCTGCTGTAGTACCGTCTGCTGCTGCTGTAGGGCCGTCTGCTGCTGCTGTAGCATCGTCTGCTGCTGCTGTAGCACTGTCAGCTGCTGCTGCTGCTGCTGCTGCTGTAGCACCGTTGTTGGTGTGGCTTATTGAGAATACCAAGAAACAATTAACCCCAGAGGGTTAGCCACCCAGGATAACCCAAAAAAGTGTGTCATCGAAGACTTTCTAACTTATTTCCATTGGGGTCCTTAATCTTGTCTCCCAGGATGCAACCCACACCAGTCGACTAACACCCAGGTGAACAGGGAAAAATGCCTGGAACTAGTGCTCATATTGGTGAATTTAAAGCCAGCAAAGGTTGGTTTGAGAGATTTAAGAATCACTGTTGCTGGATCAGTCAGCTGTTGCTGGATCAGTCAGCTGTTGCTGGATCAGTCAGCTGTTGCTGGATCAGTCAGCTGTTGCTGGACCAGTCAGCTGTTGCTGGACCAGTCAGCTGTTGCTGGACCAGTCAGCTGTTGCTGGACCAGTCTGCTGTTGCTGGATCAGTCAGCTGCTGTTGCACCATCAGCTGTTTCTGAACATGACTCGTCCTGAACCTTTCCCAAACCTGTCCGTCCAGCCTGAGCGCCTGCCTTGCCATCATTGTTTACAAGCCAGGGTGGCTGGTTGCATGCATACATTCGATACATTTTGTATTATTCCATTATTTATAGTGCTTGTAACTGCTAAATAAGCCACCATGGGCCCAAAGAAAGCTTCTAGTGCCAACCCTGTGGTAAAAAGGGTGATAAATACTATCGTACTACAGTCAGCTGCTGCTGCACCACAGCTGCTGCTGCACCACAGCTGCAGCTGCACCATGGTCAGCTGTTGCTGCACCCAGCTGCTGCTGCACCATGGTCAGCTGCACCACAGCTGTTGTTGCTGCACCACCATCAGCTGTATTACTCGAAGATGTAGAGAGAGTGTTGTTGGTGTGGCTTAACGTGAAACAATTACCGAGAAACAATTAACCCCAGAGGGTTAGCCATCCAGGATAACCCAAGAAAGTCAGTGCATCATCGAGGACTCTCTAACTTATTTCCATTGGGGTCCTTAATCTTGTCTCCCAGGATGCAACCCACACCAGTCGACTAACACCCAGGTGAACAGGGAAAAATGCCTGGAACTAGTGCTCATATTGGTGAATTTAAAGCCAGCAAAGGTTGGTTTGAGAGATTTAAGAATTGTAGTGACATACACAGTGTGATAAGGCCTGTTCTGGAAGAAAATGCCAAACAGGACCTACAGTACTCAGGAGGAAAAGGCACTCCCAGGACACAGTGTCTCATCAGTCATTGCTGCATCTTCAATAAAGGTAAGTGTCATTTATTCTTCATTTAGTAGAGTAGTACATGCACAATATATATTGTGCATGTACTACTCTACTATTGTGCATGTATCCTTCTCTTTGTGTGTAGGAAAATGTATATTTCATGTGGTAAAAAATTTTTTTTCATACTTTTGGGTGTCTTGCACGGATCAATTTGATTTCCATTATTTCTTATGGGGAAAATTCATTCGCATAACGATAATTTCGCATAACAATGAGCTCTCATGAACGGATTAATATCGTTATGCGGGGGTCCACTGTATTTAGCACTTAAATAATTTGCAAGCACTAAAATAAATGAATTATCATGAAATATTTTGCTGGAGCACATGAGGGGTCCGTCGCTCACTGGTAAACAGTGGCACACTGGCTGGGAAGGAAAGGCCGAGGCGACTCGAGGCGGCTCAGACTGTGAGTACACATCCGGGACGAAGGACTATTAGCGAGTTACCGGACCATTTCCGAGCCAATATTTTGATGAAAAAACAGGACTATTTCCGAAATGGACGACTTTCAAGCCGGACGATTATTGAGGGACCACTGTATTATTATTATTAGTAGTAGTAGAAGTACGTATGTATTATTATAATAATTATTATTATTCTTTCTTTCAACGCACCAGCCGTATCCCACTGAGGTGGGGTGGCCCAAAAGGAAAAACGAAAGTTTCTCCTTTTAAATCTAGTAATATATACAGGAGAAGGAGTTGCTAGCCCCTTGCTCCCTGCATTTTAGTCGCCTCTTACGACACGCATGGCTTACGGAGGAAGAATTCTGTTCCATTTCCCCATGGAGAATTACTATTATTATTATTCTTTCAACACACCGGCCGTATCCCACTGAGGTGGGGTGGCCCAAAAGGAAAAACGAAAGTTTCTCCTTTTACATTTAGTAATATATACAGGAGAAGGGGTTACTAGCCCCTTGCTCCCGGCATTTTAGTCGCCTCTTACAACACACATGGCTTACGGAGGAAGAATTCTGTTCCACTTCCCCATGGAGGTAAGAGGAAATAAACAAGAACAAGAAGTAGAAAGAAAATAGAAGAAAACCCAGAGGGGTGTGTGTATATATATGCTTGTACAGTAAGGCCCCGCTTTACGGCGTTTCGCCTTACAGCGTTCCGCTAATATGGCGATGTCAAATTATGACCAAAATTTGCTATACGGCAAGCGGTCTTTTAAATACGGCGCCCCCACCCGGTTTGTTTACATTTTCCGTGACCACATCTATTATGTCAGGAAACTTTCCAAAATTTCAAGTGTTTTAAAGTTACTGCATATTTTATATGTACTCTGATAATTACACTTATGTGTACCTGTACCTAAATATACTTGCACACTGTGCTGGTGTGCAGGTACACATTAAAATCGCTAAGTCTCTCTACTCATGACGCCAATGCTACGTAATAATAATCACTCTTGGGCACACTAAATGTCTTATTTTACAACAAAATAGGCATTTTCATTAATCCGTCTATGATATTTTCCTCAAAATTATATATGAAACCCATTACATAGCATATAAACATGATACATACACTCAGAATAAAAACTGATGTAAATATAAGATTTGTTTACAAAGCAGCTGTGTTGGTAATGTCAGAAGAATTACGTTTTCTCTAGTCAAACACTGGGGGGTAACTGTAGAAAAATATTCTTTTCGTATGCCTTTACTCTATGTATAGCAATTCACAACCCTTGTGGGTTTAGTGCTGGCGGCAGCGACAGCGGCAGCAGCGACTCCCAAGCTCTGTACTTTTCTCCAACTACCAGAGCTACCAATGCTCCTATGATGACCTAGTTACAAGCAAAACTGCACTACCCAACGTAGCACCCATAATGATCAAAGATTACCAACAGTGAAACCTACAAATCGAAAATAATAGAGATCAAAGGAAGACTGCACATAAACCGAAAGCAACACCCCGCTGCCAGCCGAACAACGTAACCCTAAGCTTTGTATACTACAACTTCTTCTTAACTACAACAATTCCTGTAGTATTATGAGGCGCAATCTAAGAGGAAACAGCACCAAGGCCAGCAAGAAAACACCGAAAAATCAACTAGTCAACAAGTGTAGCCAGGAGGACGCCGGCTCAGCAACCACCCCACTCACCACCACTCAAGGCGACACCACAACAATAACAACAAACATGGCTGCCGCCAGCCCATCCTCCCCTCTCTTCCCCGGATTCGACCTACCAAGTAGTCTCTCAGGTATGACCAACGATCCAGATACCTTAAAGACATGCATCTCCAACTTAGCTATTGAAAATATGAATCTTCGAGAGACGCTAACAAAACAAGACACCAGGATGACACAACTCGAGAACAAAATCCTCAGTCTTGAACAAAAGTTAACAACACCAGGAATGACTAACTGTGACAAGACCATCCAAACAGTCATAGATAGCCATACCCAACAAATAATATCTCTTAATACAAAGGTTGAAGAAGCAGTAAAAGACTGGAAGAACAACTTAGATAACCAGTTCAGTGACTACTTTGCTCTCCAAGAAGATAAAACTGAACAAGATAAACTATCGGACGCAGTAATAGTTAACCCTTTCAGGGTCCAAGGCCCAAATCTGGAGTCACGCACCAGTGTCCAAGAATTTAACCCTTTGACTGTCGAAGGGCCCAATCCTGAAGTTGTTCCTGGTGTCGCAAAATATTCGAAAAAAAAAAAATTATTTTTTCTTATGAAAATGTTAAGATTATTTTTCTGATTGTTTTAGTCCCAAAAAAAAATTTTTCCCATCAGTACTTACCGAGATATAGAGGCATGAAGTTTGCAGAAAATGAGCCGCGTATGGCAACAGCGGTGACTGCCGCTCACCCGGTAAACTTTAGTTTACTTGTATTTGAAGGTTTGTTGTTTTTTTCACTATTTTATTTTTTCACATAACTTATGTGGCCTGTGAGACCAAAGTAAGGTGCAATGTACATATATACACTCGTTGTATACAACACAATAAGCACACAAACATAATTATCAATATATTGTTTACAAAACTTGTTTACAAAAACAAACAATACAAAATATTGTTTATTACTATTGTTCTATAATATATATACCAATATACAGTCACTGAACATACTCCTAGAAGTTCTGCAGCTTGTGGAACTCTGTGAAACATGGTGTCATACACAATGGTGTTTTACACTCTTACACATAAAACATGGTGTCATACACAATGGTGTTTTACACTCTCACACATAAAATCAGTGTGTGTGCATTTTTGTTGAATTTTTTTTTTATGTGCAAAGACAAAACACCTCGTCTGAGCAGCTTTCTTCAAAGTATTAGCAGGCAGTTGTGTTATGTAGTTATCCTAGGTAAATGGTCGTGTGTCATCCTTCCTTCCTAATTTCCTTCATTCCTTTCCTACCTGGAGGCTACCTGGAGGGCATTCCACCTCTCTTCCTACATTCCTTCATCTGTCCTTCATTACTTTTTTCCTTCCTTTCATCTAGTCCTTCCTTCATTCCTGCCTTCCCTTCTTGCTTCTGGTTTCTATAATATATATACACATATATAGTCACTAGATACTTTCATAAAACTCCTATTATCACCCTTCAGCAAGCTTGTCTTGTGTGCGAGTGTGTGGCTTATAATTGTTTTGAGTCAGGAGTCAGCAGCTGTCAAAGTGACATATTGGCTCATTACTCACACCCCCTACCGCTGTCAAAACAATGGGGTCGGATGCTGCTTCCCCCTCCATTCTATCTAATTATCTTTCTCCCTCATTCTATCTCTTTCAATCTGTCTCTCTTTCTCTCTCTCTGTCTATCTCTGTCTCACAGGTACACATAAATACAACTATACATAGTGTAAATTACCTAGGATAACCCCAAAAATCCAGACAAAGTACTATACTCTGCTTGAAGATGTGAGTAAACGTGATGATGACACAGTCTTGTGGCTCTCTCTGAGACAGAGCTAGACGGATAGACAGGGAGCTTGGCAGACAGACAAATAGACAGACAGACAAATGTTTGTTCGTCGTCATCTCCTCCTCCTCCTCCTCCTCCTCCTCCTTCTCCTCCTCCTTCTCCTCCTCCTTCTCCTCCTTCTCCTCCTCCTCCTCCTCCTCCTCCTCCTTCTCTTCCTCCTCCTGGCTCTTGACAGATGGACAGCTGCCCCCCTCCCTCCACCCTCGTTTACGCTCATCAAAGGTTAGCTCTTATCAAATGTTATCTCCCCTTATCTTGTCACTGTCATGGGGTGAACTGTTTTCATGCCTCAAGGGAACATATTATTACATATTATTATTATTAGGTATTAGGTGTTATTATTATTCTTATTCTAATTCTTATTCTTATTCTTCTTCTTCTTATTATTCTTCTTCTTCTTCTTCTTCTTCCTCCTCCTTCCACCTTCCACCTTCCTCCTCCTCCCTCCTCCTCCCTCCCTTCTTCCTCCTCCTCCCTCCTTCTTCCTCCCTCCCTCCTTCTTCCTCCCTCCCTCCTTCTTCCTCCCTCCTTCTTTCTCCTCCCTCCTTCTTTCTCCTCCCTCCTTCTTTCTCCTCCCTCCTTCTTCCTCCTCCCTCCTTCTTCCTCCTCCCTCCTTCCTCCTCCTCCCTCCTTCCTCTTCCTCCTTCCTTCCTCTTCCTCCTTCCTTCCTCCTCCTCCTTCCTTCCTCCTCCTCCTCCTTCCTTCCTCCTCCTCTTCTTCCTCCTCCTCTTCTTCCTCCTCCTCTTCTTCCTCCTCCTCTTCTTCCTCCTCCTCTTCCTCCTCCTCCTCCTCCTCCTCCTCCTCCTCCTCCACCTCCTCCATTGCTTTTGGTCTCAAACTCCTCGAAATCATGAAATTGATCTTCATTGACACTTCCATCTGTGTTAGAGCATCACTTGGGAAGAGAAGAGTCCCAGATTTGCAGGGAAGTCACATATTTCTTACCGCTAGACATGCTGAAAAAGGACGACTGAAATGGTATTCCCACAATGCACCACTGGCTCCCCGATTTTTTTTATATGGTGCACACTGACCATGGAGACCCATTCTCTCACATGTGGGCCTACCAGCTTTCTCCTGCTTGATTTGAAGCCGCTAGAATTTATGCGTATAGATACGTCAAACACGGTATCTCCTATGACGTACATATACGACCGTGACAGTCAAAGGGTTAAAAAAAAAAAAATTGTTATTTTTTCTTATGAAATCGTAGAGAATCTTTTTGTGAAGGTAATAAAACAAAAAGTACGAAATTTGGTGGAAAATTGACGAAATTATGCTCTCGCGAATTTTGATGTGTCAGCGATATTTATGAATCGGCGATTTTGCCAACTTTGACTCCCATTTTAGGCCAATTACATTATTCCAGTCAATCAAATTCTTAGCTATTTCACTAGTATTACTTCTATTCTATCGATTGAGCACAAGAAATCGTCAAGTCAACTGTTTCAACTACAAAATAAAGTGATCGGAAACTGTTAATTTGGCCAATTTAACACAAAGTTCAAAATATTCTAATTTCAAAATAGGGTCCAGAATGAACAATGTAGGCATTCCTGGCACTAAACTAACATTTCCTCTGTTCATTAGTTATGTTTTGAGGCTTTACAAATAAATTCCATTTTGATTTTTTATTCACATAATGAATTTTTATTCACACCAAAAAATAGAAGATTTACTGTTATGCAATACTGTAATAATTGTATAAATATCATCACCATATTTGTGAATGTATATTAGACCCACCAGCTGATGTGTATTACACGTGTGAGGTCGTTTGTTTACTCTTGAATATCGGCAAAAATTTAACATTTCTGCTACTTTGAGCTCAGTTTCAAGCCATTTCCAGTGCTAAAACCAATCAAAATCATCTCTATTTCTGTAACATGTCTTCCATTCTATCAAATGAGACCAAGAAATCGCAAATACAACTATAAAAAACATACGAAAAAACACTGCAAAGTTGCTGTTTTAATCGAAAAATCATGATTTCATTTTTTTTCTCTCATTATACACAGTGTGCTGCAGGATCTGTTTTATGTGGTGCACACATACCACATAGATGTATTCTCTCATATCTAGGCCCAAATGTACCACTCACAGTTTATCAGAGTGAGCTGAGCTCATGGCGTAGATCTACGGTTTGGACCCTGAACGTAAAGCCGTAGATCTACGGGACGGACCCTGAAAGGGTTAACAGTCCACTTTTTCCCAGTGATATGAACCAAACAAACAGTACAGAATGGGTCACATAACCAGAGACCAAACAAAATGTTACTCGTCAATCCTAACCAGCCTGATAAGAAGGGCAAAAAAATTGTATTATGAGAACAGATTATCCAACTTACGAGGTGATATAAAAAAGACCTGGAAAACCCTATCAGAAATTCTGGGAACAAAACAGATATCACGAAATAGCGAAATAAAATTAGCAAAATCAGATGAACCCCAACTCCCACCAACAGAAACAGCAAACAGACTCAATGATTTCTTCTCCACTATAGGACAAAACCTTGCCAATAAAATCCCAAGCTCAGATACCCCACCAAATGACTACCTCACCGGCAACTACCCGAACACACTGTTCCTAGCTCCGACTAACCCATACGAAGTCTCCCTTATTATCAACGCACTAAAAAACAAGGCAGGAGATTTAAATACCTTACCACCCTTTATATACAAAAAACTGTCACAAGTGCTATCACCAATCATTGCAACACTCTTTAACAAATCCATTGAATCCTCCACCTTCCCTACAGTACTCAAAATAGCAAGGGTCACCCCAATCCACAAAGGAGGAGACCAAACAGAGTTGAATAACTATAGGCCAATATCCAACTTACACCCTCTCTCAAAAATCTTCGAAAAATTAATTCATAAACGAATCTACTCCTACCTTATCTCCCAAAACATACTCAACCCCTGCCAATTTGGATTCAGGCCTAATAAAAATACTAATGATGCTATTATACACATGCTAGAACATACATACACTGCAATAGAGAAAAAAGAAGTCCCACTGGGGATCTTCATTGACTTACGTAAAGCTTTTGATACAGTTGACCATGACTTGCTCCACGTAAAATTGTCACACTATGGTATAAGAGGGCACTCCCTCAACTACCTCAAGTTATACCTCAGCAACAGAAGCTAATATGTGTATGCAAATGGGGCAAACTCTTCTGCACAACCAATTACAGTTGGTGTCCCACAGGGAAGTGTCCTTGGCCCTCTTCTCTTTCTCCTATACATAAATGACCTTCCAAATGCTTCGCAATTACTCAAACCCACACTATTTGCAGATGACACTACATACGTCTTCTCTCACCCGAGCCCAGTCACGCTAGCCAATACTGTAAATACCGAATTACAGAAAATATCTACCTGGATGAGGACTAACAAACTTACACTAAACATTGACAAAACCTACTTCATTCAGTTTGGTAACAGAGCTACAGATGTCCCTCTTAACATAATGATAAACGGATCACCTATCACAAAGCTAACAGAGGGAAAATTCTTAGGAATCCACCTTGATAATAGACTCAAATTTCATACACATATACAACAAATTTCTAAGAAAATTTCCAAGACTGTAGGCATACTATCAAAGATACGGTATTATGTTCCACAGTCAGCCCTCCTGGCCCTATATCACTCTCTTATTTACCCCTATCTCACCTATGGAATTTGTGCATGGGGCTCAACAACAACTAACCATCTCAGACCACTAATTACCCAACAAAAGGCTGCAGTTAGAATGATAACAAATTCTCACTACAGGCAGCACACTCCACCAATATTCAATACACTAAACCTACTCACCATACAAAACATCCATACTTATTACTGCACCTATTACATACATAGAACACTTAACTCTGATATTAACCCTCCCCTCAAACATCTCCTTGCCAACCTCAACAGAACACATGACCATAACACAAGGCACAGATCACTCTTTGATGTTCCTCGTGTCCATCTCACACTATGCAAAAACTCAATGCACATAAAAGGCCCTAAAATCTGGAATTCATTACCTGTAAATATAAAAGAAACACTACCTGTTTATAAATTCAAGTCTCTTCTCAAAGATCACTTACTCACCCAAAACCAAATAAATACTGAATAACTGAACCTTATAAATTGTATATCTTAAATGTTTCTCACAATTATATCACATAAATGTTAAACCTAAAACCCAATCTAACTTTATTATTTTTTAAATACACTACCTAACAGAATACTCCATACGGCTGAATGTACAACAATGCATGCTACCATATGACCTGTCTTTGTAATACTCATTTGTGCTTTATAGTTATCTGTTTACAATAATGTATTATCACTGATTTCATCATTGCTTAGTTAATTTTAAGCCAGCCCGAAATGCTATGCATAGTATAAGTGGCTTTGGCATGCTGCTCTTATCTGTATTTTTTTGTACCTCTGTATGTATGCTCAAATTTTAAATAAATAAATAAATAAATAAATTATTATTATTATTATTATTATTATTATAATCAAAAAGAAGCGCTAAGCCACAAGGGCTATACAGTGCTGTATAATAATAATAATAATTATTATTATTATTATTATTATTATTATTATTATTAATATTAATAATATTAATAATAATAATAATATTATTATTAATAATAATTATTATTATTATTATTAATAATAATAATAATAATATTATTATTATTAATATTAGTAATAATAATAATAATAATATTAACATTATCTTCATTCTCTCTAAAAATGGTGCATTTCTGTTTGTTTATTCTGAACTAACTTGTACAACTTGTACACAATATAAGAGTATTTGTATTGTAAGGTAATTATTATTAACATAAAAAAAAATATTGAGGTAAATGTTTTACAAACTCTTACAAATGGACGTGAATGAACTAAAAGTAGACACATATTATTACACATTTATTTCGCCTGACCAAGTGATCGCCCACCACCTGTTCAGTTTTTGTTCTTACATTGTCTCAACTCTGTATCTCGTTCTCTCTCTCGTTTACTCTTTCGTTACCTAGTTGGCTCTCATTGACGATGGCGTCAGGCACCTCTGTGACCACAAATGCAAGTTTTTTTGCATTTGTGGTTACAGAGGTGCCTGTGCTAACTTTCCTATGGTGTAGAAATATACCTAGTTGGATGAATCTTATTGTGGCTAGCTGGTCTAGTGGCTAACGCGACGGGCTGGAGTTTTGAGACTCTATGACCGCGGGTTCAATCCCGGCCGGGGGTATGGTTTATTTGCAATCGTGTCATTACGATTTCTTAAGTCATGTTGACGGCAGTGAAGGGACTTGAGCTAGAGTTCGTCACGGCCATGCTAGCTGGAGATTCGTCTGTAAAAACTTGCATTTGTGGTCACAGAGGTGCCTGTGCTAACTTTCCTATGGTGTAGAAATATACCTAGTTGGATGAATCTTATTGTGGCTAGATGGTCTAGTGGTTAACGCGACGGGCTGGAGTTTTGAGACTCTATGACCGCGGGTTCAATCCCAGCCAGGGGTATGGTTTATTTGCAATCGTGTCATTACGATTTCTTAAGTCATGTTGACGGCAGTGAAGGGACTTGAGCTAGAGTTCGTCACGGCCACGCTAGCTGGAGATTCGTCTGTAAAAACTTGCATTTGTGGTCACAGAGGTGCCTGTGCTAACTTTCCTATGGTGTAGAAATATACCTAGTTGGATGAATCTTATTGTGGCTAGCTGGTCTAGTGGCTAACGCGACGGGCTGGAGTTTTGAGACTCTATGACCGTGGGTTCAATCCCGGCCGAGGGTATGGTTTATTTGCAATCGTGTCATTACGATTTCTTAAGTCGTAATGATGGACATATTGGCATGTAAGGAATTTAGTAATGCTATGAGGTCATCGTAATGCTTGCTTAAAGATCTGATATTGTAGTTAAAGACAGTTATGTTGTTGTTGGCACTGAGAAGTGCCTTTGATTGTTCTGCAGTGTAGTAATTATAAGACGGAGAATAGGATAGCAGATGAACAAGGAGGCTTTAGGAAAGGTAGGGGGTGTGTGGACCAGGTGTTTACAGTGAAACATATAAGTGAACAGTATTTAGATAAGGCTAAAGAGGTCTTTGTGGCATTTATGGATTTGGAAAAGGCGTATGACAGGGTGGATAGGGGGGCAATGTGGCAGATGTTGCAAGTGTATGGTGTAGGAGGTAGGTTACTGAAAGCAGTGAAGAGTTTTTACGAGGATAGTGAGGCTCAAGTTAGAGTATGTAGGAAAGAGGGAAATTTTTTCCCAGTAAAAGTAGGCCTTAGACAAGGATGTGTGATGTCACCGTGGTTGTTTAATATATTTATAGATGGGGTTGTAAGAGAAGTAAATGCGAGGGTCTTGGCAAGAGGCGTGGAGTTAAAAGATAAAGAATCACACACAAAGTGGGAGTTGTCACAGCTGCTCTTTGCTGATGACACTGTGCTTTTGGGAGATTCTGAAGAGAAGCTGCAGAGATTGGTGGATGAATTTGGTAGGGTGTGCAAAAGAAGAAAATTAAAGGTGAATACAGGAAAGAGTAAGGTTATGAGGATAACAAAAAGATTAGGTGATGAAAGATTGAATATCAGATTGGAGGGAGAGAGTATGGAGGAGGTGAACGTATTCAGATATTTGGGAGTGGACGTGTCAGCGGATGGGTCTATGAAAGATGAGGTGAATCATAGAATTGATGAGGGAAAAAGAGTGAGTGGTGCACTTAGGAGTCTGTGGAGACAAAGAACTTTGTCCTTGGAGGCAAAGAGGGGAATGTATGAGAGTATAGTTTTACCAACGCTCTTATATGGGTGTGAAGCGTGGGTGATGAATGTTGCAGCGAGGAGAAGGCTGGAGGCAGTGGAGATGTCATGTCTGAGGGCAATGTGTGGTGTGAATATAATGCAGAGAATTCGTAGTTTGGAAGTTAGGAGGAGGTGCGGGATTACCAAAACTGTTGTCCAGAGGGCCGAGGAAGGGTTGTTGAGGTGGTTCGGACATGTAGAGAGAATGGAGCGAAACAGAATGACTTCAAGAGTGTATCAGTCTGTAGTGGAAGGAAGGCGGGGTAGGGGTCGGCCTAGGAAGGGTTGGAGGGAGGGGGTAAAGGAGGTTTTGTGTGCGAGGGGCTTGGACTTCCAGCAGGCATGCGTGAGCGTGTTTGATAGGAGTGAATGGAGACAAATGGTTTTTAATACTTGACGTGCTGTTGGAGTGTGAGCAAAGTAACATTTATGAAGGGATTCAGGGAAACCGGCAGGCCGGACTTGAGTCCTGGAGATGGGAAGTACAGTGCCTGCACTCTGAAGGAGGGGTGTTAATGTTGCAGTTTAAAAACTGTAGTGTAAAGCACCCTTCTGGCAAGACAGTGATGGAGTGAATGATGGTGAAAGTTTTTCTTTTTCGGGCCACCCTGCCTTGGTGGGAATCGGCCAGTGTGATAATAAAAAAAAAAAAAAAATAAAAGGGACTAATACAAATAAAGTGATGATCAAATAATGGAGCTTGGGAATATGATAGTAGGTAGTACTATAAAGGTAATTCTTTAAAGTTAGAATTATAGTATAAAATTATAATATAAAAGGGACTAATATAAGAACAATAAAGTGGTAATCAAATAAATGAGCTTTGGAATATAATGGCAAAACTGTGAACTTATTCTACTTTAGCACCTGAGAATAGCACCTTGATTATTTTAACAATTGTGAATATATAAACTAGGGTAGTTATATAGAGCTAAAATAAAGGAGAAAATATATAAGGGACTAAAATTAAGTAATGGTAGACAAAGTTAAATGGACAGATGGTCACTATGAAATAATATTGGTTTAGGAGTAAGATCTGATTTGTAATATTAAATAAATTGAGCAGTTTATTGCACAATAAAAAGTAAAAAAAAAAAAATGAGGTAGTTGGTACTAGCTAGCAAAAGATAGTTTTGGTACTTGCAAAAAAGTAATTGGAATATACACTAATTGCATACACAATGAAAAGTGACTAAAAAACAAGTAGTGATAAACAAAATTAAATGGACAGGTAAGAATAATGAATATTATTAATTTGGAGTAAGATTTGACTTGTAATTTAAAATTATGAGCAATTAATAGCAGTAAGAAAGAAGTATAGAGTATTGGAGGTAGTTGGCATTAGCTAGTGATGAAAAATAATAATGCACAATATAATAGTAACGTACACTATATGCACCACACGTATATATGTATTAAGGGCACTTATCTAATCTGTTACAGAAATGTCAGCTTTTCTAAGGAAGGTAGAGAAATCATGTTCGTTTGAGATGGTATATTGTTGTCCTGTTGATGTTTTCCTTACTAGTATTTTCCCATCTCGCGTGAAACACTGATGTATTTTGTTTTCCTGTTTAAGTTTTCTCAGCCTGAACAGAAGGTTTTGACGTTTTTTTGTTAGACACTCATTTATGTACACTCCATTTTTCATTGTAATTGCTGATTTAATTAGGTCCTTTCTTTTATCGTATGAATGAAGTCGGATCATTATACTGTGTTTACTTCCTGGTTTTCCTAGCAAACGTGTTTCTTTGATTTCATTGTTTTGCACGATGACTTGTACGTGGTTCTGTATTATCCTGATAGCAGTTTCTTTGCACTGTGCTTGTGTTATGTCACTAGGAATGTGTGGACTGTTTATTATAACTGCATCAGACAACTTATCTTGTTCAGTTTTGTCGTCTTGGAAATCAAGGTATTCATTTAGTCGAGTGTGCATGTTCTGATTCCAGTCCTTGATTGCTTCTTCAACCTTCATATTTATTGTTGTTATTTGCTCAGTGTGACTGGCTATAGCTGCTTTTAGAGTATTTTCTGTGTCAACACTTCCCGATGTAATCTTCTCTTCAAGGTTTTGGATCTTGTTCTCGAGGTTGGTTATCTTGGATTCTCGTCGCTCGAGTGTTGCTTTGATATCTTTGATTTCATTTTCTAGAGCAACGATGTAGTCCTTGATATTGTCAGGAATAATCATACCTGAGTTATCATGGGTGAATCCTTTGAAGGGAGTGGAGTTGGAGGGGGAGTCAGCCATGTTTGTTGTTGTTGTTGTTGTTCCCTGGGTGGCGGTGGTGAGGGGGGTTGATGATACACCGGCGTCCTGCTGGGTAGACAAGTTGAGTTCTAGGGTCCTTGCTGTTATTTCTTCTGCGATATCCTTTCATAGTATCACTGAAGTAGATACTGTGTAGCAATGGAGAAGGCTTGTTTTCTCGGAGCTTGGGTTAAGTGGTTGTCTGGCAGCGGAGGCAGTGTTTGGGTTAGCAGGGCTGTCTTCCTTAGATCTTCTAATTTTGTCAAGATTTGGGTTACATTCTTAGTATTCTTGGGTCATGTTGTGGTCTACGTGGGTTCATGTAGTTGAACTTTCACTTAGGCCATCACAAGTTTTGATGAGCGATGTTTTTTTGAGAAAGAAGAGCTGGTAGGATACTGTTGCTGCCGCTGCCGTTGTTTTTTTTTATGTCTAGCTTTATTGAGAACTTAATATATGATAACATAAACACATTTTTCAGGCATTTTAGGTGCATTTGATTTTGAAAAAACACACTTTTACACTTGCCAGCGATTTTCACTTATCGCTGGTGGTCAGGACCCCAACAGCCATAAAAACAGGGCCCTCCTGTATCTGTGTACAGCCATAAAGTTATTGATCTGGGCACATTTTATGCATCAGTGATTTCTTCCACTTGAGTCCTATTTTAAACCAATTTCATTGCTCCATTCAGTCAAATTCTTAGTTATTTCTCAAGTATGCCTACCATTCTGTTGATCGAGGACAAGAAAATACCAATTCAATTATTACAACTACCCTATAAAGTGCACAGAAGTTGGAAATTTGGCAAATTTTACACAAAATTCAAAATAAACAGTGTAGACATTCCAAGCACTAGAACATTTTCTCTGTTCATTAACCACATCCCCAGGCCTCTTCTGTATTACACTTGCCTTTCATTTTGAATTCATACTCACACAAAAAAATAAAATAGAATTTTTATTCACATCAAAATAAATAGAAAATTTACTGTTATACAATAATGTAATAATTGTTTAAATAATATCAGCACATTCTTGAATGCATATTGGACCCACCAGCTGACATATATTGGTCGTGTGATGTGATTTATTTACTCATGAACATCGGCAAAAATCGACCATTTCCGCTACTTTGAGCTCAATTCCAAGTCATTTTCAGCCCTAAAACCAATTAAAATTATCTCTGTTTCTGTAATATATCTTCTGTTCTATCAAACGAGACCAAGAAACTATGAATACAACCATAAAAACCACACAAAAATACAACACAAAGTCGCTGTTTTAATCCTGAAACACGGTCACATTTTTTCTCATTATGCACTGTATGTTGCAAGATTTTTTTATATGGTGCACACTTATAACACAGATTCATTTTCTCATATGTAGGCCTAAATTTACCTCTCATAGCTCATCTGAACGAGCTGAGCTCATGGCGTAGAACTATAACAATGACCCTGGCTTCAAGGCCATAGAACTATGGCACAGACCCTCAAAGGGTTAAATGGCACCATGACATATTTACATTTATGACACCCATATATCAGAATGGAGGAGCACTGCAATACCTACTCACCCATGCTAGGCAGCTCCTCAGTTCCAACCCCTTTCACACATATGGTATTTTTGTCCATCAGCAGTAATAGCAGTAACAGTAGGAGCTGTAGTAGTAGCAGCAACTGCAGCAGTGCCAGTGGCTGCAGTGGCAATAGCAGTAGTGTAACAGCAGCAGCTGCAGCAACAGCAGTAGTTAAATAATAATCTTTATTTTTACAAATACATGATACAACTTACACAGACCTAGCTGACATCAGTGACATACTATATAGAAAGCCCCTTTTTATGCAGAGCATTTTGGGCAGCCTACTTTAATTTTGTCCCCAGGATGTGACGCACACCAGTTGGCTAACACCCAGGTACCTACTTACTGCTAGGTGAACAGGGGCAGCCGGTGTCTTAAGGAAACATGCCCATTGTTTCCACCTTTACCGGGGATCAAACCATGGACACTCCGTGTGTGAAATGAGTGCACTACTAACAGAACTATGGTTTATGCTTCAGTTAGGTTGGAGGGAGGGACTAGTATTTACATCCTCTAGTTCACTCCATTTACAGAGAGATGGGTGCAAGTATGTGTGGGGGAAGGCGAGGTCTGAGAAAGCACTGTGGGGGAGTATGGGTGAAGGGCAGCTGTGGGAAATGGTTGAAGGTGGGGGTCTGATGTTGGGTGAAGGTGTCAGCCCAAACCATCCTGCTCTTCAAAATATGGGCAGGAGGTTGAGTGAAGGCAGGTGATGGCATGGATGAAGGTTGGTGAGGGGGTTGAATGAAGGTAGGTGAGGGGATGAGTGAAGGTGGGTGAGAAGAATGAGTGAGGTGAGCGAGGGCTAGAACATACTGGCAAAGGGATGAGGAAAATGCACGGAGAGGTGTGAAAAATAGGTGTTGATGTTGGTCCTGGTAGGTGAAGGTTAGTGTCTGGCAGTGATGCAAGGCCCAGCACTCTGTTCATACATGCCTAGTACCATTCCTCATTCTCTCTTCATACATGTCTGATGTCATACCTGATTCTCTGTTTATACATGTCTAGTACCATACCTCATTTTTTCTTCATACATGTCTGATGTCATACCTGGTTCTCTGTTCATACATGTCTAGTACCATACCTCATTCTCTGTTCATACATGTCTAGTACCATACCTGGTTCTCTGTTCATACTTGTCTAGTACCATGCCTCAGCTATATGCCTCCATCCACACCAACTGTTCACTCAACCTCCACCTCCCAGCTCCTGCCACACACCCCTCACTGCATACCCAACAACCTTACCCATACTACCCATAACCCCTACCCATAAAATCCACTTCAGTAATACTCCCACACACCTTCACCCACACCATCCCAGTCAACAACTTGCCCTCACACAACTCACCCATACAGTTCCCCCATGGCATATGCCTTTTCCCCTGCCTGAAGACCACACCCTGCCCAACCCCACAACCTCACGTCCACACCTTACCAGGCCTTTCACTCTAACACACTGCATATATACCTATCACTTAGTCACCCACCACCCTCATTACTGCCTACACCACCAACCACACACTTACCCACCCAGTCATCCATTATCCAGTCACCATCCACACTGGGTTACTGACACCTATACCTGTCACCCACACAACTCCTCTACAGCTTCAACCCCACTCCCTCACACTGCCCCCCATTCCTCCCCCCCTCCCCGAGCTTCAAGACCACACAGCACCACTTCCACACTGTCTGACTTTTTTGGGTTATCGTAGGTTCTCTACACATATGCTGCTATGTATGATAATCTGTGTAACTATACAGTGGACCCCCGACATTCGATGGCATCAACATTGGATAAATCCTACATTCGATGCATTTTAACGCAAAAATTTCTCCTCAACATTCAATGGAAAACCCGACATTCGATACGATTCGTACGAGACGTGTCTACGTGTGGCCTGAACTGCACTGTGTGTGCCAGTGTTTACAAGCCAGCCAGTGTGCGCGCATCTAAGGATACATTCGGTACATTCCATATTATCCATATTATCACTGTTTTTGGTGCGTGTTTCTGCAAAATAAGTAACCATGGGCCCCAAGAAAGCTTCTAGTGCCAACCCTTTGAGAAAAAAGGTGCTAATGACTATTGAAATGAAGAAAGAGATAATTGCAAAGTACGAAAGTGGAGTGCGTGTGTCGGAGTGCATGATGATTTGGTAAAGAAATTGCCTGCAACTAGTGGTGATGTGAGTGAATTTAAGGCCAGCAAAGGTTGGTTTGAAAGATTTAAGAATCGTAGTGGCATACACAGTGTGGTAAGGCATGGTGAGGCTGCCAGTTCAAGTCCTAATGGAAGGGGATTCCCCTTCTAAACACTAACACCATCCACACTCTCCCCTCCTCCCATCCCATCAATCATCACCAGATCTTTATTAAGGGTAAGTGTCAAGGAGAAATAACATTTTGTAGGAGTGAGGAAGAGCCAGTTGTGAGTGTGGGGGAAGTTCGTGAGGCAGTAGGTAAAATGAAAGGGGGTAAGGCAGCCGGGATTGATGGGATAAAGATAGAAATGTTAAAAGCAGGTGGGGATATAGTTTTGGAGTGGTTGGTGCAATTATTTAATAAATGTATGGAAGAGGGTAAGGTACCTAGGGATTGGCAGAGAGCATGCATAGTTCCTTTGTATAAAGGCAAAGGGGACAAAAGAGAGTGCAAAAATTATAGGGGGATAAGTCTGTTGAGTATACCTGGTAAAGTGTATGGTAGAGTTATTATTGAAAGAATTAAGAGTAAGACGGAGAATAGGATAGCAGATGAACAAGGAGGCTTTAGGAAAGGTAGGGGGTGTGTGGACCAGGTGTTTACAGTGAAACATATAAGTGAACAGTATTTAGATAAGGCTAAAGAGGTCTTTGTGGCATTTATGGATTTGGAAAAGGTGTATGACAGGGTGGATAGGGGGGCAATGTGGCAGATGTTGCAGGTGTATGGTGTAGGAGGTAGGTTACTGAAAGCAGTGAAGAGTTTTTACGAGGATAGTGAGGCTCAAGTTAGAGTATGTAGGAAAGAGGGAAATTATTTCCCAGTAAAAGTAGGCCTTAGACAAGGATGTGTGATGTCATCGTGGTTGTTTAATATATTTATAGATGGGGTTGTAAGAGAAGTAAATGCGAGGGTCTTGGCAAGAGGCATGGAGTTAAAAGATAAAGAATCACACATAAAGTGGGAGTTGTCACAGTTGCTCTTTGCTGATGACACTGTGCTCTTGGGAGATTCTGAAGAGAAGTTGCAGAGATTGGTGGATGAATTTGGTAGGGTGCGCAAAAGAAGAAAATTAAAAGTGAATACAGGAAAGAGTAAGGTAATGAGGATAACAAAAAGATTAGGTGATGAAAGATTGGATATCAGATTGGAGGGAGAGAGTATGGAGGAGGTGAATGTATTCAGATATTTGGGAGTGGACGTGTCAGCGGATGGGTCTATGAAAGATGAGGTGAATCATAGAATTGATGAGGGGAAAAGGGTGAGTGGTGCACTTAGCTGTCTGTGGAGACAAAGAACTTTGTCCTTGGAGGCAAAAAGAGGGGAATGTATGAGAGTATAGTTTTATCAACACTCTTATATGGGTGTGAAGCATGGGTGATGAATGTTGCAGCAAGGAGAAGGCTGGAGGCAGTGGAGATGTCATGTCTGAGGGCAATGTGTGGTGTGAATATAATGCAGAGAATTCGTAGTTTGGAAGTTAGGAGGAGGTGCGGGATTACCAAAACTGTTGTCCAGAGGGCTGAGGAAGGGTTGTTGAGGTGGTTCGGACATGTAGAGAGAATGGAGCGAAACAGAGTGACTTCAAGAGTGTATCAGTCTGTAGTGGAAGGAAGGCGGGGTAGGGGTCAGCCTAGGAAAGGTTGGAGGGAGGGGGTAAAGGAGGCTTTGTGTGCGAGGGGCTTGGACTTCCAACAGGCATGCGTGAGCGTGTTTGATAGGAGTGAATGGAGACAAATACTTGACGTGCTGTTGGAGTGTGAGCAAAGTAACATTTATGAAGGGATTCAGGGAAACCGGCAGGCCGGACTTGAGTCCTGGAGATGGGAAGTACAGTGCCTGCACTCTGAAGGAGGGGTGTTAACCCTTTCAGGGTCCAAGGCCCAAATCTGGAGTCACGCACCAGTGTCCAAGAATTTTCAAAAAAAAAATTTGTTATTTTTTCTTATGAAATCGTAGAGAATCTTTTTGTGAAGGTAATAAAACAAAAAGTACGAAATTTGGTGGAAAATTGACGAAATTATGCTCTCGCAAATTTTGATGTGTCAGCGATATTTACGAATCGGTGATTTTGCCGACTTTGACTCCCATTTTAGGCCAATTACATTATTCCAATCAACAAAATTCTTAGCTATTTCACTAGTATTACTTCTATTCTATCGATTGAGCACAAGAAATCGCCAAGTCAACTGTTTCAACTACAAAATAAAGTGATCGGAAATTGTTAATTTGGCCAATTTAACACAAAGTTCAAAATATTCCAATTTCAAAATAGGGTCCAGAATGAACAATGTAGGCATTCCTGGCACTAAACTAACATTTCCTCTGTTCATTAGTTATGTTTTGAGGCTTTACAAATAAATTCCATTTTGATTTTTTATTCACATAATGAATTTTTATTCACACCAAAAAATAGAAGATTTACTGTTATGCAATACTGTAATAATTGTATAAATATCATCACCATATTTGTGAATGTATATTAGACCCACCAGCTGATGTGTATTAGACGTGTGAGGTCGTTTGTTTACTCTTGAATATCGGCAAAAATTTAACATTTCCGCTACTTTGAGCTCAGTTTCAAGCCATTTCCAGTGATAAAACCAATCAAAATCATCTCTATTTCTGTAATATGTCTTCCATTCTATCAAATGAGACCAAGAAATCGCAAATACAACTATAAAAAACATACAAAAAAACACTGCAAAGTTGCTGTTTTAATCGAAAAATCATGATTTCATTTTTTTTCTCTCATTATACAGTGTGCTGCAGGATCTGTTTTATGTGGTGCACACATACCACATAGATGTATTCTCTCATATCTAGGCCCAAATGTACCACTCACAGTTTATCAGAGTGAGCTGAGCTCATGGCGTAGATCTATGGTTTGGACCCTGAACGTAAAGCCATAGATCTACGGGACGGACCCTGAAAGGGTTAATGTTGCAGTTTAAAAACTGTAGTGTAAAGCACCCTTCTGGCAAGACAGTGATGGAGTGAATGATGGTGAACGTTTTTCTTTTTCGGGCCACCCTGCCTTGGTGGGAATCGGCCAGTGTGATGATAAAAAAAAAAGTGTCAATTATTCTATTGTTATTAATCTATTGTTATTGTTGTTATTGTAATTATATTCTATTGCATTAAACTTAATATTTCATGTGGTAAATTTTTTTTTCATACTTTTGCATGTCTTGCATGGATTAATTTGATTTCCATTATATCTTATGGGGAAAATTAATTTGACTTTCGATATTTTCGACATTCGATAGCTCTCAGGAACGGATTAGTATCGAATGTCGAGGGTCCACTGTATTTGTGTATACGTGAATGAACTTATTTATTTTCTTACTTATTCCACACCTTATCCAAGCTTTCAGGTCCACACACACTTATTCACGTAGCCACCCATCACCGTCATTGCTGTCCACACAAACAACCAAACACTCACCCACCCAGTCACCCACCACCCACACCATGCCTCTCACACTACCACAAAAACACATACACCATCACACTGCCTTGTTACTTCCAGGCTCCACCCCCACACCCCTCCACGTCCCAACACCAGCTTTCAGCTCATGTCCCCACCCCTCCACTGTTGTCTTCACCTTCCACAACATCTGTCCCTTAATCCCTACGCCTTAGTCCCCCACCCTTACCTGCTCATCCCAGTTGCTCTAACCTCTCTTGTGTACATCCCAACTGCTGTAACTCCTCATGTAGACCCCCAACCACTTTAACCCCTCCATTTTAACTCCCTTATAGTTGCAACAAGTTGAACAACCAAATAATAAAATACCTCTGTCTTATAGCAGTGATGTGGTTGCAGGGTCTTGGATGCACATCTCCACATCGACCGTCAATTATACTATTAAGATTTTTTTTTTTTTTACAATTTTGAGACCTATAAATGTTTTTATTGGCTTTTTGGGGGTGTAATGAATGCTAATCTATTTTTCTTATGTGTTTTTCAGTTCTGTTTACACTATTTCAGCTCACACACCATTTTCAGGAACCTAACTATGTACTGTGTTATCTGATAGCATACTGTACTGGTATATAAACATTGCACAAATATCCCGCACACAGAAGAGAGGAGCTTACGACAACATTTCGGTCCGACTTGGACCATTTACAAAGTCACACTAACGAAAAGGAGAGCAGGATGGGTATATATAGGCAGGAAGTGGTGGTAGTAGTAGTAGTAGTAGTAGTAGTAGTAGTAGTGGTGGTAGTGGAGGTGGAAGGAAGTAGTAGTTGGGAGGCGGTAAGAGTAGGAGGGGCCAGTCAAATACTAAGAAAGAGGAGCACTGCAAGGGAGCTAGGTGCCCACAGAAGGTAAGAACAAGAACACCGAGGGGGGGAAAATAAATAAATAAATAAAAGGAACAAATACACAGGGCAGAAGAAACACAACCCAAAGGAGAAAAAGGAGAGAGGAAAAGGGGAAGAGGGAGAAGAAGAAAAAGGAAGAATCAGGTTAGGTCACGAGTGTTCTGAAGTTTGGAGCATTTTACAATGTAGTGGGAGAGGAAGGCATCTACAGAGATGAAGCCAGGACTAAGATTCATACAAGGAAAATTGTGTATTAGGGAGGATTCAATCAGATGGTGACTGTTGAAGTTGGAAGTAGGGAAGACAGTTTTAGCAGAAGACCAGTCAGTAGGATGGCTGTGATCTCTGACGTGACAGAAAAGAGCATTGTTAGTGTCGGCAAGCCTAACACTATTTTTGTGCTCCCTAAGTCTGTCAGAAAGAGATCAACCAGTTTCTCCAAAGTATTGAAGAGGACAGGAGGAACAAGAAATAGAGTAGACACCAGGAGCATCTGTAGAGGGAGGAGAGGTATGAACGAGATTAGTGCAAAGAGTGTTAGTCTGGTGGAAAATAAATTTGATGTCAATGGAACGGAGAGAGTTGTTGAGATTAGAAAGACTGGAAATGTAGGGAAGGCAGAGGACAGAAGAGTTCCCCGGAGTAGAGAGTTTGGGAGAGAAGAAACTACGTTTAGCATGTGAGAAGGCAGAGTCAATGAAATGGGAAGGGTAGCCAGATGGGAAAATGAATTGTGAAGAGTGGAAATTTCAGATTGAAGGAACTGAAGATCACATATGTGGAGAGCACAGAGAAAGAGGGAGATAAGAACACTTTTCTTGACAGAGGAAGCATTATAAGAAAAGTAGTGAATGTATATGCCACTGTGCATAGGCTTGCGGTAAACGGAAAAGGAAAAACCTGTATCTGAGCGGTGGACATGAACATCAAGAAAAGGAAGCAAGAAGTTAGATTCCCATTCAGCTTTAAACTTAATGGAAGGGGCAAGAGTATTAAGAGCATCAAGAAATGGTTGGAAGAGACAAGAGTCATGAGGCCACAGAGCAAAATGTCATCAACATAGTGGAGCCAGAGTGAAGGGTGCACATCGATAGTAGGAAGAAGAACAGCCTCGAAGTATTCCATGTAAATATTAGCAAGGACAGGAGAGAGAGGAGAGCCCATAGCCACACCAAAGGTTTGAGAATAATATTTACCCTGGAAGGAAAAGGAATTAGAGTCCACACAGAGGCGGATAAGATCAAGAAAGACATCAGTAGGTATAGAGAGATGAAGAAACCCTTCATTGGCCTTCTCTCTAAGAAAATTAAGGACATCATCAAGAGGGACATTGGTGAAGAGGGACTCAACATCAAGACTAAGCATCTTACAGGTCAGGAGAGAGTGAACCTGCTCAATGAAGTCCTGAGAGTGGCGGAGGTGGGCAGGAGAAAAAGTACCAAGAAAGAGAGTGAGGGTTTTGGCCAGCCAAGAAGCAAGAGAATAAGAAACAGAACTCCTAGAGGATATGATAGGACGTATGTGCAGGTTATTTGTGTATTGTTCCAGTCACAGTATTGTGCCTTTTTGTTATATATAAATATTGCTTTGTGGGGGTGTTGCATTTTGGATAGTTACTGGAAATGTAATGCCTTCTGGAAAGCAGTAAATGATGGTAAATGTGTTTTAGCTCCTTGGGTTATCCTGCTTTGCCTTGTTGGAGACGACAGATGTGTTACAACAAATTAAAAATGTTATTTTTTGCATTGATATATATCTTAATACCCAGTGTTATTTCAATTTCCTCCTAATGTGATTCCATTCTTCTTTAAGTTATATGATAACCATCATTGCCTTTTCCACAAATTAACATTCCACCTCACAATCTTTGTTCTTATAATTTCCTTGCTTGATATCTGTTAACATTTTCAGATTGCCATTGGAGAGATGATCCCATCACAGCAGTCATTCGACTCGCTATTACGATATATATATTATGGAGACGTTGATATGCCGCCAGAGGATTCTCTCTACCTCTTCTCTGCTCCTTACTTCTATGGCTTTACCAACAACAGGCTCCAGGTATTGACAGCATATTTTTATATAATGAGTGGCTGTTTTGATAAAATTTGTAGTGTTAAAACATTTTAGCACTTCGTTATGAATGCCAATACAGTGTTCAATTAAGTTACGATGGTCTTTATCTATGATAATTTTGAGTTACAATTTATCCTCTTAACCCCTTGACTGTCGCAGCCCCAAATCCTGAGGTGTCTCTGGTGTCGCAAAATATTTGAAAAAAAAAAAATTATTTTTTCTTTTGAAATGATAGAGAATCTTTTCCCACTGGTAATGACACCAAAAGTATGAAATTTGATGGAAAACTTATGGAATTACGCTCTTGTGAAGTTAGCAACCTCGGCAACATTTACACATCGGCGATTTCGCCCACTTTGAGCCCTAATTTCTGTCAATTCCATTGTTCCATTTCACCAAACTCATAGCTATCTCTTTAGAACTCCATTTGTTCTATTGATTGAGTGCAAGAAACCGCCCATTTACCGATTTCAACTACCCAATAAAGTGGTCAGAAATTGGCAATTTGGCCAATTTCATGCAAATTAAAAATATGTCACTTTCAAAATAGGGTCCAGAATGAACAATGCAGACATTCCTGGCACTAAAATATCATTTTCTCTGTTCATCAGTCATGTCTCCAGGCCCCTGTTATAATCCTCTTGCTTTCTATTTTGAATTTTTATTCACACAAAAAATAGAAGATTTACTGTTATGCAGACTACTGTGATATTGTAATAATTGTATAAATAATGTCAACCCATTTGTGACTGCATATTAGAATGGCTAGTTGGACATTTATTGAACATGGGCAAAAATCGAACATTTCTGCCACTTTGAGCTCCATTTTGACCACACAGACCCATTCTCTCACATGTGGGCCTTCCAGCTTTCTCCTACTTGATTTGAAGCCGCTAGAATTTTTGGGTATATATACGTCAAGCATGTTGGCTCATAAGACGTATACATATGACCAAAACAGTCAAAGGGTTAAAGGAATTTAATACGAAAAAAAATCTGAGGTAGGACTTGCAGTCACAGTTTAATTGCATTATGTTTTGTGTTAGCAAGTCATCATGGTCCCTCAAGTGTTCAGTAAACAGGCAGTTTCTCAGATCAAGCAAGAAATTGTGAAATGTATGATGATGTTAGAATTAGTGCATTGGTGCATGAGTATTCCTTTCCACAATCAACTACAGTGGACCCCCGCATACCGTTGGCCTTACATAACGTTAAATCCGCATACCGATACATTTTATCGCTAAGATTTTGCCTCGCATACCGCTAAACAACCCGCTCAATGCTGTTCGTCCAAGACGCGTCTAATGTGCGGCCTTAGCCAGCCTCACATGTTCATCCGGTGGCATTGTTTACCAGCCAGCCTCTGCGGTAACATCCAAGCATACAATCGGAACATTTTGTATTATTACAGTGTTTTTGGTGATTTTATCTGCAAAATAAGTGACCATGGGCCCCAAGAAAGCTTCTAGTGCCAACCCTACAGGAATAAGGGTGAGAATTACTATAGAGATGAAGAAAGAGATCATTGATAAGTATGAAAGTGGAGTGCGTGTCTCCGAGCTGGCCAGGTTGTATAATAAACCCCAATCAACCATCGCTACTATTGTGGGCAACAAAAAGGCAATCAAGGAAGCTGTTCTTGCCAAAGATTCAAATGTGTTTTCGAAACAGAGATCGCAAGTGATGGAAGATGTTGAGAGACTCTTATTGGTGTGGATAAATGAAAAACAGATAGCAGGAGATAGCATCTCTCAAGTGATCATAAATGAAAAGGCTAGGAAGTTGCATCAGGATTTAATTAAAAAAATGCCTGCAACTAGTGATAATGTGAGTGAATTTAAGGCCAGCAAAGGTTGGTTTGAGAGATTTAAAAAGCGTAGTGGCATACATAGTGTGATAAGGCATGGTGAGGCTGCCAGTTCGCACCACAAAGCAGCTGAAAAATATGTGCAGGAATTCAAGGAGTACATAGATAGTGAAGGACTGAAACCTGAACAAGTGTTTAATTGTGATGAAACAGGCCTGTTTTGGAAGAAAATGCCAAGCAGGACCTACATTACTCAGGAGGAAAAGGCACTCCCAGGACATAAGCCTATGAAAGACAGGCTTACTCTGTTGATGTGTTCCAATGCTAGTGGTGATTGCAAAGTGAAGCCTTTATTAGTGTATCACTCAGAAACTCCCGGATTATTATTATTATTATTATTATTATTATTATTATAATCAAAAAGAAGCGCTAAGCCACAAAGAAACTCCCAGAGCGTTCAGGCAAAAGAATATCCTCAAGGCTAATTTGTGTGTGCTGTGGAGGGCAAACAGTAAGGCATGGGTCACTAGGGACTTTTTCTATGACTGGTTACACCATGCATTTGCCCCCAATGTGAAAGATTACCTAACTGAAAATAAATTAGACCTTAAGTGCCTCCTGGTATTAGACAATGCCCCTGGTCATCCTACAGACGTGGCAGAGCGACTTTATGGGGACATGAGCTTCATTAAGGTGAAGTTTTTGCCTCCTAATACCACTCCTCTCCTGCAGCCCATGGACCAGCAGGTTATTGCAAACTTCAAAAAACTGTACACAAAAGCTCTGTTTGAAAGGTGCTTTGTAGTGACCTCAGAAACTCAACTGACTCTAAGAGAGTTTTGGAGAGAGCACTTTAATATCCTCAATTGTGTAAACCTTATAGGTAAGGCTTGGGAGGGAGTGACTAAGAGGACCTTGAACTCTGCTTGGAAGAAACTGTGGCCAGAATGTGTAGACCAAAGGGATTTTGAAGGGTTTGAGGCTAACCCTAGGAATCCTATGCCAGTTGAGGAATCAATTGTGGCATTAGGGAAGTCCTTGGGGTTGGAGGTTAGTGGGGATGATGTGGAAGAGTTGGTGGAGGAGGACAATGAAGAACTAACCACTGAAGAGCTGCTAGATCAACTTCAACAGCGAGAGGCCAGACCTGAGGAAACTGGTTCGGAGGAGGGGAGAGAGAAATTGAAGAAGTTGCCTACTAAAAAGATTAAGGAAATCTGTGCAATGTGGCTGAAAGTGCAAACCTTTATGGATGAAAATCACCCTCACATAGCTATTGCAAGCCATGCTGGTGACTATTACACTGACAATGTTGTGAAACACTTTAGGGAAGTCATAAAGGAACGAGAGGTACAGGCCACTATGGACAGATATGTTGTGCGACAGCAGTCCAGTGACTCTGAAGCTGGTCCTAGTGGCATTAAAAGAAGAAGGGAAGTAACCCCAGAAAAGGACTTGACACCTCAAGTCTTAATGGAAGGGGATTCCCCTTCTAAACACTAAGACTCTCTCCTCCTCCCATCCCATCAGTCATCACCAGATCTTCAATAAAGGTAAGTGTCATGTAATTGTGCATGCCTTTTTCAGTTTGTGTGTATTAAAATTAATATTTCATGTGGTAAAAATGTTTTTTTTTTTCATACTTTGGGGTGTCTTGCACGGATTAATTTGATTTCCATTATTTCTTATGGGGAAAATTCATTTGCATAATGATAATTTCGCATAACAATGAGCTCTCATGAACGGATTAATATCGTTATGCGGGGGTCCACTGTATACTATTATTGAATGAAACCAAATCACAAAGAATAATAAAGTGGCGGACAACTCTAAGCTAGTGATTATTATTATTATTATAATCAAAAAGAAGCGCTAAGCCACAAGGGCTATACAGTGCTGCAGGGTAGGGAAGGAAGCGAAGGTATTGGATGGCAGAAGGGAGGAGGGATGATCAGTAGGTTACAGAAAACAGTGGGGCAGGAGATAGTACGGGGGTAGAGGGTAGCAAGAGATTGAAGTAGAAAGGGCTGAAGGTATCAGAATTTGTGAAGTAAGTCAGTTGTTGTCAAAAAGTCAATGAGAGAGTCCGGATGAAAGGTGGGTCCATCAGCGAGAAGGGAAGGTAAAGAGAGAGCATCGGAGCGAAGACGACGACAGAAGTAAATTCTGCGTGCTCGTTGATAAAGTGGGCAGTCCAACAGAATGTGGCTGACTGATAATGGAGCTTGGCAATTCTCACAGAGAGGAGCATGACACCTCTCCATGAGATATCCATGAGTAAGACGAGTATGGCCAATGCGAAGACGGGAGAGAGTAGTCTCCCAACCTCGACACTGGTGATAAGAAGACGGCCAGTAACCTATACTCGGTTTAATAGATTGAAGTTTGTTGCCGAGCATAGTAGACCAACGTTGTTGCCAACGGGTGTGAAGGTGGGAAGATATTGCAGCAAAATAGTCCGTAAATGGAATACCTCTATAAGAAACTGGTAGGTCATGTACTGCTGACCGTGCAGCAGTGTCTGCCTGTTCATTGACCTGTACGTCAACATGACCAGGGACCCAACAAAAAACAATATCTTTATGCTTGGTAAAGATGCGGCGTAGCCAAAGTTGGATACGGAGGGCTAAGGGGTGAGGTGTATCAAATTTTTGTATAGCCTGTAAAGCACTAAGGGAGTCTGAGACAACCACAAATGATGACACAGGCATAGATGCAATACGGATAAGTGCTGTAAGGATGATAGTAAATGCCCTTGTACGACGCTGTCCGGAAACACTGCTGCGAATCCTACGCCGTCAGAAGACTTAGAGCCATCTGTGTACACAGCAATGGCATGAGAATGAGAGTGAAAGTGGTCAAGAAAAAGAGAGCGGGAAGCGACCGTAGACAGTTGGGCTTTCAAGCAAGGGAGGGAGAAAGAACAGACTCGAACAGCTGGAACTTCCCAGGGGGGTAGGGAAAAGTGAGATGCTACATGTACATAGAAAGGTGGTAGTTGAAGAGAAGACAAGAGCGAATGAAGGCGAAGAGAGAAGGGACGGAGTAAACAGGGGCGGCGAACAAATAAAGAATGTCTACTAATATCAGTGACCATTCTATAAATGGAAGGATTGCGGAGATCATGAGAGCGTACATAGTAGCGCAGGCAATGGGCATCACGGCGATGGGATAAGGATGGAACGTTTGCTTCTGCATAGAGGCTCTCGACAGGGGAAGAGCAAAAAGCACCAAGGCATAAACGTAATCCTTGGTGATGAATGGGGTTAAGGCTAGAGAGAGTAGCAGGAGATGCCGCTGAATAGATCTGGTCACCATAATCAAGTTTCGATAAAATAAGGGTGGAATGTAGGCGAAGGAGGGTTCGACGATCAGCTCCCCATGAAAGATGAGCAAGGGTTTTAAGAAGGTTCAGCCGGCTGTTACAAGTTGCCTTCAGAGAGGTAATGTGAGGTTTCCAGGATAACCTACGATCAAAGAGGAGGCCCAGAAACTTGACTGTATCATGTTCAGGGATACGGGAGCCATAGAGGTACAAAGGATGATCGGAGATGACAGAGCGTCTAGTGAAAGTAATTTGGTGGGTTTTAGTGCTGGAAAATTTAAACCCACGTGTGGTAGACCAATTGGAAACACGGTCGACTGCATGTTGGAGAGAAACTAATGAGGTGACAGTCAGCACCTGCACAGGCAATAGCGAAGTCATCAACATAGAGTGATGACCAAATATTTGATGGAAGACTAGAGGCCAAATCATTAATAGCAAGGAGAAAAAGTGTTGTGCTCAGAACACATCCCTGGGGGACACCTTCAGCTTGGATAAAGTCCGGGGAGAGCACATTATTAACCCGAACACGGAAATGCCTGTCAGTTAAAAAGTTCTTAAGGAAGGATGGTAGATTGCCTCGAAGGCCTAAGGAGTGGGCTTGGGCTAAAATATTATACCTCCAAGTTGTGTCATATGCCTTCTCAAGGTCAAAAAATATGGCAATAACTGAGTGGTTATTCGCAAAGGCATTACGAACATACGTATCCAAGCGTAGTAAGGGGTCTATGGTAGAACGTCACTTACGAAAGCCATATTGACGAGTGGAGAGACTGTTGTGTGTCTCTAAATACCACACTAAACGTCTATTTACTAGGCGTTCCATTACTTTGCAAACTGCACTGGTAAGAGCAATGGGACGATAGTGGGAGGTTTCACGTCCCGTAGTGCCTGGTTTGCGGAAAGGGAGAACAATGGCGGATTTCCACAGCTGTGGAAGAACTCCTTGTGACCAAATAAGATTGTAAAGGCGTAATAGGACTGCAAGGGCTGACTGATGTAAATGTTGTAGCATACGAATATGAATGTCGTTGGGCCCAGCTGCCGATGATCGACAAGCTGAGAGTGTTGCCTTCAGTTCTTGAAGTGTAAAAGGCACATTATACTGTTCTTCTCTGAGAGAAGAAAAGTCCAAGGGTGCTAACTCTCTGGCAGACTTTGAGGAAAGAAATGAGGGGCATAGATGGAGTCCCTGAGAAATACGGACCAGATGATTGCCAATTTCATTGGCAACATCTAGTGGGTTTGCTATATCAACACCGGCAACCCGCAGAACAGGAGCCGGGTCAGAAGAATATTTACCACTCAGTTTTCGTACTTTTTTCCAGACTGCACTCATAGAGGAAGCAGAGGTGATGGTGGAGACATAATTTCGCCAGCAAGTGTGTTTAGCGTCACAGATGACACGGCGAGCGATCGCATGCTTCTGTTTAAAATCAAGGAGTCTCTCTGTGGTTCTATTGTACCGGTACCTGCCCCATGCAGCGGATTTCAAACGTACTGCACGGGCACAAGCAGGAGACCACCAAGGCACGCATTTCTGAGAATGCCTGCCCAAAGTTTGGGGTATAGAATGAGAAGCTGCGGTGAAAACGGAGGACGAGAAGAAGTGTAAAAGCTCATTGATGGAGGACGAAGAAGGAACCTCTTTAAAAACAGTTAGGTGTGAGTAAAGGTTCCAATTTGCCCGATCAAATTGCCAGCGTGGGGTGTGAAGAGGTGGCGAATATGAAGGGGAAGTAAGAATGATTGGGAAATGATCGCTGTCATGTAAGTCCGGGAGAACAGACCAGGTGAAGTCTAATGTGGCGGAGGAAGAGCAGACTGAGAGATCGATGCAAGAGAGAGTATGAGTCCAAGGATCAAAATGGGTGTGAGTACCTGTATTTAAAACATGGAGGGGGTGGGTGGCAAGAAAAGCCTCTAACTGAATTCCACGGGAATCACAGTGAGACCCCCCCCCAGAGGAAATGGTGGGCATTAAAATCACCAAGTAACAGAATCGGTGGTGGTAATGACGAAACAAGAAAGGCAATATCCGGAATAGATAATGCCCGAGAAGGAAAGAGATATAAAGAACAGAGCGTATACCACCTATGTAAGTGGATACGGGCTGCTGTGTAATGCAGCAAAGTATGAACAAATAGCTGATGGTACGGAATATCAGTGCGTAGAAGATGGGCACTTTCATTAAAGGTCCCATCAGAAAAAGGATCTGAAGAATATAATAAATTATAGCCTGAGATGGGAGAAATAACAGCAGAGTGTAATTTTGGTTCCTGTAAGCAAACACCAACAGGGGCAAATTGGGAGAGTAACATCTGAAGCTCACCCCAATTACCCCTGAGGCCGCGTATATTCCACTGTAAATAGGCCATGATTGGCAATGATAAAGATACTTGAAATCTGCAGGTAAGGGTTCCTACAGACTAGAGGGGTTAGAAAAGTCCACATGCGGAGGCAGTGGAAAACGTTCAAGCAGCGAAGGAACGGTGTGCTGTGAAGAAAGGAGTTGCGCAGATGGAGCAGAGGAGAGAGAAAGAGCGGAAGGTGGATCAGTGTCCATTGATGGTTTGGTCTCTGCAATATATTCAGAGATTGCTTCAAGTGTTTCGGAATTCAGAGACGTCGTATGGGAGACAATATTGGAAATGGTAGGGGGAGGATGAGTAAAGATTGGAACTGTATTGGACTGTACCAAGGTAGGGGGGGGGGCGAAAGGGTGGAGGGAACTGGAGAAGCGTGGCAGGGGACAGAAGAGGCAGAAACCTGGCAGGTGGCAGAAGAGGAAGAAACTTGGGAGGGAACAGGGGAGGAAGGTACAGTACGAGGAGGAGGGTGAACCTCTACACTTGTAACTGAGCCAGTGAGAGGGGAAGAACCAGGGACAGAGACAGGGAGGGTAAAATGAGGAGGTGGAAGATGGGTAGGAGGTGTTAACGGACCTTTTTTTGACTTTTGAGAAGTAGAGGGACGATTGGGAGGAGGTGTCGTACGAGGTCTCGTCGATACTGAGGCTTGTGAGAGAGAACACGAAGAAGCGAGATCAGACTGAGGCGTTGAAGTAGGGACGTCTGAGCCGAGGACAGCAAAAGGATTAGATACAGGAGTGACTATGGGAGAGGCAACCACAGAGGTGGGTGTAGAAGATGGGATACCAGAAGTGGGGGGAAGTTTTGAAACACGGGAATAAGAAACACGTGGGAGTCTCCCTTGGAGGCGGAGATGAGAAACTGCCATGGCATAAGGGAGACCTTCTGTCTCTTTGAGGTAACGGATTTCCCACTCGCTTAAATAGACTTGACAATGGCGAGAGTACGAAGGGTGAGCCTCATGACAGTTAAGGCAAGAGGGAGATCAATTGCAAGACGTATTAGAATGGTCATCGGCACCACAGACTGGGCATTCGGCGATAGATCTGCAATATTTCGCTGGATGGCCAAATCGCCAGCAATTTCTACACTGTTGTGGTGTAGGGATCACCTTTTGAACTTGTAACCGATGTCCTGCTATATAAACTGAGGATGGGAGTTCTCGGCTGTCAAAAGTTAAACGAGCCACATTGCTAGGGTATCGTCTCCACCCGCGGGCAGGAAGAACGTAAGTGTCTACCTTGAGGATTGGGAGATCTTGGAGTTCCAGCTGTTCAAGAATGTCAGTGCCACATGTCTGGAAATTTTGTTGAACTATGGTATGGGGCAGAATGACGGTACCACTACAAGAATTTGTAGATGGATGGTTCAGAGAACCGACATGTTGATAAATTAGACACATGTGCAACTCTTGGGTGGCGAAACGTTTCCTCAATAAAGATACCCAAGAGTTGCACATGTGTCTAATTTATCATCACTACAAGAATTGAGGGAATGATGTTTTTCAAGAGTGACAGGAACAGTATCGATATGGGAAAGACGAGAGAGCTCATGAGCCTGGGTAGCATTCTGTACGGTGATGATGCGCGTACCGCTCTTAAGAGCATGAAAAGAAATATCTTTACCAACATGGCGTAGGAGTGCCTTGCCAATACTGTGGTCAAAAAGATAGGCAGTAGAGGAAGTCGGTCGTAAAGTGAAGAATTTAGTCCATTGTTCAGTCTGAAACTGAGCGTGGAAAGGTAGTGAAGGACGTGTCGATCATTTCTGAGAAGAACGAGAAGGTGGAGAAGTATCATCAGCAGGTAATTGTCGTTGGCGTTTAGGCGTGGGACCAGAGTTGGTCCGACATGGAACGGGTCGGCGATTTGAAAATTGCCACACCGTAGAGGGAGAGGCCGGAAGCATAGTCAGATTAGAGCGAAGGTCCGATAAATCAAAGGAGTCAGTCGAGGCCTCAGTACCTGAAGCGGGTGAGGAAACAGCACCGGCAAGAGGTACAGAGGCATGAGGAGTGTCTGAAGAGTGGTCCAAAGACGAGGCGGGGTCAGAACGGGGTGCGGTATCAAGAAGGGGCCCGGGGGTAGTAGGTTCATGGACTAGGGCTGCCATGGTTAGGTTACTTCTTTCTTTTTGTTTTTAAGAAAAAAAAAGAAAGAAGAAAAGAAAATAAAAATTAAAAAAAGAATAAAAAAAGGGGGGACCGGGGAGGGATAGTTCCTAGGAGGAATGAAAGGGCCAGAAATCTCCCTCCGCGCCCAAGAGGACCTCAGCACCGCAAGTAGCGCAGATGCAGCATGGAACCCGTGCCATACCCTACCCATCATGCTAGTAAACTAACAATCCGGGATAGCAACCTCACATCTGCCGAGCTACCTTAGTGGACAAAAGAGAGGGCGGCCGGATATCCGCCACAAAGCATACCTCCTTCGGCCACCACCCCCGGAATCCGAAAGGTGGCTTCCAGAGATACACCCGTCGCCCGAAAGACACCCAAAGCTACTCCGGGATACCGGAGAGGGATCGGGACATCCCCAGGCGATCCAGATTCCACTGCAAACTACGCCACCGCCAAGAACCTCAATGGAATGGGATGGACCCCGGTATCCTTTCCCCTACCTAGGAACTAGCGCGCCTGTGGGAGAAATCCCAAAGGCCAAAAAGAGGAAGGGCAAAAGAGAGGAGTGGGGAGGAGGAGGAGGAAAGGAAAAAGGGGAGGATGGGATAGGGGAGGGGAGATTGGGGGGTAATTAGGTTCGGTCTGAGGAAGAAGACCGACAGGTCTAATTCCCCAGACCAAGAGCCTCTTCACCACGCCAAGGAGCCCCCCTTGAAGAGGTCTAAGCTAGTGAAAAAAAGGAAAAAAAAAATTAACATAAAAATGGAAAGAATGTTGTTATTGTAGCTAAGATGCATTGTACCTCAAAACTATAATAATTCAAACCCCAAAATAAATGGTTTTGTAATAATTTGTTTCAAGAATCTGGAAGTGCAACTTTTACTTTACCTTGGACTTGAATGCTTGCCTTAACTGTGTTAAAGAAGCAGTTAAAGAGTAACTGCTTCTTTAACACAGTTAAGGTACGAACAGATGTCTTCTTCGAGGGGCCAGGCCAAGGTTTGGCAGACAGTAACTCAACACTGCCACCAGCCTTGAAATGCTGCACTCAGTTCCTCACTGAAAGCTCTCACACACACTAACATTCTCCACTATTTCTTTTGTCTGGTGCCCAGCTTTGTGAAGCCCTATGATTTGAGCTATAGTTTCAGGTGTTAAAGACTTCCTTTTACCCATAATCAAACATGTATAGCCCCATAACCAAAGGGAACACTGGACAAAAGATAGGGTGGACGAGAGACAACAATGCAACACTTCCTCTCACTACGGCAGCCATGTGAGCAATGAGAAGTCACCGTGAAGTGTGGCAGCAGGCCGTGACATCATGCTTACAGCTGCTGCCCAGCAGAATGCACTGACAAAAAAAAATACTCCTCTGTATGGTAGGCCTTTGATTTTCATCATGGCATTATGCCGGGTGCTCACCCGGCATAATGCCGTGACGAGCACTGTATATACACACCCCTCTGGGTTTTCTTTTCTTTTTCTTACTAGTTCTTGTCCTTGTTTATTTCCTCTTATCTCCATGGGAAAGTGGAACAGAATTCTTCCTCCATAAGCCATGCGTGTTGTAGGAGGTGACTAAAATGCCAGGAGCAAGAGGCTAGTAATCCCTTCTCCTGTGTATATTACTAAAGTTAACCCTTTCAGGGTCCAAGGCCAAAATCTGAAGTCACACACCAGTGTCCAAGAAATTTTGAAAAAAAAAAAATTATTTTTTCTTACAGAATTAAAGAGCATATTTTTGTGAAGGTAATAAAACAAAAAAAATTAAAATCTGATCAGTACTTACCGAGATACAGTGCCAAGAAGTTTATAGAAAATGATGTGGTGGTGGCAACATTGACGAATTCCACATACACGTATTATATTATTTTGTTGTTTTAGTTGTTTTTTCTTTTCTTTTCCAATTTTTTTCTATTCCTACTAACATTTGGGGCCTGAGAGACCAATACTGTATATAATTGATATATATAAACTCACTGTGTTGAACACAATAACCGCACTAAAGTTATTATCATATTATTGTTTACCACTGTTGTTTATTACAATAAACATGCACAAATATTGTATAATACTAATGTTCTATCATATATTTACATATTTACAATCACTGGACATGGTTTTAGAACTGCTGGAGCTTGTGGAACTCCTTGAAACAAGGCACCATGCAGAGGCACCTTACATTCCTCACACATAAACCGAGTGTCTTTGCGTCTTTGTTGCTGTCGTTTTGTTTGTGCACAGACAATGCATCTCTTCTGAGCAAATTTCTTTTGAGTTGAAGGAAGCTGTATTATGAAATGATCACCTTCTCTCCTCAAACGCTTGGGTATATCGTGATGAATTCAAGGACCATGTTGTATTGCAGGTGTTGTTACCTGGTACTTCATTATGAGTTGTCTGGCAACAGACAAACAAAATTCACCATACGATGGTCTGTTACCAGTCTTTATTTGGTACATATTATATGCATTCAGCATTGAAATGTCCATGAGATGGAAGAAAAGTTTCATGTACCACTTGTAACTCTTACGAACACAGTCAACAAAACCAATCTGCATGTCACACTTGTCAACCAAGCGCATGTTTTGTGTATAATCAATCACTGACACTGGTTTTCGAATACGTTCATTAGTCACTCGATCAACTTTGCCACTGTCTTGCATTTCATTACGGTGAATGGTTGTCAACAATGTGACATCTCGTTTGTCATGCCACCGTAATGCCATGATGTCATTGGCAGTAAACACCTGCACGTCATCACCACGAACACCTGCGTTGAGCCTGGGCATATGTTTACGATTAGAACGCACTGTGCCACACACATCTGTCTTGTTCACTCGCATGAAATCACTGAGTAATGGGCTTGTGTACCAGTTATCGGTATATAATGTATGGCCCTTACCAAGATAAGGTGCCATCATGTTTCTCACTACGTCACCTGAGATACCCAATAACATCTTGGTATCTTTCAGTGTTTTACTACCCGTGTATACAACAATATCCAACACCAGGCCACTGTCACAATCACAGAGTACAAACAATTTTATACCAAAGTGGTTCCTCTTGCTCGGTATATACTGCTTGAATGACAGTCTACCTTAGAACAAAATCAAAGACTCGTCAATTACAAGATTCTTGAATGGATAAAAGTATATCCTGAACTTTTGTTTGAGATACATGAAAACATTTCTAATCTTGTATAACCTGTCACTTCTGTCAGGCCTGGTTTTGTCAGAGAAGTGCAACATACGTAACAGTAAGATAAACCTGTTCACTGGTATTATTTCACTGAAGGATGGGGTACAAATTAGCCGATCTGTGGACCAGTATGCTTTTATATTATGCTTATAGACGTGAGGCATAAGCATTATTGTTGCAAAAAGCAAATACATTTCTGCAACAGTCGTCTCTTTCCACCTGTGTAGTCTTGACTGTGGTGATAAGATCGTATTTGCCATGGTGTACTGAAAATACTTATTACTTTCCCTGGCAATAATTTCCATCAATGGCTGGTCAAAGAATAATTCAAAGAATTCCAGTTCATTGGCCGTGGTTCCAAGGGGACAGGTAGGTAGAATTCCACTTTGAGAGTCATCACAGTGGTGAGGCTTGGGAACAAAATTGGGATTTTGCTGCCAATCCCACATACGGTTTTGTGGTGGATACTGGACATCATAGGCTGGTTGTACGGGTGGTTGTGGTTGTGGCGGGCTGGTGGCTGACGCTCCGCTTTGTCCTTGAACTGACGAGTCAGCAGCGTGGGTCCCCGCGTGGCACGGTGAGTCACGCATGGCGGTGCCACTACCACCACCAGCACCACTAACACCATCCACTGATGCCTGTGGCCCATCCATGCCAAGTGTAGCCACATCATCCTCACTATCACTACCTAAAACGGGTGTAGGGCCACGGGATGTACTCCGGGATGTACTCCGAGATGTACTCCGGGATGTACTCCGTCCCCTGGGCACAGCATATGGTACACTACCCGAGCGCATGCAGCGGCGAACATACCGACGCTTCACTGGTGAATATGATTCCTCACTACTCGAATGATCGTCGAGCGCAATAAAATCACAATCCACGTCAGAATTATCGTCATTACTGAAGTCAGAGGCCTGGCCACGCAAAAATATTAGTTTTCTCTTACGTTTAGGAACACCCGACCGTGAGTCACGAGTGCCCACACCAGAGGTAGAAGGTCGAGGATTGTCGGGGTTTTCTGCACTATTATCGATATCCTGGTCATTATTTTCGGTCACTAACTTATCAGAGCCGTAGAATTCGTCTTCATTTGCACTTCCATCAGTGTCAGAACTATCAGACAGGAAGAGGAGAGTCCCAATTTTCCGGGGAGTGAGAGCTGACTTGCGACGAGGCATGGTGAACAAGGGTGACTGAGCCGGCGTTCCCACAATGCTATGCAGGCGCCTAGATTTTTTGTTTATGGCGCACACCCACGGCGCAGACCCATTCTCTCACATGTAGGCCTATGAGCGCTTTCACGCTAAATTTGACGGCGCTAGAATTTTGGCATAGATCTACGGTTTGGACACTCACCGAAAAGCCGTAGATCTACGGGACGGACCCTGAAAGGGTTAAAAAGAGAAATTTTTGTTTTTCTTTTTGGGTCACCCTGCCTCGGTGGGATAGGGCCAGTGCATTGAAAGAAGATTATTTTGGGGTTTGAGTTATTATAGCTTTGAGGTATGATGAATCGCTTGTAATGGATTTATATCATAACTCAAGGAACCATTGTAATATAAATAAGGAGATTGTTGATGATCCTTACTTTAATCATTCCAACTAACTCTTTAAAATATGCACTGATCTACATTAAATATTTACACCTGATGATTATAGATTTAGGTAAAATTTTCTTTGTTTTCTTTGACTAGCCACATAATTTACTTGAACATGGCTAAAGCTTAACCTAAATATTTTCCCATTTCCTGAATTGAGTCAACATTCATCTCACTATGTTTGAAATGTGGATTACTCATCATTAGAATCCTATCCTTTCCTAGGATGGAAGCCAAACATTAGTTTATTTTATGAAGATGTGTGTTAAATATGGCTTATTTTCAGGCATTCTGCAAACAAAACTTGGAGATGAATGTGACTTTTGAAAACGTAATACAAATTCTTGAAGCAGCTGACCGCATCCAAGCCACAGATATGAAGAAGTATGCCCTCAACCTCATTGTACACCACTTTCCAAAGGTGAGTTATTAATTAAAACAACACTGGTCAGTTTTTCATTTTTGAAAACCTAGACAAAAATGTAGTTTTGATCATAATTTTCAACAACAAATTTTCATTTGTTTGGTTAAAGATTCTGAAATTACATAATACAGTGGAACCTAGGTACTCGAACATCTCCCTACTCAAACAATTCAGTATTCAAATGCTTTGTTCAGTAAAAAAAATCTCACTGTAGTTGACCAATTTCTTGGCACTCAATCATATAAACACGACCTGCCAGAACCAAAAAGAAAATTGGTTTGGAGAAACTTGTTTGGCATTCGAACAGATCGGCACTTGAACAGCCTTTTGGAGAGAATTAAGTTTGAGTACCAAGGTTCCACTGTATGTAGGTAAAGTTAATAGATTATTATAATTATTGTTCTAACCCCTTCTCCTGTATACATTACTGAAGTTAAAAAGAAAAATTTCTTTTTTTTCTTTTTGGGCCACCCTGCCTTGGTGGGAAACTGCCGATTTGTTGAAAGAAGAATTATTATACATGTGCAATGCTTGGGTATCTTTATTGATGGACAGATTACATTAACTCCAGGCTGAAGTTACCTCAAACTGCTTCTGATCTTCATCCATTCTTCTCTGTATTGGACTGATGATGTCACTGTGTGGTGAAACATTTCTACAGTAAAGATACCCAAGTGTTACAAATGTGTCTGATTTATCAATGTGTCAGTTCTCTAAACCATTTATCTACATTATTATTATACATTCACATTGATTTGCTTAGAGAGTAAGTCACAATATCGTGGCTGGAATGGTTCAAAAATAACCTACACCTAGGAAAGGAAAATCATGGTATTTTGAACTATTCTGGATCATTGCCAAGTCACAACTGGTCTTTTCATTTTTGTCTTACTCATTTGTCACTTGACAATGGTTCAGGATAGACAAAAATGTCATCATAATTTTTCTTTCCTAAGTGCAGGTTATTTATTAGTTGATTTGCTAATATTATAACTGCCACTCACCAGCTCCTACCTCTCCCTGTCATTCTTCCTTCTATCTCCTGCTCTTTCTTTTTTGGGGAAGTTAGCAGCTAGATGATACAATTACACTTCATATTGTTCATCCTTTCCTCCATCTCTTACCTTCTCTTCATCTTCCTCTTGTTTCTCCCACTTCTTCATCTTCCACTTCCTCTGTATAGGGTTAACACTACTTCCTTTCCTTTTTCCCCTTCTTTCTCTTCCCTCCCTTGTCTCTTCCTCTCTCTCCCCTCTTCTTTCTTCTCCTTTTCCTCTGCATCACTACCTACTCTGCTTTTGCCCTCTCTTTCCTAGTACCACTCTCCCTCTTTCCTCTCCTCCTTACTGTTCCCTCCCCCCTTCCCCCAACCCTTTTTTTTTACACAGGGTTACAAGGTTAGGTTAAGGATCCTTAACTTTATTGACAAGCTTAGGATTCCTAACTTTATTGACAAGCTAAGAGCTGTTACCTACATCAGCTCATTTGAAAGGATTTTTATTGTTTAGAAACATACAAGTAGGGAACAGGATGAAGTTGGAGCCATCTGTGGGCCAGCATTTTCATTTGACTTTATCTCGTTGATATCATTATGTTGTAGGAACATGGTTCAGACTTGAGTTATCCTGAGGATAAATTATCTCAGATGAAGTGATGTTCTGGAGATGGGTACAGCCAGAGTAATGTTGCTGCTTTCTGCCCATCTTGTGGTATAGAAGCTTGCTTCTTACTGCCCTCAAAGTAGAGCCAAGTGTGTTACTTTGACAATTTTGGCCTTGTACATAACAGTAAGGCTGCCCACATCCCTCCTGTGTTGAAGGCTCTGCTGAAATGACAGATCTATGTAGAATAGGTCCAGGTGAGAGATAAGACATCTTGCTCTGTTCTCTACTCTGTCAAGCAGTCGCAGATGAGATGGATAGGGGGGGGGGGCAGGCAAACCAAGAAAGTGGAGCATAGTCAAGGTATGAGCATACTTGTTACGTGCCTCAGCTCATTTGAAAGCTTTTTATTGTTATGAGACATACAAATAGGGAACAGGATGAAGTTGAAGCTGTCTGTGGGCCAACAATTTTGTTTGGTCAAGTGACTTTATTTCATTGTTGTTATTGTGCTGTATAAACATTTTCCAGACTCCAGTCATTCTAGGAATTAATAATCTGAGATGAAGCGATGTTCTTTAGAAGGATACAACCAGAGTGTAGTTGGTGTTCACTGCCCATCATGTTGTAAAGTAGCTGTCTTCTCATTATCCCCAAGTGGAGCCAAGTATAGTACCTTAACAATTTTGGCCTTGTACATAACAAAGACCACCCATATCATCTGATGGTAAAGGCTCTGCTGAAATGACATATTTGTCCATGCCAGGTACAGATGAGGGAAGTTATCTTGCTCTGTTTTCTATTCCATCAAGCAGCAGATGAGACAGGGGCAAGCATTCCAAGAAAGTGGAGCATACTCAAGGTGTGAGTGCATAGAGTCTTACAGCCTCTGCTGTCCAGCAGATATGAGATAAAGAATAAAAAGTCACAATACCGTGACTGTAACAATACACAAATATCCCGCACATAGGAGAGAGAAGCTTATGACAACGTTTTGATCCAACTTGGGCCATTAACTAGTTATTAACTAGCAAGATACATCTAAGTGCTTTAAGCTTCCTGGCTGCCTTGTTTGCAAGATTTACTTTGTGGTTCTTCATAGATTGCAATTAAATTTCATCTTAAGGATATTAACTTCATTTCTGGGTTCCAACACACTCCCATTCATTCCCACCTTTGCTCAGGCATTACCATCATGGTACTTAGAGATCATCTTCATTTTCTCAAGGCTGATAAATCTGTGAGCTGGTCATTGATGTAACTTAGAGCAGCTGGCATTTCCTCTCTTGGATAAGTAAATGTCATAGTACAGTTGTCTGCATATGCATGGGATTCTGTGATGAAATGAAGGTCACTGAAGTAAACATTCAATAACAATGGCCCAAGCAAACTTCTCTGTGGGACTCTGGCACCGATTGAGTGTCTTGTTGACTTTCCCATTGTTGAGGTGATTTGGTTATTTAGAGAGGATGGAGCAAAACAGGATGACTTGGAGGGTATATAAATCTGTATTGGAAGGAAAGCAGGGTAGAGGTTGTCCTAGGAATAATGGAGGAAGGGATTAAAGGTGGTTTTCTGTGCAAGGGGCTTGGATATCCAGCAGGCATGTTAGATAGGAGTGAGCAATTGAGATTCCACATGGGAAATGATTCCTCATTGGATAAATGCTGCGACAAACAACATCTTTAATGGATATCCAGTTTCTTTTTTGACATTTCAGATGTTTCTTCAACCATCAAATTCTAAAATATATCACAAAACGTAAGGCATGATTTTAAAAGCATTTAACCCTTTCAGGGTCGACAGGCCCTCTCAGAGACTTGTTCTCAGGGTCACCCAAATTTAAAAAAAAAAAAATATTTTTTCTTATGAAAAGATAGAGAATCTTTTCCCGATCATATTGACACCAAAAGTATGAAATTTGATGGAAAACTTACGGAATTATGCTCTCGCAAAGTTAGCAGTCTCAACGATGTTTACGCATCAGCAATTTTGCCCACTTTGAGCCCTATTTTCAGCCAATTCCAGTATACTTGTCGACAAAAATCATAACTATTTCGCTAGAACTCCATTTTTTCTATCAAACGAGTACAAGAAACCACCCATTTGCCGATTTCAACTATCCAATACAGTGGTCAGAATTTAGCAATTTTGCCAATTTCACACAAATTTCAAAAGATGCCAATTTCCGAATAGGGTCCAGAATAAACAAGAAAGACTTTCCTGGCACTAAAATAACATTTCCTCTGTTCATTAGTCACGTCCCCATGCCCCTCTTACATTCTTTTGCTTTCCACTTTGAATTTTTATTCTCACAAAAAAAATAGAAGATTTACTGTTATGCAGACTACTGCATTGGTGTAGAAATGGTATAAATAATATCAGTGCACTTGTGAAAGAGTATTAGACTCACCAGTTGACGTGTATTGGACGTGTGGCATGATTTGTTTACTTTTGAACTTTGGTAAAAGTCAAATATTTCTGCTACTTTGAGCTCAATTTCAAGGTACTTTTCTTTGTAAAACCAGTCAAAATCATCTCAATTTCTGTAATATGTCTTCCATTCTATAAAATGAGACCAGGAAAACTAGAATACAACGATAAATACCATACGAAAATACAGTGCAAAGTCGCTGTTTTAATCCAAAAACACGGTCAAAGTTTTTTTTTTCTCATTACGCACTGTGTGCTGCAGGATTTTTTTTATACCATGCACACTGACCACATAGACCCATTCTTTCATATGTAGGCCTACCAGCTTTCTCTCACTAGATTTGAGGGCGCTAGAATTTAGGCGTACTAGTACGTCAAAAACCCTGGCTCGTAAGCCATACTAATACGGCCGAAACTCTGAAAGGGTTTAAATTCTCTTCATCATAAATAAAGTCACTGGAATTTAGCAGGTGATTTAAAGCAAATGAATGTTTCTGAATTTCAGAGTGAGATTGGTGGGTGAAAGGAAGAAAAGTTCTGTTAAACACACCTTTATGCTCACATATTCTGATTTGGAAGTTTTGTGAGGGATTGCCAATATATTGCAATGAGGAATTGGGACATGTATAGCTATACAGCCTCTCCTCACTTAGTGATGTACGTACTTGTTTATCGACGACTTGGACTTAGGATGAGCTCTCTGACCAGCATACATACCTAAATAATGTATATTAGAGTTTATTACAATATACAGTACACTACATTATAGTATGCTCCTTGCTTAGCAACGAATTCGTTTACCAATGTGATCTTAGGAGTGAAACTCCATTCTTACCCTCTCACCCTCTTCTATTCCTCTCTCATTACTCTCTTCTCTCCCTTCTCCTTATCCTCTCTCCTCCCCTTCCTCCATTCTTTCTCATCACTCTCAAAAATCATCATCAAATCCATGTAGGTTATGGTATTTTTTTTTAAATACTCATAAGATTATTTTCTACACGAGGCCAGGAGCAAATTGGATGAAAATATTAGGATACTTTATGCAGATGTAAATGGATATAGGATGTCAAAAGAGTAATGAAAAATCAAGTGTGTGCCTATTGAGGTTCTTTGATTCCATTTCCTTTTAATAGTTTGTTGAAGATTTTTGTGTAAGTAGAATGAAAGGACACATTCCATAGTCACCATATTTAAGGCAGCAACATACAGCTAATTGATATGCTAAGCTGGAGCATATATTGGTAAGAATTTAGGAGTTTGTTGTAAAATTTTGAATTAAAGACAGTACCACACAACATTTAAAATTTATTTTACTGTACTATGGAAGTCTTTGGTGAGCTTTTCAGAATACAAAATAGACAAGACTACCACCTGTTTTATTATTTTTTTTTTTTACAAGTCGGCCATCTCCCACCAAGGTAGGGTGACCCAAAAAAGAAAGAAAATCCCCAAAAATAAAATACTTTCATCATCATTCAACACTTTCATCTCACTCACACATAATCACTGTTTTTGCAAAGGGCTCAATACAACAGTTTAGAAGTATATACGTATAAAGATACACAACATATCCCTCCAAACCCCTCCTTTAAAGTGCAGGCATTGTACTTCCCATTTCCAGGACTCAAGTCCGGCTATATATCCTGAATCCCTTCACTAAATATTACCCTGCTCACACTCCAACAGCTTGTCAGGTCCCAAATACCATTCGTCTCCATTCACTTCTGTCTATCATGCTCACACACACTTGCTGGAAGTCCAAGCCCCTCGCCCACAAAACCTCCATTACCCCCTCCCTCCAACCCTTTCAAGGACGACCCCTACCCTGCCTTCCTTCCCCTACAGATTTATATGCTCTACATGTCATTTTGCTTTGATCCATTCTCTCTAAATGACCAAACCACCTCAACAACCCCTCTTCAGCCCTCTGACTAATACTTTTATTAACTCCACACCTCCTAATTTCCACACTCTGAATTTTCTGCCTAATATTTACACCACACATTGCCCTTAGACAGGACATCTACACTGCCTCCAACCGCCTCCTCGCTGCAGCACTTACAACCCAAGCTTCACACCCATATAAGAGTGTTGGTACCACTATCATACATTCCCTTCTTTGCCTCCACATATACCTCAATGCACCACTCACCTTTTTTCCCTCATCAATTCTATGATTAACCTTGTCCTTCATAAATCCATCCGCTGATATGTCAGCTCCCAAATATCTGAAAACATTCACTTCTTCCATACTCCTCCTCCCCAATTTGATATCCAATTTTTCTTTATTTAAATCATTTGATACCCTCATCACCTTACTCTTTTCTATGTTCACTTCCAACTTTCTACCTTTACACACACTCCCAAATTCATCCACTAACCTCTGCAATTTTTCTTTAGAATCACCCATAAGCACAGTATCATCAGCAAAAAGTAACTGTGTCACTTCCCATATTGTATTTGATTCCCCATAATTTAATCCCACCCCTCTCCCAAACACCCTAGCATTTACTTCTTTGACAACCCCATCTATAAATATATTAAACAACCATGGTGACATTGCACATCCCTGCCTAAGACCTGCTTTTACCGGGAAGTAGTCTCCCTCTCTTCTACACACTCTAACCTGAGCCTCACTGTTCTCATAAAATCTCTTTACAGCATTTAGTAACTTACCACCTATTCCATACACGTACTTGCAACATCTACCACATTGCTCCCCTATCCACTCTATCATATGCCTTTTTTAAGTCCATAAATGCAATAAAAACTTCCCTACCTTTATCTAAATACTGTTCACATATATGATTCAATGTAAACACCTGATCTACACATCCCCTACCCACTCTAAAACCTCCTTGCTCATCCGCAATCCCACATTCTGTCTTTCCTCTAATTCTTTCAATAATAACTACCGTACACTTTTCCTGGTATACTCAGTAAACTAATTCCTCTTTTGTCCCCCTTCCCTTTATATAAAGGGACTATACATGCTCTCCGCCAATCCCTAGGTACCTCCCCCTCTTTCATGCATTTATTAAACAAAAATACCAACCACTCCAACACTATATCCCCCCCTGCTTTTAACATTTCTGCCATGATCCCATCAGTTCCAGCTGCTTTACCCCCATTCATTCTACGTAATGCCTCACGTACCTCCCCCACACTTACATCCTGCTCTTCTTCACTCCTAAAAGATGGTATACCTCCCTGGCCAGTGCATGAAATTACTGCCTTCCTTTCTTTGTCGACATTTAAAAGTTCCTCAAAGTATTCTCGCCATCTACCCAATACCTCCATCTTCCCATCTACTAACTCCCCTACTCTGTTTTTAACTGACAAATCCATTTGTTCCCTAGGCTTTCTTAACTTGTTTAACTCACTCCAAAATTTTTTCTTATTTTAAAAATTTCTTGACAGTGCCTCTCCCACTCTATCATCTGCTCTCCTTTTGCACTCTCTCACCACTCTCTTCACCTTTCTTTTCCTCTCCATATACTCTACTCTTCTTATAACACTTCTGCTTTGTAAAAACCTCTCATAAGCTACCTTTTTCTCTTTTATCACACCCTTTACTTCATCATTCCACCAATCACTCCTCTTTCCTCCTGCACCCCCCTCCTATAACTGCAAACTTCTGCCTCACATTCTAATATTGCATTTTTAAAACTACTCCAACCCTCTTCAACCCCCCCCCCCCCACTACTCATACTTGCAGCAGCCCACCTTTCTGCCAATAGTTGCTTATATCTCACCCGAACTTCCTCCTCCCCTAGTTTATACACTTTTACCTCCCTCTTACGTGTTGTTGCCATTTTCCTCTTGTCCCATCTACCTCCTATTCTAACTGTAGCTACCACTAGATAATGATCCGATATATCAGTTGCACCTCTATAAGCGTGTACATCCTGAAGCCTACCCATCAACCTTTTATCCACAATACATAATCTAACAAACTACTTTCATTACATGCTATATCATACCTTGTATATATATTTATCCTCTTTTTCATAAAATATGTATTACTTATTACCAAACCTCTTTCTACACATAGCTCAATTAAAGGCTCCCCATTTTCATTTACCCCAGGCACCCCAAATTTACCTACTACTCCCTCCACAACATTTTTACCCACTTTAGCATTGAAATCCCCAACCACAAGTACTCTCACACTTGGTTCAAAACTCCCCACACTTTCACTCGACATTTCCCAAAATCTCTCTCTCTCCTCTACACTTCTCTCTTCTCCAGGTGCATATATGCTTACTATAACCCACTTTTCACATCCAGCCTTTATTTTACTCCACATAATCCTTGAATTAATACATTTATACTCCCTCTTTTCCTGCCATAGCTTATCCTTCAACATTATTGCTACTCCTTTAGCTCTAACTCTATTTGAAACCCCTAACCTAATCCCATTTATTCCTCTCCACTGAAACTCTCCCACTCCCTTCAGCTTTGTTTCACTTAAAGCCAGAACATCCAGCTTCTTCTCATTCATAACATCCACAATCATCTCTTTCTTATCATTCGCACAACATCCACACACATTCAGACATCCCACTTTGAAAATTTTCTTCTTTTTATTCTTTTTAGTAATTATTACAGGAAAAGGGGTTACTAGCCCATTGTTCCCGGCATTTTAGTTGACTTTTGCAACACGCATGGCTTACGGAGGAAAGATTCTTATTCCATTTACCCATGGATATAAAATGGCTTACGGAGGAAAGATTCTTATTCCATTTACCCATGGATATAAAAGGAAAAGTAATAAGAAACAAGAACTATTAAGATAAAATCAAAGAAAACTCAGATGAGTGTGTATAGATAAACGTGTACATGTATGTGTAGTGTGACCTAAGTGTAACTAGAAGTAGCAAGACGTACCTGTAATCTTGCATATTTATGAGACGGGCAAAAGACACCAGCAATCCTACCATCATGCAAAACAATTACAGGCTTTCGGTTTACACTCACTTGGCAGGACGGTAGTACCTCCCTGGGTGGTTGCTGTCTACCAACCTACTACCACCTGTTATCTTTCAGTAATTGACAAATATTTATTCTTCAAACCACAGAACGGGTGAGATTTGAACCCATGGTGAGCAAGTTGTTAGACTCCAGGCCAGTGCATAAGCCACTGGGCCAGCTGGCTACAATGGCTTACTCATTGGCCTGGAGTTTTACCCCACCCGTTATTACGATTTACTCTTCAGTTTGTAAGTGACAATTTCTTTTTTCACATGTAATGGCAAAATTTATAAATGGAATATTTTTAATATTGAAGTTATTCATTTAGTTGTCACACTCATTTAAAATATTTAGTTAAGCAGGAATCGTTGAATTGTTATATTGAAAACTATTTTTTTGGATTGTATTTATTTCAGTTTTAATGTGGGTTACATAAATTTTCAGATGAACATTTGTCACAGTCATGGAAGAAGCTTGTGCCTCTTCAGTGCTTGAGCTAGATAATAGTCTGGTGTTATATTTTGTGACTACGGGTGTTTCTTGACTTATGATGGTTTGACTTAACGATATTTCTACTCTACAATGGTGCAAAAGCAATTACAGTAGGACCCCCGTGTCAACGGTAGATACATTTCAAGGACCTGCCGTGGATACTGAAAACATGGAAAGTAGCGAACCCTACTTATACAAGTCCTATACATACCTTTCATAAAGTTATGATAAATTATGCATAATAATTGGAGAATTATAACTTTTTCACTCATGGGAAGTGCTTCACGGCTTCTTTTAGACGTTGAAGAATTGCCAGCTTTTCTACTTTGGGGCCAAAATTAAGAGGTATTTTTGGGACACAGTAAACTGTGGATAACTGAGACTGCGGATATCAGATCAGTGGACACGTGGCTCTACTGTACTTTGGAGATGAGACTTAATTACCCAGCGTGAAGGCGGAAGTCCGTAACTTGTATTCATTAATTTATTTTTCAGTACTGGTATTTAGTTACAGTAAATATTTATTTACATTTAGTGACAGTTGTTATATATTTATTTATTTAGCACATCATCTTCATATTTGAGTTACGATATTTTTGACTTACAATGGGTTCGTTGGAATGTAACCCCATCATAAATCAAGGAGCACCTGTACTATGACTTTTGACTAGTTTTTAATCACAGTGACTCAATGATATTCATTGTTTTTTCTAACAATGTGTGAAATAAAACATGTGTAGTACTAGAATATTTACCGAGACATTTCACTTGTTTAACCCTTAAATGGTCCAAACGTATATATACGTTTTTTCAACATCTGAAAGTGTTTAATACCATTTCTAAACTTTCAAAACAGTGTTACTAAAATGTTTATCAATTCCTTGAATTTTTCCCGCAGGTGGCTCAGTTACCCAAGATGCGTTGTTTAAGTCGTGACCTCTTGCTGGATATCCTCGAAGCCCTTGCAGAAGACATGTCAGATTCCAAGCTCTGTCATGACATGTCCTCCATCAGCCTGAGCACTTCAGATTCGGGATGAACCCAGTCAGAATCTTTGTTTGGAAAAATTTGAGCTCAAGTGAAAGGTCATGAATACTATACTAAACATTTATAAAGCTGAAAATATATCTTTGATGCAAATGGAAAATTTCCCAATTAAGACTTGGGTGGCTTATAAGGTTTAGTTTTGATTACACTAAGGAATGATCTTTCAGATGTAGAGCCAGTATAATTATAGTCTTTTTATTTACTTTTATCTCTATTTATATTATAATATCAGATTTCAAACCTTTTGAGACTTGAAACCCCTCAAAAGGGAAGTAAAAAAAAAATTTATTACTGTTAAGCCTTATTTAGCAGAGCTAATTGAAAGGTAGCTTTATATTCGTTGATCTATTTCATGATCCGAATACATTCATCATTCTGTTCGTAGTTTTCCAGGTAACAAAATTATAATCTGATTGACAATTTTCCAGGTAACAGAATTATTAGTTTGATTTGACAGTTTTCCAGGTAACAAAAATTAGGGTCAATAAGATATTTCTGAGTTGGTATCAAAAATCTACAAGGCCTAAAGACTGCCAAGGAAAAATGTGAAAAGAAGTTGGCCGTTGCACTGGTAGAGTTACTGTTTCTTTAGTGCATGAAGCAGTGAACAAACTTATTTTGCATTGCAACTGAGAGGAATATATACTATATTTGTAATTTTTAAAGGAGGATTTGAGATATTTGCTGTTTGTAGTAACATCTGAACTGTTGAATTTGTGTGCCTCTGCAGAGACAGTGATATGTGTGAATGATGATTTTTTTTTGGGGGGGGGGTGGGGGGGGATCACCTAGCTTTGGTGGAAGATGGCCAGTGTGTTGAAAAAGAAAAATTTTAATTTTTATTTAAAATGCTGCATATTGCTAATGGTGTTCACTTTAATTATTTTTGCATTTTATTTATCCGAAGATCTGGTAGGTTATCTTTGTGACTGCATTCCTGTATTTTGTTAATTTCAAAGGTAAATTGATCTTCTGATTTTGAGAACGAGAAAATTTGCCTTAACAGAATTTAGTTGGTATCTACTACTAGTAGTACTGGTACTATTACTACTAGAACTACAGCTGCTACTAGTACTACTGCTACTACTAGTAGTTCTACTACTACTTGTAGTACTAGTACTACTAGAACTGCTGCTACTAGACCTAGTAGTACTACTTCCAGAACTAGTAGTAGTAGTAGTACTGCTGCTAATACTACTTTGTCTTATTATTATCATCATTATTATTATTATGATAAAGATGTTGGGCCTATATGTATTGTATAAAGGTAATTTGTTTTGTGAATAGATACATGGATTTTGTATGCTGTTTAATTACCTTATTTTAATACCACTGTTCTGAGTAGTGATGAGGCAGACAAAACTATGGAAAACAATATGATATAAAAAAATTAAAAATTCATTTAATGCATCAAGATTTTTGCATTGTTCTAAATGTGACTGAATCACAGTTAATAAGGTATTATATCTGTGTATCTCAGTAGTAAGTCATATGAACTCATATTAAGTTGTAATAAACTGTTGATGAATAAACAGAAGGGTGGACGAGACGGCTTAAACCGCATCGGTTCTGTCAATTTATGGACTGCAGTTCGAGCCCCTTGTCCACCTTTCTATTTATTCAGTAAGTCATATGTTTGGAGCAAGTGGAAAATGGAGTTTGTCAGTTGAGCTTTATTTTTTTATTCTCTTTATTATTATTATTATTATAATCAAGGGGGAAGCGCTAAACCCGGAAGATTATACAGCGCCTGGGGGGGGGATGTGGAAGGCATTCAGGCTTAATTCGGGGAACTGGAGCACAGATCCAATTCCCTAAATCAAGAGCCCCTCACCAACATCAAGGAACCTTCCTTGAGGGGTTTATTCTCTTTAATACTAGTCTAAACTTAAGATTAAAAAAAAAAAATAATATGAGGATATTTGAGGGCCAGGGAAGGAATAAAAAAAGTTTAGTGTGAAGCGTATATAAGAGCTGCACGAAGGGATTCTAATCTCGTATAATATTGTATGGTATATGCATGCCTTGACTGGAAGTTTTGGCTTATTGAGGTCTCTGAAGGCAAGGATTTAACCATCCTCCAAGTTATGATACACAACAGTCGAGTAACACCCAGACATCTATTTCCTGTTTGTTAGGTGAACAGGGACAAAATGTGCACAAAAATTTGCTCATACATTTTGCTCTACCCAAGATTCAGTACTAGGACCTTTCTGTTGTGAGCTGTGTTGACCACTGTGCTAGAGGTAAGACAATATTATTAAGCATACAGACACTACTGAATAGGAGCAGTAGAGGTGAGTAATTAGAAATTAAATGTGTAAGATCAATTTCAGTAAGATCTGGTGAATGCTGAAGTTAGTAGAGAGTGTACTTAAATAATATGGCTATGTGGAACATGCTGAGGACATGTATGTTTGATCAGAGATTAAGTTCCCTTCAGACTAATCTGTGATTTGGTTGTGATAAAATAACATCAGATGTCAAGCTAAATTAAAGTATTTAAAGACTGGTCAATGGAAATTCACATGTCTAGAATATCAGCTACAGTTAATACTTTTACTGTCTGACCATTGATACAGGCATTTCCACTAGCTTTCTGAATGTTAATTGATGCACTGTTTTTCCTGCATTCAAATTTGGCACCCGAGACCTGATATGCCTAGGCAGTATAGACTGGGTCTGCACACTTGGTGTGTGCCATATTAAAAAATTATTTCTCTTTACTTAGGGCGTAGGTTTATAAGACATTCTGGCAGGATGACACTACCAGTGGTACCAAAATTGAAAGGATGTTGCACAAATGTTGCACATGGTTTTTGATATTTCCTCGACCACTTGTGGCCACATCCACCTCAAAGCCATGAAACTCAGGGTCAACATCACTTTCCTCTTAAAATGGAGTGTTACTACTACATGACATCAGTGAATCCCAGGTATTTGCCTTGCTGTTTGCTCTAGCTGGTGCTCAATTGAACAGGTTCTCCAACAAAGTACGTACTAAGTAGTCACAGATTTTTTTAATATTGTGCACACCAAGTGTTAAGACCCATTCTGTGCTGACCAGGCATAGCAGGCCAATCGTGTCAGTGTACAAGATATTTTTCATTGTGCCATCATCCCTCAAGAATGCCAGAATCCTGTTCATTCGAGAGAGAGAGCACAAGCATAATAATGTACATACAATGTAATTATATATGTAAACTAAAAACAACTTGTATAAAGGGTTTGCTACTATCTACGGTTTCAAGCATCTGAGGTAGGTCTTGGAACCCCTCATCCATGGACACAGGGGAACTACTGTATATCAGTTTTCATCTTTAACATTAGATCCTGGAGTTAGCACTGTGATGACCTCCTGGCACTTCTAGATTCTTTAAATTTAACCATTTCTTGTATTGTACTTATTGAAACCTGGCTTAAGCAAGACACAACAGACATCTACACACTACCAAGATACAGAGCATTCTGCATCTGCAGCCCAGATCAAAGGAGAGGTAGGACTGCCATCTACTATTGTAATGAACTTTTTTGTTGTAACTCGACATGCTTCAGAGATGAATATGGTGAAAACAGTAGTAAATCCATATCCGCGGGGGATACATTCCAAGACCTACATTGGATACCTGAACCACGGATAGTAGCGAACCCCATAAATAAATAATTTTTTGTTTACATACATACCTATCATAAAGTTTAATTGATAAATTCTGTACAGTAAGTTGAAAATTAGCACTCTTTCACTGATGGGAAGCACTTGAAGGTTTCTCTTAGGCTTTGAAGAATAGCCAGCATTGCTACTTTTGTGGGTGCACATGTACACGAGGACACACACATGCACGTGCGCATGCCATACCTACCTACCTACATACCTCTACACCTATTTCTACACCTTACTCTACACCTTACTCTACACCTACCTCTACACCATCTTCTACACCTACTTCCCTCCCTCTCTTCCTCAGAACCACTGCAACCAAGTAGACTAACCCAAAACAACCCACACTTCATACCCACAAACTCCCCCCCCCCCCAGCCACAAACTCCACCTTCATAGCAGTCCCCCATAGTATCCTGCCAGGTCTCCCACTCCCCCAATCCCAACAAACCCCCCATACCACAGTATTAGAAAAGAAGCTGAAGGTTTGGTATACCAACATAGACAGAATAATAAATATGAGGAGTGGCATGAAAGAATATGGAGACATCCCTAGACATTATAGCACTCACAGAAACGAAGCTCATAGGGATGATAACAGATGCGATCTTTACATCCGGATATCAAATTGTCAGGAGAAATAGAGGGAGCAGAGGGGTAGGAGGAGTCACACTGTTTATCAAAAACCAGTGGAGATTTGAGGAAATGGAAGATATGGACAGAATGGAAGCAATGGACTACATAGGAAGAACACTTCAGACTGGGGATCCCAAGGTGCTGATTGCAGTGATGTACAACCTGCCACAGAATAGCAGGAGGCCAAGACAAGAATATGACGATAGCAACAGAGCAATGGTAGACACACTAGCTGAGGTAGCCAGAAGGACCCATATGGGTAGGGCAAAGTTACTAATTTTGGATTATTTCAATCACAAGGAGATGGACTGGGAAAACCTGGAGCCACACGGGAGACAAGAAACATGGAGAGCTAAGATGATGGAAGTGGTACTGGAAACTTTATGCATCAACAAGTCAGGGACACTACCAGAGAGAGGAGGAGGATCAACAAGGTTGGACCTCATATTCACCTTGAGTCATTCCGACATTGAGAACATCACATATGAAAGGCCCCTAGTAGCTAGTGATCATGTGGTCTTGAACTTTGATTACATTGCAGAGTTAAGAGGAGAGTGAAGCAGCAAGAGTACGATGGGAGAAGCCAAACTACAAAAGAGGGGACTACACAGGCATGAGGAATTTCCTGCATGAGGTACAGTGGGAGAGAGAACTGATGGGAAAAACAGTAAATGAAATGGAATCTGTGACCACTAGATGCAAGGAGGCTGAGGAGAGGTTCGTACCCAAGGGCAACAGAAACAATAGGAAAATCAAAACAAGCCCTTGTTTCACCCAAAGATGTTGAGAAGCCACAACTAAGTGCAGTAGAGAATAAAAAATTATTTACCCAGGTAAATAAGGAGATTAACCAAAGAGCCAGAAATAAGTGTACATGGATAAGGAGGAAGGCCCAGCAGCAATACGAGAATGATATAGCACCGAAAGCCGAATCTGACCCAAAGCTTTTGTACAGCCACATCAGGAGGAAAACAATGATCAAGGATCAAGTAATCAGATTGAGAAGGGAGATCACAAGACATGACAAAGAAGTATGTAAGGAGCTCAACACGAGATTCAGGGAAGTGTTTTCAGTGGAAACAAAGGACTCCAGCAACCTGGGATAGAAGGGTACACCAACAAGTGCTGGACACATTACATAAAACAAAGGAGGAGGTGAAGAGGCTGCTAAGTGAGCTAGATACCTTAAACGTGGTAGAACCAGACAACATGGGTCCTGAGGGAGGGAGCAGAGGCAGTGTGTGCTCCACTAACAACAATCTTTAACATATCTATCGAAACAGGGCAACTACCTGAGATGTGAAGATGGCAAATGTAGTCCCAGTCTTTAAGAGTGTAGACAGGCAGGTGGCATTAAACTATAGACCAGTGTTACTGACATGCATAATATGCAAAGTCATGGAGAAGACTGGTGGAGCACCTAGAAAGGAATGATCTTACAAATGATAACTCCCCTCAAGGGAGGTTCCTTGAGGCTGGTGAGGGCTCTTGATCCAGGGAATTGGATCTGTGCTCCAGTTCCCTGAATTGAGCCTGAATACCTTCCATCCCCCTCATATGCGCTGTATAATCCTATGAGTCTAGCGCTTCCCCATGATAATTATAATAAATGATAACCAGCATGGTTATCATTTATAAGCTCATTCCTGTTTCACAAACCTACTCGAGTGATAGAAGTAAGACAAGAGAGAAAGGGGTGGGTACACTGCATTTTCTTGAACTGTAAGAAGGCCTTTAACATAGTTCTGCACAAGAATATGACATTCAAAATACCGAGAGGAATTGACGTGGTGGATAGTGATAGGATGTTTCAGAGATGGGTCGCAGCAACAAGGGTCCACAACTGGAAGTTAAAACTCGAATGAGTCACAGGTATATTAGGAAGTACCTTTTCAGTCATAGAGTTGTCAAGAAGTGGAACAGTCTGGAGAGTGATGTAGTGGAGGGAGGATCCAGACATAATTTTAAGAAGTGGTATGATAAAGCTAGTGGAGAAGGGAGAGTAAACCTAGTAGCAACCCTCAAAGAGGTGGAGCCAGGAGTTATGAATCGACCCCTACAACCACAAATAGATGAGTACAGACACACCAGTATGGAACCCACACCTGGTCAAGCACATTATGAAATTAGAGGTGCAAAGGTTTGCAACAAGACTAGTCCTCTTGTCCCAGATATCCTATTGTATTTACATGACTCATGTATCCCAGAATGGAATACGGTCAAGTTTCTTGGCCTTCTATTCGATCACCGGTTGACGTGAAAACCTCACATTTCCTCTTTGAAGGCAACTTGCCATGGTCAGCTGAATCTCCTTAAAATTCTTGCACATCGTTCATGGGGAGCAGATCGCCGGACTCTACTTCGTTTCCATTCCACCCTAGTCTTGTCCAAGCTGGATTATGACAACCAAGTCTATTCTGTGGCTTTTATAACCCTTCATCATCAGGGTGCTTTTCGGTCATCCCCTGCTGAAATCCTCTATGCCGAGGTGAATGTTCCATAGCCGATCGTCGTGATGCTCATTGCCTTCTTTACTTTATCTGCTCTCATGACCATCATGTGCTTTCTATGTATAAGTTGGTCTCAGACGTTAGTAGGAGCCCCCATAGCACTTCTCCGTATTACATGTATGTCTCCTTCGGCATTTGTAATCATTTCAGATTCCATTAGCACTTTACAGGCCATTAAACAATTTGAATCCCCTCATCCATTGGTCTTTCGTATTCAACTTTTTGGTTATGCTGTGTGGCTTGCAAAAACAAAGACGTCATTTTCTGTTGGGTCCCTAAAAGTATTGATGTCAGGGACAATGAACAGGCAAATGTTGCTGCACGGTCAGCGGTGCATGATCTTCTGGTTTCCTATAGGGTTATTCTGTTCAGGGATTATTTTACAGTCATCTCTGCTCGTGTTCGCGGCCGTTGGTAACAAAGGTGGTTGGATATGCACCATAACAAATTGCACTCTATTAAATCGCTTTTGGGTTTGTGGCCATCTTCTTGCCACCGTTGGCGTACTCAGGAGACTGCACTCTCCTGTCTCCGCATCGGCCATACTCACTTTACCCATGGGTATCTCATGGAATAACATCCTGTTACTTTCTGTGAGGTTTCTGTCGGGTCCCTATTTAAGCTCTTCACTTTCTTGTGGATTGTATGGTTTACCAGCTAATTCTCAGGATTTATCTCCACCGCTGCCACCGGCCTACTGCTCTTACGTTATCTTCCCTTCTTGCAGGCAGTCCTCCCTTTGACTTACGATCACTTTTTGACTTTTTGTCAGCAACTGCTTTATACGAACTATGACACATCGCTCCTAGCGCTCCTTCCAAACCTTTTCTTCCCTCACCTCTGCTATTCTCTCCACCCAGCTGTTTATAGCCCCGGCACTATTTTCTGCCCCGCAGTGCTGCAAGACCCTTGTTGGTTTAGCACTTTATTTGATAATAATATGTACTGTGAAAACGTGTGTATCTGTGTAAAAGATAACATTAGCTCTGTATGACCCCGGCAGTTTAGCGCTTTGTTTTAATTATAATAATTTGATAATATGAAGGAAGCACTCAGTAAAATCCAAGGCTACTGAGACCCTATTTAACTGAGAGTATGGAAGGAAGTTATATGTGGGAAATTGTTGATCTCACTGACATACTGAGTCAGTCTCTTTACACACGACACTAAGTTACTGAGTTCCTAAAAACTTCAAAATTATTAAAATAAACAGTGATACAAAAATTCTCATAATAATAATAATAACGAAGATGACAGACAGACTGACAGACAAAAATAAGATGTAAATACTCACAAATCAGGAAAGATGCATCGGATAAAACTACTTTCAACTTTCACTTCTGCTGGTCTTCACAGAACTAACATGTTGAATAACCAGAGTGGAGAGGTTCAACAATAATCAGAGTGGAGAAGTACAACAGTAACCAGAGTGGAGAGGCTCAACAATAACCAGATTGGAGAGGTACAACAATAACCAGAGTGGAGAGGTTCAACAATAACCAGAGTGGAGAGGCTCAACAATAACCAGAGTGGAGAGGTTCAACAATAACCAGAGTGGAGAGGTTCAACAATAACCAGAGTTGAGAAGTACAACAGTAACCAGAGTGGAGAGGCTCAACAATAACCAGAGTGGAGAGGTTCAACAATAACCAGAGTGGAGAGGTTCAACAATAACCAGAGTTGAGAAGAACAACAATAACCAGAGTGGAGAGGTTCAACAATAACCAGAGTGGAGAAGTACAACAATAACCAGAGTGGAGAGGTACAACAATTGTGGAAAATTGCATTTATCTGAATGTAACTAATTATGTACATAACAGTAAATGATAACAAAGTTAATTATTATTTATCAATGTTACATAGACAAGTAGGAATTTGGGACACATAGGTCGCAAAAAATGTCTCCCTTCGATACCTACCACTGTCATAACCACAAGTTGCTCTGGACCTATTAATTAAATGAAATATACATACACCAGGAATACTGGTAAATATATAAATTTGTGGACTGTATATTAAAAATAATAAATGGTTATATATATACACAATTACATAACAGAAGGAAAATATATCTTAATATCACTCACCAATTTGACTGGAGATTAATGTGTATCATACTCAGAAAACCTCACTCTAACTAAATATATGAAAATAATGCTGGCCAGATTTACACACAAATCTAGAGAGCTTATCTGAGGTTCCTGGAGCTGTCTTGTCCAGTCGTCTGATATCTCAAGTTATGCAGGAATGCACATCCACCAATTTCGTCTCCTATTTGAGAGGTGTCAACACAATTTTACCCTCTAGAGCACGAAAAATTCTTCCCATTACACCAACGTTTGTACAAAATTCAAAACCAAGATGGCGAGTCTCGTCTGCGCAGATGCAGGCTTTCCGTTTTCTATGACAAATATTATTAAATACAGTATGGCCATTTACATATAAATACTGAAATTCTGGAAAATATATACAGTATTTTCCACACTGTGGCTGGCTGGAGTTCGTTGCTAAATGACTCAAATTGCTCATTTGACAATGGTGGAAGACCTGGGTACATATAGGATCTGGCATCCACACGGCGACATATTACACAAGATTTAATCACCCTTTATACACTTTGCCGTCCTTGTGGAATCCAGAAAGTTTCCCTAATACAATTTAAGGTATCTTGTACCCCACCATGCATTACATTTTTATGGGCATTTAGAACAATTAAATTTGTTAGATGATGAGTTTTGGGCAGTAAGATAGGGTGTTTAGCATAATCACCCAATTCAGCATTTTGTAACCTACCTCTGCACCTAATTACATTGTTCTCCAAATACAGCCCCAATTTCTCTATTATGGAACCTTTCACAATTTTTCTTTCCATCATCAATTTAATCTCACTTCCAAAGATTTCCTCCTGTACCCTCTTTATCCAATATTCAAGAGGATGTGAAAACTTAAATGAAATATTCATCTTGTTTAGAAATTTAAACACCAACTTAGTTACATTGATTAGTTTGGGTAAAGAAGAATACCTATTTACATCAATGGCTAAGGGAGGACAAACTATTGGAGCGGTGGTCACAGTAATTTCAACAGGAGCAATATACGCCTTTTGTACAGGCCAATTAGCTTTATTTACCAACCAGCTCAGTCCTTTAAACCATGATACAGCATTTACAAATTTAGCATAAGGTAAACCTCGAGACAAGAAATCAGCTGGATTCTCCTCACCAGGTATATGATTAAATGTTATCATATGCTGACCCAAACTATTATACTTCTCTTGCATCTGATTAATTTCAGTGACTCTGTTTTGTACGTACACAATTTTACTGTTTCCATTACGAATCCATTGTAAGGATACCTCATTATCAGACCAAATTATAGTGTCGCTAATATTTATCTCCTGCAACTTATTTCTTATATAATTAGCTAATTTGACACCTACATAAATTGCTGTTAATTCCAACTGAGGTAAGGTACGTGATTTAATTGGAGACACTTTAGCTTTAGACATAACAAGAGAAATAACACTATTACATTGAAGATAAGCAACTGCTCCATATGCCAATTTTGAAGCATCACAAAAAATGTGGAGTACATTTTTCCCATTTGGATTGGCCACCTGGCATGGGAACTCCAACATTGGAATTTTTTCATAATCACCAATTAATTCATCCCACCTGTTAATGAATTCCTCAGGTAGAATTTCATCCCAAGCACATTTAAGTTTCCATGCTTCCTGAATTAATAATTTCCCTCTTATAGTAAAGGGTGACACTAAACCTAGTGGATCAAAACATTTGGAAACTTCAGCAAGCAAAACTCTCTTAGTTAATTTATTGGGCATACTGTAATTATTAGGTTTTAACATTAACAAATCTCTCTCAGTATCCCAATTTAAACCCAATACATTACTACATTTTGGCACTTCATCTCCTGGGTAATCTTATTTTGTCCTTCAATTTGGACGAATTACTATTCCATTCTCTCAGAGGCATATTTGCACTTTGTATTATTTTATTAGCCTCTCCATAAGTCATTAACAGTTCCTCTTCAGTTGACGTCACACCCAGGAAATTGTCCACATAAAATTGTTTGCTCATTACTTTACTCAATGGACTTCCCATACATTTAAGGTGTGCATTTATCGTCACTTGAAGTAGGAACGGACTGGATGTAGCACCAAATAATACGCTCCTAAAGCGAAAGGTTTTCAGAGGGCTAAGTGGGTCAATAGGATTCTCAGGCCATAAGAAGCGGGTACAATCCCGGTCAGCCTCTTGTAAACCCACTCTTAGGAAAGCTTTACTTATGTCAGCCATAAAGGTATAATTCTTTACTCTGAAATTCAATAAGATATTTCCCAATTTTTCCGTCAACGACGGACCTGTCATCAGTCATTTAAACTAGGTACATTTTTGTTACCCCTGGCACTACAATTAAACACAATCCTCAAAGGAGTGGTCTTAGAATCCTTCTTCACTCTGTGATGTGGCAAATAGTGACCATAAATTTTGGCTTGCTCAGGAGGTACCTCTTCTATAAATTTATTAATTAACTGCTCAGCAATTATATCATTATAGACAGTTAACAATTCTGGTGTCTTACTCAGTTCGCGGAGCTGAGCCTTTAATTGTCCATATGCCATTCTGTAATTAGTGGGCAATTCTGGATGGTTCAGTCTCCACGGAAGTCGTACCCAGTATTGTCCAGATTCAAATTTTACATCTCTCAGGTATTGTTCTTGAGTAAAAGAATCGTCTGGACTTTCTTCATTTACATTTTTTCCAATGCTGTCTAATTCCCACAATTTATGCACTGGCTCAACACCATCCTCTATGAAAGAATTATAGTGGGGCACGACTTCATGAGTAAGACACACAGTTATGGTATTTGTAGTTTCCTCTAGTCATGAATTATTATTACGAGGAATCCTACCATACATTACATGGCCTCCTGCAGTCTTCAAAAGGGTGACACCAAGTTTCTTTACCATACCCTTTACAAAGGAGGCATAATAGTCACTACCTATCAAAATATTTATTGGGCCTACAGAATCATCACTTACCCCAGAAGGTGCTAAATTTACATTATGTGAAAGTCTTTCTGTAGCTTTACTAAGCCCTACTGTAGATATTTTCTCTGGAAGTCTATCTACAATTACTGCATTAACACGTTTTTTCTCATTGTCCAACCTGACAGTTACATAAACAGTGTCATACAATTGAGCCCTTTTATCCAAGAGAAAACCAGATAATTTTAAAGTTGTGGGATCTCCCATCTGTACTTTCATACCATCAAGACATTTACGTTTTATGAAAGTACGCTGGGATCCCTGGTCCAATAATGCATTTACAATTTTTGATTTATGCCTTTTATCATCAATTTTTACCTGTAACACAGGTAAGGCTACTTCAGCAAAATCATCATTATTAACATTAGCAGCAATTTTTACATTAGCCACTGTTGTGTCAGGATTGTCAACATTATCATTATTATCAACATTATCATATAGACCCTTACACATGACTATATGGTGTCTTCCTTTGTGACATTGATAACAGAAGTTTAATTTGGCATAACAATCCTTTACACAGTGATTACCTAAACATCTGATACATCTGTCAAGTTCCTCCAATCTTTCAACTTTATCATTCCATGAATTGTATGCATTGCAATTCTTAGATAAATGAGTACCCTTGCAGAAAAGAGAATCTCTCTTTTCTCTGACTGGTTTCTTATTAACTGGGCTACTCTTAGGAGGGTACTTATTCTTCTTACCTAGTGGAGAATCATTATTTCTGATTCTTGCTACATGATATGCACCTATACAACTCTTTTCAGGAAATGAATTTTGATTACTATTGGGATAATTTCTCCCTTTGTGAAACTTGACAGATACCTCAGAGTTATTATGTGTTGCATCTTTAAAATGAGTTAGTTGGCTGGTCTGCAACTGCACAATTAATTCTTGTAGACCTAGTCTTATTTCCTCCAGACCAAAATAACCCTTGTGATATTTATTCAAGAGCCATTCAAGTGTTTTACAGCTTAATTTATTCTGTACCATGGCACTCAATAACCAGTCTGATTCCTTCAGATTATATTTATTACTTAAAGTTTTGAGAGTGCTCTCCAGTTTAACTCTAAACTGCTGTAAACCTTTGTAAGTGTGATCTGGAGATTTTAAATTAACAATGATATTCACTAGATCCAACCTACTTTGTTCTATATTACCATAAGTGACCTTCAACAAGTCAACTGCTTCCTTGTAAGAATCATCTACATTGGGAAAGGCTTGTATCAGTATGTGAGCATCTCCTCTTACCTGTCCTTTGAGGTAAAATAATTTAGTTACACAGGCTAGGTCACTCCTGTCATGCACAGCTGCTTTAAAAATTGACCAAAATTCCTCCCAATTTTCTTCAGGATTAAACACAGGCAAACACAATTCTGGGAGTTTTGGCAAAGACATATTATTTGTTGGAGCAGACTGACCAACTGCCTGGTTTACACATTTTAATTTATTCAAGGCCTGACTTTTACAAGAAAAAATCTTTTCCTCTAATTCATAATACTGATTAATCATGAGATCTATTTCAGTCTCATCTACACAGTTTACTAATAAATCTCCTTCATATTTGTTGTAACAATTTGTATGAATCATATCTATTCCCTAAAACATTTAAATACAATTTTAAATCATCAGTATTCACAGTTTCTTGATTCATTAATTCCAAACATTTATTATATGCCTTGGTTACATGACCCTTTCTAGCTTGCAGTGATGCTTTCTTTACTCTATATTCCATATGTTTGTCTTCTATATTAATTTCCTCATTTTCAGCCATGATGCAATGTATTAAATTAAACCCAATCAATAATACTGATTACAACTTACAACACTGATACAACTTACCTTTGAATAAATCCTAGTTACTTGAGCTTAGCAATTACATGTATAATATAAATTTTAAATGTACATTAATACAAACTTGGCTCATCAAAATTAATATTATACAAATTAATAAATCCTTGCCAGAATTTGGCATAGCAAAATTAATATACACATTAATAATTAGCTACACATGGCTTATCAATTACACATACACTGATATAAATCTTGGCCAGAATTGTGTTATCAAATTAATATTATACAAATACATTAATATAAATCCTAGCCACTTTGGCTTTGCAAAATTAATATTATACACAATATAATCTTTATCCACACTTGTCTTATCAATTACACATACACTGATATAAATCTTGGCCAGAATTGTCTTATCAAATTAATATTATACAAATTAATATAAGCTTAGCCAGACTTCTCTTATCAAAATTAATATTGTAATAATTATAATCCACTACACATTAAGTAAATTTGTGAATTTAACATCCACCTCCTGTCATTTCACATATAATTATTAAGTAATTAACTAATTAATGACTTCACTAATTACCTCCGGTTCAAGGACCAACGGGCAAATTAAATGTGGAAAATTACATTTATCTGAATGTAACTAATTATGTACATAACAGTAAATGATAACAAAGATAATTATTATTTATCAATGTTACATAGACAAGTAGGAATTTGGGACACCTAGGTCGCAAAAAATGTCCCCCTTCGATACCTACCACTGTCATAACCACAAGTTGCTCTGGACCTATTAATTAAATGAAATATACATACACCAGGAATACTGGTAAATATATAAATTTGTGGACTGTATATTAAAAATAATAAATGGTTATATATATACACAATTACATAACAGAAGGAAAATATATCTTAATATCACTCACCAATTTGACTGGAGATTAATGTGTATCATACTCAGAAAACCTCACTCTAACTAAATATATGAAAATAATGCTGGCCAGAATTACACACAAATCTAGAGAGCTTATCTGAGGTTCCTGGAGCTGTCTTGTCCAGTCGTCTGATATCTCAAGTTATGCAGGAATGCACATCCACCAATTTCGCCTCCTATTTGAGAGGTGTCAGCACAATTTTAACCTCTAGAGCACGAAAAATTCTTCCCATTACACCAACGTTTGTACAAAATTCAAAACCAAGATGGCGAGTGTCGTCTGCGCAGACGCAGGCTTTCTGTTTTCTATGACATAAATATTATTAAATACAGTATGGCCATCTATTTACATATAAATACTGAATTTCTGGAAAATATATACAGTATTTTCCACAACAATAACCAGAGTGGAGAGGTTCAACAATAACCAGAGTGGAGAAGTTCAACAATAACCAGAGTGGAGAGGTACAACAATAACCAGAGTGGAGAAGTACAACAATAACCAGAGTGGAGAGGTTCAACGATAACAAGAGAGGAGAGGTTCAACTATAACCAAAGTGGAGAGGTTCAACAATAACCAGAGTGGAGAGGTTCAACAATAATAAGAGTGGAGAGGTTCAACGTCAATTATGTTCTATGTCACTATGCAATAATTATTTTTCATGCCAAAAATATCTTTACTTCGGTAAATACTACACTTCCTGTTCGCCAGATCTCTAAACTAGTCAACACAAGTCAGATTTTCTGGTGATAACTCTCATGTGTCAGTCTACAGCAGTGCTGCTATGATAGCAGAGGGAAGCAGGTCACAGCAGGTTCTGCTGTGATTGCAGAGGCAAGCAGATCACAGCAGGTGCTGTTTTGATAGGAGAGGCTAGCTGGTCATAGCAGGCGCTGCTGTGATAGCAGAGGCAAGCATGTCACAGCAGGCGCTGCTGTGATAGCAAAGGTAAGCAGGTCACAGCAGGTGCTGCTGTGATAGCAGAGGCAAGCAGGTCACAGCAGGTGCTGCTGTGATAGCAGAGGCAAGCAGGTCACAGCAGGTGCTGCTGTGATAGCAGAGGCAAACAGGTCACATAATAATATGAAATTCAGGTCTCAAATAATATCAACACATTGATGTAGCTGGGCATAATAATCTGAAATCATGAATATAATTCGTAATATACTGAATGGAAATTACATTCCTATTATGCAGCATGCACGTCAACAATGCAGCAAGCACGTCAACAACGCAGCAAGCACGTCAACAACACATTAATCATGTCAACAACACATCATGCTCGTCAACCAAACAAAAATCATGTCAACAACACAGCAACCACGTCAACAACACAGCAATCATGTTAATAACACAGCATGCACATCAACATCAAAGCTAGCACGTCAACAACACAGCAAGCACGTCAACAACACAGCAATCATGTCAACAACACAGCAATCATGTCAACAACACAGCATGTACGTCAACAACACAGCAATCATGTCAACAACACAGCATGTACGTCAACAACACAGCAAGGACGTCAACATTAAAGCAAGCACGTCAACAACACAGCATGCACGTCAACAACACAGCAAACACGTCAACATCAGAGCAAGCACGTCAACACAGCAAGCACGTCAGCAATACAGCAAGCACGTCAACAACACAGCAAGCACTTCGACCAAACAGCAGTCATGCCAACACAGCAAACACGCCAACAACACAGCAATCATGTCAACAATCACGTAAAGATGAAAGCAAGCACGTCAACAACACAGTAATCATGTCAACAACGTAGCAAGCACGTCAGCAACACATCATGCACGTCAACAACACAACAATCATGTCAACAACACAGCAATCATGTCAACAACACAGCAATCATGTCAACAACACAGCAATCATGTCAACAACACAGCAATCATGTCAACAACACAGCAATCATGTTAACAACACAGCATGCACGTCAACATCAAAGCAAGCACGTCAACAACACAGCAAGCATGTCAACAACGCAGCAAGCACGTCAAAAACACAGCAAGCATGTCGACAACGCAGCAAGCACCTCAACAACGCAGCACCTCAACAACACAGCATGCAAGTCAAAAACACATCAATCATGTCAACAACACAGCATGCACGTCAACATCAAAGCAAGCACGTCAACAACGCAGCAAGCACGTCAACAACGCAGCAGGTCAACAACGCAGCATGCACGTCAAAAACACATCAATCATGTCAACAACAAAGCATGCTCAACTAAACAATCATGTCAACACAGCCATCATGTCAACAACACAGCAATCATGCCAGTAACGCAGCATGCATGTTATCAACACAGCAATCATGTCAACAACACAGCAAACACGTCAACATCAAAGCATGTACGTCAACACAGCAAGCACGCCAGGAACACAGCAAGCACAACACAGCAAGCACGTCGACCAAACAGCAGTCATGCCAACACAGCAAATACGTCAACAACACAGCATTCATGTCAACAATCACGTCAAGATGAAAGCAAGCACGTCAGCAACACAGCATGCACGTCAACAACACAGCAATCATGTTAACAACACAGCATGCACGTTAACATCAAAGCAAGCACGTCAACAACGCAGCAAGCACGACAAAAACACAGCAAGCACCTCAACAACGCAGCAAGTCAACAGCACAGCATGCACGTCAACAACACATGAATCATGTCAACATCAAAGCATGCTCAACTAAACAACAATCATGTAAACACAGCAATCACGTCAACAACACAGCAATCATGTTAACAACACAGCATGCACGTCAACTTCAAAGCAAGCACGTCAACAACACAACAAGTACGTCAACAACACAGCAAACACGTCAACAACACAGCAATCATGTCAACAACACAGCAAACACGTCAACAACACAGCAAGCATGTCAATAACACACCAATCATGTCAACAACACAGCAAACACGTCAACATCACAGCAATCATGTCAAAAATACAGCAATCATGTCAACACAGCAAACACGTCAACAACGCAGCAATCATGTCAACAAGCACGTCAAGGTCAAAACAAGCACATGAACAACACAGCAATCATGTCAATAACACAGCAAGCACGTCAACAGCATAGCAATCATGTCAACAACACAGCATGCACGTCAACAACACAGCACTCATGTCAACAACAGAGCAAGCACGTCAACAACACAGCAATCATGTCAACAACACAACAAGTATGTCAACAACACAGCAAGCACGCCAACAACACAGCAAGCATGTCAGCAACACAGCAATCTTGTCAACAACAAAGCAAGCACGTCAACAACACAGCAAGTACGTCAACAACACACCAAGCCCGTCAAAAACACAGCAATCTTGTCAGCAACACATCAGGCACGTCAGCAACACAGCAATCATGTCAACAACACAGCAAGCACGTTAACAACAGACCAAGCATGTCGACAACGCAGCAAGCACCTCAACAACGCAGCAGGTCAACAACATAGCAATCTTGTCAGCAACACAGCAAGCACGTCAACACAGCAAGCACGTCAACAACACAGCAAGCACGTCAACAACACAGCAAACACGTCAAAAACACAGCAATCATGTCAACAACACAGCAAACACGTTAACACAGCAATCATGTCAACAATATAGCAATCATGTCAACACATCAAGCACGTCAACAACACGGCAAGCACGTCAACAATATAGGAATCGTGTCAACAACACAGCATGCACGTCAACAACACAGCAATCATTTCAACAACAGAGCAAACACGTCAGCGTCACAGCAATCATGCCAACAATTCAACAATCATGTCAACAACACAGCAAACACGTGAACATCACAGCAATCATGTCAAAAATACAGCAATCATGTCAACACAGCAAACACGTCAACAACACAGCAATCATGTCAACAAGCACGTCAAGGTCAAAGCAAGCACATGAACAACACAGCAATCATTTCAATAACACAGCAAGCACGTCAACAGCACATCAATCATGCCAACAACACAGCAAGCACGTCAACAACACAGCAAGCATGTCAACACAGCAAGCATGACAACAGCAATCTTGTCAACAAAGCAAGCACGTCATCAACACAGCAAGTACGTCAACAACACACCAAGCCCGTCAACAACACAGCAATCTTGTCAACAACACATCAGGCACGTCAACAACACAGCAATCATGTCAACAACACAGCAAGCACGTTAACAACAGACCAAGCACGTCAACAACACAGCAATCTTGTCAATAACACAGCAAGCACGTCAACAACACAGCAAGCACGTCAACAACAGATCAAGCACGTCAACAACACAGTAATCATGTCAACAACACAGCAAGCACGTCAACAACACAGCAAGCAGGTCAGCTACACAGCAAGCACGTCAACAACACAGCAAGCACGTCAACACGGCAAGCACGTCAACAACACAGCAAGCAAGTGAACACAGCAATCTTGTCAACAACACAGCAAGCACGTCAACTACACAGCAAGCACGTCAATAACACAGCACGTCAACAACACAGCAAGCAAGTCAACACAGCAATCTTGTCAACAACACAGCAAGCACGTCAACTACACAGCAAGCACGTCAACAACACAGCAATCATGTCAAGAACACAGCAAGCACGTCAACAACACAGTAATCATGTCAACATAGAAGAAAAGCAACTCACAAGAACAGTACAGCAACTTACAACATAAACATAATGTACATCAACATTCAAGAACAGCAGTAATAATTAAAACAGTTAAGAATAACGCACGAAAAATCACTTACAATAGCGGTACAGTAACATCAACAGTTGTATAGTACAGAAGTGAAGTACAGTCACACAAGAACAGTACAGTAGCGCAAAGGACAAGTACAGTTACACATAAGTGCAGTACAGTTACATATCAGTACAGTAATACAAGAAAAGTATTGTTACGCAAGTACAGTTATTTATAGGTACAGTACAGTAACACAAGACAAGTACACTGACATACAATAAAACAATACAGCAATACAGTTACACATAAGTACAGTACAGTTACACGTAAGTGCAATACAGTTACCCATAAGTATAGTACAGTTACACATAAGTGCAATACAGTTACACATAAGTACAGTACAGTTACACGTAAGTGCAATACAGTTTCACATAAGTACAGTACAGTTACACATAAGTACAGTACAGTTACACATAAGTACAGTAATACAAGAAAAGTATTGTTACGCAAGTACAGTTACTTATAGGTACAATACAGTAACACATGACAAGTACACTGACATACAACAAAACAATACAGCAATACACAAGTACTGCACAAGAACGTCAGAGTGCAACAAGTGAAGCAGCAGCAGCGACACACACAGCAACAAGCATTCTTGAGGTTCCCCAGCCCAAAGCTGGGGTGTGGCTCCAAAAGGATCCTGTAGTGCTTGCTGCCTTTGCACCTCGTAACGTCGTCTGCTGTTATGCAGCTGCCACACCCTTCGAGCCCAGTGTGGGAGGGGGGGTTGAGGCAGCCCAAAGTGCCTAGCTTCTCCCTCCGAGCCCCGTGGGGGCGGGGAATGGGGCTAGATCTGGGGACAGCTGGTCCCAGAAGACGAGGAGGTACTTGTACCTCCTCCCATGGCAAACATTGATCTGAGACACTCTCACGACATGAAGCCCAAGCCAGGCCACCTCCTGGAGAAGACCCTCGCCGGCCGACTATACCGGCGAATCTACTACCTGCCTACACAAGAACAAACAATACAAGTTTTCTCTTGTACGTTTGAAGATAAATTTTCTCATTTATGTTTATGTGAAAACTAATAATTTTGTACCAAAATAACCTTAGAAAATTTACCTAACCTTATTATAACAAGCACAATTTAATTTAGCCTAATTCAACTAAATATATTTTGAATAAGTTTACAATAATTTAATAATAAAGAAACAATGAAATTTATTTTTTACGTTAGGTTCAGGATGATTTTTGTGAAATAAATGCATACAAAAATTTTCGCTGGTTTTTATCATATTTATCATGAACTTGATGCAATTGGAATTTTTTGGTAAAATCCTTATATTTGTATAATTTAGAAGATAGTGTGCTTTATTGAGGGTCCGCATTGATAACTGTAAGCCAGCGGAAGACCTCGGTCAGATGACCAAAAGCTACAACGGTGGGTCATCATTTAAGACCCGCCTCAAGAAACACTTGTCCTGTTTCCTGACGAACTTGACCTAACATAACCTGGCGACTTCCCGCTGCTTACTGGATACCATTTCATCTATATTTTTCTTTGCATCCAGTTATCTCTCAATATGTTGTTTAAAAAGTCCTCTCTTCAAAACTCTTAGGATGCTGCAACCTACATTTCATTACCTCCTCCACAGTGTACAGGGTGATGATCCACACAGTGTAGAGATGATCCACACAGTGTAGAGTGATGATCCACACAGTGTAGAGAGGTGATCCACACAGTATAGAGTGATGATCCACACAGTGTAGAGAGATGATCCACACAGTGTAGAGTGATGATCCACACAGTGTAGAGAGATGATCCACACAGTGTAGAGTGATGATCCAGTGTAGAGTGATATACACAGTGTAGAGTGATCCACACAGTGTAGAGTGATGATCCAGTGTAGAGTGATATACACAGTGTAGTGATTCACACAGTGTAGAGTGATCCACACAGTGTAGAGTGATGATCCACACAGTGTAGAGTGATGATCCACACAGTGTTGTGATCCACACAGTGTAGAGTGATGATCCACGCAGTGTAGTGATGATCCACACAGTGTAGAGTGATGATCCAGTGTAGAGCGATGATCCACACAGTGTAGAGCGATCCACACAGTGAACAGTGATGATCCACACAGTGTAGTGATCCACACAGTGTAGAGTGATCCACACAGCATAGAGTGATGATCCACACAGTGTAGAGTGATCCACACAGTGTAGAGTGATGATCCACACAGTGTAGAGAGATGATTCACACAGTGTAGAGTGATGATCCACACAGTGTAGAGTGATCCACACAGTGTATAATGATGATACACACAGTGTAGAGTGATGATATACAGTGTAGAGTGATGATATACACAGTGTAGAGTGATCCACACAGTGTAGAGTGATGATCCACACAGTGTAGAGTGATCCACACAGTGTAGTGATCCACACAGTGTTGAGTGATGATCCACACAGTGTAGTGCTGTCCTGAGAGACAGTAATGGTGAAGCTGGAGGTGCTGTCCTGGGAGACAGTAATGGTGAAGCTGGAGATGCTGTCCTGGGAGACAGTAATGGTGAGGCTGGAGATGCTGTCCTGGGAGACAGTAATGGTGAAGCTGGAGATTTTGTCCAGGTAGTCGGGAATTATACGCAGGAAGGAATACATATAAATGACTTCATAGGGGACAGGAGCCATAGTAGGGAAACAAGTGTAGTCAAAGATAAGATAAAACCAATATTGCAAACTAGAAATACCACAGGAAATAGCAAACAAGAGGACTCCACTAGCAATAGTGAGGATATATTACCAAAAACAACTGGTGGGAGCTCCATTGTTGGTGCTAGGGAGGATAGAAGTAAGACAGGGAAACATGCACCAACAGGGAATACAGTCACAGAAACCCAAGGCAAACGGAAACCAAGCCTGTGCACATACTATGCACTTGGTATCTGCTGGCATGGGAAATCTGGAAAAACAGATGGGACGTGCAACTATGACCACCCTAGAAAATGCCATGCCCATATGACAACAGGAAAATGCAAACTCCCTTCCTGTAAGCTTTTTCACCCTGAACTGTGTACCTCTTCAGTACAGGAAAGACTGTGCTATAACTTAAATTGCCAGGCATACCATCTAAAGGGGACAAAAAGATACAAAACATCCAGGCCATGGGAAAACCTGGGTAGCCACAGCCACTCAAGAGGGAGAGGTTTTTTAGTGCCAGGAAGAAAAAAAAACTGGCAGGAAATGGCAGAAATCGTACACCAAATCCAGTCATTCCTGGAGTGGAACCACAGTCGATGGCCTCCGCTCCAAACCAACAGATACAGATACTAATGCCGGAAAAAAATCCCCTACCCCCCAGTACCAACAATACCACCAGTCCTATGACATTCTTCTTTGCAAATATACAGGGTCTAAAGCCAGCAACAAACAACAAAATACCTTTCATCCGTGGACTGCTTGCAGAGGCAAAGGCAATGTTCGCGGCTTTCACTGAGACCCACATAAAGGACAACGAAATATGGATCCCAGGTTACAACCTATACAGATGTGACAGAGTGAACAGGCAAAAGGGGGGGGGGGTTGGCCTGTACATTGCAGAGTCACTTGTTTGCACAGAACTGCTTAATGCCTCAAATGATGTAGTGGAAGTTTTAGCAGTAAAGGTCGAGAACCAAAACCTAGTCATTGTGGTAGTCTACAAGCCTCCGGATGCAACATCCCAGGAATTCCAGGAACAGCTGTTAAAAATTGACCACTGTCTGGAAAATCTTCCAGCTCCTGCACCCAACATCTTGCTCCTGGGGGATTTCAACTTAAGGCACCTAAAATGGAGGAATATAGCAAATAATATTGTTGCAGTAATAACACCAGGAGGCAGCTCTGATGAAAACTCACACTCACACGAGCTTTTAAATCTCTGCACAAAATTCAATTTAAACCAGCAAATAATAGAGCCTACTAGACTGGAGAATACACTAGACCTCATCTTCACTAACAATGATGATCTGATAAGAAATGTCACCATATCAAAAACGATATACTCAGATCACAACATAATTGAGGTTCAGACATGTATGCGTGGAGCCCCAGACCGACATAATGAGACTAGTCACGAGGGAGCATTCACCAAATTCAACTTCAATAACAAAAACATAAAGTGGGACCAAGTAAACCAAGTCCTAACCGATATAAGCTGGGAAGATATACTAAGCAACACAGACCCCAACTTATGCCTAGAACAGATTAACTCGGTGGCACTCGATGTATGCACAAGGCTTATTCCTCTAAGAAAAAGGAGGAGTAGATGTAAAATAGAAAGAGACAGGCGCTCCCTTTACAGGCGACGGAAAAGAATAACAGAGCCGCTAAAAGAGGTCAATATATCTGAAATGCGTAGGGAGACACTGGTCAGAGAAATAGCAAGCATCGAACTTAAGCTAAAAGAATCCTTTAGGAGTCAGGAATCGCGGGAAGAACTAAAAGCCATAAATGAAATCGAAAGAAACCCAAAGTATTTCTTCTCCTATGCCAAATCAAAACCGAGAACAACGTCCAGTATTGAGCCCCTACTTAAACAAGATGGGTCCTACACAGATGACAGCAAGGAAATGAGTGAGCTACTCAAGTCCCAGTATGACTCAGTTTTTAGCAAGCCACTAACCAGACTGAGAGTCGAAGATCAAAATGAATTTTTTATGAGAGAGCCACAAAATTTGATTAACACAAGCCTATCCGATGTTATCCTGACGCCAAATGACTTCGAACAGGCGATAAATGACATGCCCATGCACTCTGCCCCAGGGCCAGACTCATGGAACTCTGTGTTCATCAAGAACTGCAAGAAGCCCATATCACGAGCCTTTTCCATCCTATGGAGAGGGAGCATGGACACGGGGGTCGTCCCATAGTTACTAAAAACAACAGACATAGCCCCACTCCACAAAGGGGGCAGTAAAGCAACAGCAAAGAACTACAGACCAATAGCACTAACATCCCATATCATAAAAATCTTTGAAAGGGTCCTAAGAAGCAAGATCACCACCCATCTGGAAACCCATCAGTTACACAACCCAGGGCAACATGGGTTTAGAACAGGTCGCTCCTGTCTGTCTCAACTATTGGCTCACTACGACAAGGTCCTAAATGCACTAGAAGACAAAAAGAATGCAGATGTAATATATACAGACTTTGCAAAAGCCTTCGACAAGTGTGACCATGGCGTAATAGCGCACAAAATGCGTGCTAAAGGAATAACAGGAAAAGTCGGTCGATGGATCTATAATTTCCTCACTAACAGAACACAGAGAGTAGTCGTCAACAGAGTAAAGTCCGAGGCAGCTACGGTGAAAAGCTCTGTTCCACAAGGCACAGTACTCGCTCCCATCTTGTTCCTCATCCTCATATCCGACATAGACAAGGATGTCAGCCACAGCACCGTGTCTTCCTTTGCAGATGACACCCGAATCTGCATGACAGTGTCTTCCATTGCAGACACTGCAAGGCTCCAGGCGGACATCAACCAAATCTTTCAGTGGGCTGCGGAAAACAATATGAAGTTCAACGATGAGAAATTTCAATTACTCAGATATGGTAAACATGAGGAAATTAAATCTTTATCAGAGTACAAAACAAATTCTGGCCACAAAATAGAGCGAAACACCAACGTCAAAGACATGAGAGTGATCATATCGGAGGATCTCACCTTCAAGGACCATAACATTTTATCAATCGCATCTGCTAGGAAAATGACAGGATGGATAATGAGAACCTTCAAAACTAGGGAGGCCAAGCCCATGATGACACTCTTCAGGTCACTTGTTCTATCTAGGCTGGAATATTGCTGCACTCTAACAGCACCTTTCAAGGCAGGTGAAATTGCCGACCTAGAAAATGTACAGAGAACTTTCACGGCGCGCATAACGGAGATAAAACACCTCAATTACTGGGAGCGCTTGAGGTTCCTAAACCTGTATTCCCTGGAACGCAGGAGGGAGAGATACATGATTATATACACCTGGAAATTCCTAGAGGGACTAGTACCGAACTTGCACACGAAAATCACTCACTACGAAAGCAAAAGACTTGGCAGACGATGCACCATCCCCCCAATGAAAAGCAGGGGTGTCACTAGCACGTTAAGAGACCATACAATAAGTGTCAGGGGCCCAAAACTGTTCAACTGCCTCCCAGCACACATAAGGGGGATTACCAACAGACCCCTGGCAGTCTTCAAGCTGGCACTGGACAAGCACCTAAAGTCAGTTCCTGATCAGCCGGGCTGTGGCTCGTACGTTGGTTTGAGTGCAGCCAGCAGCAACAGCCTGGTTGATCAGGCTCTAATCCACCAGGAGGCCTGGTCACAGACCGGGCCGCGGGGGCATTGACCCCCGGAACTCTCTCCAGGTAAACTCCAGGTAAACACAGTGTAGTGATGATCCACACAGTGTAGAGTGATGATCCAGTGTAAAGCGATGATCCACACAGTGTAGAGTGATCCACACAGTGCAGGTTGTGATGATTCACACAGTGTACAGAGTGATGATCCACAGTGTACAGAGTGATGATCCACACAGAGCAGAGGGTGATGATCCACACAGTGTACAGAGTGATGATCCACACAGTGCAGAGGGTGATGATCCACACACTGTACAGATTGATGATCCACACAGTGTAGAGTGATGATCAGCACAGAGAAGGTTGTGATGATCCAAAGTGATGATCCCCAGTGTAGGTTGTGATGATCCACAGTGTAGAGTGACGATCCACACAGTGTAGAGTGATGATCCACACAGTGCAGAGTGATGATCCACAGTGTACAATGTGATGAGCCACACAGTGTAGAAAGTGATGATCCATACAGTGTAGAGGGTGATGATCCACACAGTGTACAGTGTGATGATCCACACAGTGTAGAAAATGATCCACACAGTGTACAGATTAATGATCCACACAGTGTACAGAGTGATGATCCACACAGTGTAGAAAGTGATGATCCACACAGTGTAGAGTGATGATCCACATTGTAGAGTGTGATGAGCCACACAATGAAGAATGATCCACACAGTGAAGAAAGTGATCCACACAGTGTAGAGTGAGATGATTCACACCGTGTACAGAGTCATGATCCATACAGTGTACAGAGTGATGATCCCCACAGTGTACAGAGTGATCCACACAGTGTACAGAGTGATGATCCACACAATGTAGAGAGTGATCCACACAGTATACAGTTATGATCCACGCAGTGTAGAGTGATGAACAACACAGTGTAGGTTGTGATGATCCACAGTGTATAGTGTGATGACCCACACGGTGTAGAGTGATGACCCACAGTGTAGAGTGATGATCCACACAGTGTAGAGTGTGATGATCCACACAGTATAGTGAAGATCCACACAGTATAGTGATGATCCACACAGTGTAGAGAGTGATGATCCACACAGTGTAGATAGTGATGATCCACACAGTGTAGAGTGATCCACAGTGTACAGAGTGATGATCCACACAGTGTAGAGTGTGATGATCCACACAGTATAGTGAAGATCCACACAGTATAGTGATGATCCACACAGTGTAGAGAGTGATGATCCACACAGTGTAGAGAGTGATGATCCACACAGTGTAGAGTGATGCACAGTGTACAGAGTGATGATCCACACAGTGTAGAATGATCCACAGTGTAGAGTGATGATCCACACAGTGTAGAGTGATCCACACAGTGTAGAGTGATCCACACAGTGTAGAGTGATGAGCCACGCAGTGCAGGTTGTAATGATCCACACAGTGTAGAGTGAGATGATTCACACAGTGTACAGAGTGATGATCCACACAGTGTAGAGTGATGATCCACACAGTGCACAGAGTGATGATCCACACAGTGTAGAGTGATGATTAACACAGTGTAGGTTGTGATGATCCACACAGTGTAGTGATCCACACAGTGTAGGTTGTGATGATCCAGTGTAGAGTGATGATCCACACAGTGTAGAGTGATCCACAGTGTAGAGTGTGATGACCTACACAGTGTAGAGTGATCCACACAATGTAGAAAGTGATGATCCACACAGTGTATTATTATTATAATCAAAAAGAAGCGCTAAGCCACAAGGGCTATACAGCACTGCAGGGTGGGGAAGGAAACGAGGGTATTGGGCGGCAGAAGGGGGGAGGGATGATCAGTAGGTTACAGAAAACAGCGGGGCAGGGGATAGTGCGGGGGTAGAGGGTAGCAAGAGATTGAGGTAGAAAGGGCTGAAGGCATCAGAGTTTGTGAAGTAAGTCAGTTGTTGTCAAAAAGTCAATGATAGAGAGTCCGGATAGCAGGTGGGTCCATCAGCGAGAAGGGAAGGTAAAGAGAGAGCAGCAGAGCGAAGACGACGATGGAGGTAAATTCTGCGTGCTTGTTGATAAAGTGGGCAGTCCAACAGAATGTGGCTGACTGATAATGGAGCCTGACAATTCTCAAAGAGAGGAGCAGGGCGCCTCTCCATGAGATATCTATGAGTAAGACGAGTATGGCCAATGCAAAGATGGGAGAGAGTAGTCTCCCAACCTCGACACTGGTGAAAAGAAGACGGCCAGTAACCTATACTCGATTAATAGATTTAAGTTTGTTACCGAGCATAGTAGACCAACGTTGTTGCCAACGGGTGGGAAGGTGGGCAGCTATTGCAGCAAAATAGTCTGTAAATGGTATACCTCTATATGAAACTGGTAGGTCATGTACTGCTGACCGTGCAGCAGTGTCTGCCTGTTCATTGCCCTGTACGTCAACATGACCAGGGACCCAACAAAAAAAATATCTTTATGCTTGGTAAAGATGCGGCGTAGCCAAAGTTGGATACGGAGGACTAAGGGGTGAGGTGTATCAAATTTCTGTATAGCCTGTAAAGCACTAAGGGAGTCTGAGACAACCACAAATGATGACACAGGCATAGATGCAATACGGATAAGTGCTGCAAGAATGGCATACAATTCAGCAGTAAAAATACTAGCCGAAGATAGTAAATGCCCTCGTACAACGCTTTCCAGAAACACTGCTGCGAATCCTACGCCGTCAGAAGACTTAAAGCCATCTGTATACACTGCAATGACATGAGAATGAGAGTGGAAGTGGTCAAGAAAAAGAGAGCGGGAAGTGACCATAGACAGCTGGGCTTTTGAGAAACGGAGAAAGAACAGACTCGAACAGCTGGAACTTCCCAGGGGGGTAGGGAAAAGTGAGATGCTACATGAACATAGAAAGGTGGTAATTGAAGAGAAGACAAGAGCGAATGTAGGCGAAGAGAGAAGGGATGGAGTAAACAGGGGCGGCGAACAAATAAAGAATGTCTACTAATATCAGTGACCATTCTATAAATGGAAGGATTGCGGAGGTCATGAGAGCGTACATAGTAGTGAAGGCAATGGGCATCACGGCGATCGGATAAGGATGGAACGTTCGCTTCTGCATAGAGGCTCTCAACAGGGGAAGAGCGAAAAGCACCAAGGCATAAACGTAATCCTTGGTGATGAATGGGGTTAAGGCTAGAGTAGCAGGAGAGGCCGCTGAATAGATCTGGTCACCATAATCAAGTTTCAATAAAATGAGGGTGGAATGTAGGCGAAGGAGAGTTCGACGATCAGCTCCCCATGAAAGATGAGCAAGGGTTTTAAGAAGGTTCAGCCGGATGTGACAAGTTGCCTTAAGAGAGGTAATGTGAGGTTTCCAGGATAACCTACGGTCAAAGAGGAGGCCCAGAAACCTGACTGTGTCACGTTCAGGGATACGGGAGCCATAGAGGTACAAAGGATGATCAGAGATGACAGAGCGTCTAGTGAAAGTAATTTGGTGAGTTTTGGTGCTGGAAAATTTAAACCCATGTGTGGTGGCCCAAATGGAAACACGGTCGACCGCATGCTGGAGAGAAACTGTAATGAGGTGATAGTCAGTGCCTGCACAGGCAATAGCGAAGTCATCAACATAGAGTGATGACCAAATATTTGATGGAAGACTAGAGTCTAAATCATTTATAGCAAGGAGAAAAAGTGTTGTGCTCAGAACACATCCCTGGGGAACACCTTCAGTTTGGATAAAGTCCGAGGAGAGCACATTATTAACCCGAACACGGAAATGCATGTCAGTTAAAAAGTTCTTAAGGAAGGATGGTAGATTGCCTCGGAGGCCTAAGGAGTGGGCTTGGGCCAAAATATTAAACCTCCAAGTTGTGTCATATGCCTTCTCAAGGTCAAAAATTATGGCAATAACTGAGTGGTTATTCGCAAAGGCATTACGAACATACGTATCCAAGCGTAGTAAGGGGTCTATGGCAGAACATCCCTTACGAAAGCCATATTGACGAGTGGAGAGACTGTTGCGTGTCTCTAAATACCACACTAAACGTCTGTTTACCAGGCTTTCCATCACTTTGCAAACTGCACTGGTAAGAGCAATGGGACGATAGTGGGAGGCTTCATGTCCTGTAGTGCCTGGTTTGCGGAAAGGGATTTCCACAGCTGTGGAAGAACTCCTTGTGACCAAATAAGGTTGAAAAGGCGTAATAGGACTACAAGGGCTGACTGATGTAAATGTTGTAGCATACGAATATGAATGTCGTCGGGCTCAGCTGCCGATGATCGGTAAGCTGAGAGTGTTGCCTCCAGTTCTTGAAGTGTAAAAGGCACATTATACTGTTCTTCTCTGAGAGAAGAAAAGTCCAAGGGTGCTAACTTTCTGGCAGACTTTGAGGAAAGAAACGAGGGGCATAGATGGAGCCTGAGAAATACGGACCAGATGATTGCCAATTTCATTGGCAACATCTAGTGGGTTTGCTATATCAACACCGGCAACCCTCAGAACAGGAGTCGGGTCAGGAGAATATTTACCACTCAGTTTTCGTACTTTTTTCCAGACTGCACTCATAGAGGAAGCAGAGGTGATGGTGGAGACATAATCTCACCAGCAAGTGTGTTTAGCATCATGGATGACACGGCGAGCGATCGCACACTTCTGCTTAAAATCAAAAAGTCTCTCCGTGGTTCTATTGTACTGGTACCTGCCCCATGCAGTGCGTTTCAAACGTACTGCACGAGCACAAGCAGGAGACCACCAAGGAACGCATTTCTGAGAATGCCTGCCCGAAGTTTGGGGTATAGAATGAGAAGCTGCGGTTAAAACGAAGGACGAGAAGAGGTGTAAAAGCTCATCAATGGAGGACGAAGAAAGAACCTCACTAAAAACAGTTAGTTGTGAGTAAAGGTTCCAATTTGCCTGATCAAATTGCCAGCGTGGGATACGAAGAGGTGGTGAATATGAACGGGAAGTAAGAATGATTGGGAAATGATTGCTGTCATGTAAATCCAGGAGAACAGACCAGGTGAAGTCTAATGCGGTGGAGGAAGAGCAGACTGAGAGATCGATGCAAGAGAAAGTGTGAGTCCGAGGATCAAAATGGGTGTGAGTACCTGTATTTAAAACATGGAGGGGGTGGGTAGCAAGAAAAGCCTCTAACTGAATGCCATGGGAATCACAGTGAGACCCCCCCCCCCAGAGGAAATGATGGGCATTAAAATTGCCAAGTAACGAAAGCGGTGGCGATAATGATGAAACAAGAAGGGCAATATCTGGGATAGATAATGCCCGAGAAGGAGAGAGATATAAAGAACAGAGCGTATACCACCTATGCAAGTGGATACGGGCTGCTGTGTAATGCAGCAGAGTACGAACAAATAGCTGATGGAATGGAATATCAGTGCGTAGAAGAAGGGCACTTTCATTAAAGGTCCCATCAGGAAAAGGATCTGAAGAATACAATAAATTATAGCCTGAGATGGGAGAGATAACAGCAGAGTGTAATTTTGGTTCCTGTAAGCAAACACCAACAGGGGAAAACTAGAGAGTAACATCTGAAGCTCACCCCAATTACTCCTGAGGCCGCGTATATTCCACTGTAAATAGGCCATGATTGGCAATGATAAAGATGCCTGAAAATCTGCAGGTAAGGGTTCCTACGGACTAGAGGGGTTAGAAAAGTCCACATGCAGAGGCAGCGGAAAACGTTCAAGCAGCGAAGGAACGGTGCGCTGTGAAGAAAGGAGTTGCGCAGATGGAGGAGAGGAGAGAGAAGGAACAGAGGGTGGATCAGTGTCCATTGATGGTTTGGTCTCTGCAATATATTCAAAGATTGCTTCAAGTGTTTCGGAATTCAGAGATGTCGTATGGGAGACAATATTGGAGATGGTAGGGGGAGGATGAGTAAAGATTGGAACTGTAATGGTAAAGGGGGGCGAAAGGGTGGAGGGAACTGGAGAAGAAGCGTGGAAGGGGACAGAAGAGGCAGAAACCTGGGAGGTGGCAGAAGAGGAAGAAACTTGGGAGGGAACAGGGGAGGAAGGTACAGTACAAGAAGGGTGAACCTCTACACTTGTAACAGAGCCAGTGAGAGGGGAAGAGCCAGGTACAGAGACAGGGAAGGTAAAATAAGGAGGTGGAAGAAGGGAAGGAGGGGTTAAAGGACCTTTTTTTGACTTCTGAGAAGTAGAGGGACGAGTGGGAGGAGGTGTCGTATGAGATCTCGTCGATACTGAGGCTTGTGAGGGAGAACACGAAGAAGTGAGAACAGACTGAGGCATTGAAGTAGGGACATCTGAGCCTAGGACAGCAAAAGAATTAGATACAGGAGTGACTATGGGAGAGGTAACCACAGAGATGGCTGCAGAAGATGGGACCCCAGAAGTGGGGGGACGTTTTGAAACACGGGAATAAGAAACATGAGGTAGTCTCCCTTGGAGGCAGAGATGAGAAACTGCCATGGCATAAGGGAGACCTTCTGCCTCTTTGAGGTAACGGATTTCCCGCTCATTTAAGTAGACTTGGCAATGGCGAGAGTACGAAGGGTGAGCCTCATGACAATTAAGGCAAGAGGGAGGTCGATTGCAAGACGTATTAGAATGGTCATCGGCACCACAGACTGGGCATCAGACTATAGATCTGCAATATTTCGCTGGATGGCCAAATCGCCAGCAGTTTCTACACTGTTGCGGTGTAGGGATCACTTTTAGAACTTGTAACCGATGTCCTGCTACATAAACTGTGGATGGGAGTTCACGGCTGTCAAAAGTTAAACGAGCCACATTCCTAGGGTATCATCTCTGCCCGTGGACAGGAAGAACATAAGTGTCTACCTTGAGGATTGGGAAATCTTGGAGTTCCAGCTGTTCAAGAATGTCATTGCCACATGTCTGGAAATTTTGTTGAACTATGGTATGGGGCAGAATGACGGTAACACTACAAGAATTGAGGGAATGATGTTTTTCAGTAGTGACAGGAACAGTATCGATATGGGAAGAAAGAGAAAGATCATGAGCTTGGGTAGCATTCTGTACAGTGATGATGCACATACTGCTCTTAAGAGCATGAAAAGAAATATCTTTACCAACATGGCATAGGAGTGCCTTGCCAATACTGTGGTCAGAAAGATAGGCAGTAAAGGAAGTCGGTCGTAAAGTGAAGAATTTAGTCCATTGTGCAGTCTGAAATTGAGCATGCAAAGGGAGTGCAGGACGTGTCGATCTTTCCTGAGAAGAACGAGAAGGTGGAGAAGTATCATCAGTAGGTAACTGTCATTGGCGCTTAGGCGTGGGACTAGAGTTGGTCCGACGTGGAATGGGCCGGCGATTCGAAAATTGCCGCATCGTGGAGGGAGAGGCTGGAAGCATAGTCAAAGGAGAGCAGAGGTCAGATAAATCAAAGGAGTCAGTCGAGACCTCAGTGCCTGAAGCGGGTGAGGAAACAGCACCGGCAAGAGGTACAGAGGCATGAGAAGTGTCCGAAGAGTGTTCCAAAGATGAGGCGGGGTCAGAACGGGTTGCGGTATCAAGAAGGGGCCCGGGGGTATCAGGTTCATGGATTAGGGCTGCCATGGTTAGGTTACTTCTTTCTTTTTGTTTTTAAGAAAAAAAAGAAAGAAGAAAAGAAAATCAAAATAAAAAAAGAATAAAAAAAGGGGGGACCGGGGAGGGATAGTTTCTAGGAATGAAAGGGCCAGAAATCTCCCTCGGCACCCAAGAGGATCTCAGTACCGCAAGTAGCTTAGATGCAGCATGGAACCCGTGCCATACCCTACCCATCATGCCAGTTAACCAGCAATCTGGGATAGCAACCTCACATCTGCCAAGCTACCTCGGTGGACAAAAGAGAGGGCGGCCGGATATCCGCCACAAAGCATACCTCCTTCGGCCACCACCCCTGGAATCTGAAAGGTGGCTTCCAGAGATACACCCGTCGCCCGAGAGACACCCAAAGCTACCCTCCGGGATACCAGAGAGGGATCGGGACATCCTCAGGCAATCCAGATTCCGTGGCAAACTTCGTCACCGCCAAGAACCTCAATGGAATGGGATGGACCATGGTACCCTATGCCCTACCTAGGAACTAGCGTGCCTGTGGGAAAAAATCCAAAAGGTCAAAAAGGAAGGGCAAAAGGGAGGGGTGGGGAGGAGGAATAGGAAAGGAAAAAGGGGGGGATGGGGAGGATGGGATAGGTAAGGGGGGATGGGGGTAATTAGGTTCGGTCTGAGGAAGGAGACCGACAGGTCTAATTCCTCAGATCAAGAGCCTCTTCACCACAACAAGGAGCCCCCCTTGAAAAGGTCCACACAATGTAGAGTGTGAAGATCCACACAGTGTAGAGTATGATCTACAGAGTGTAGAGAGTGATGATCCACACAGAGTAGAAAGTGATGATCCGCACAATGAAAAGGGTGATGATCCACAGTATAGAGAATGATCCACACAGTGTAGAGAGTGATGATGCACACAGTGTAAAGTATGATCTACACAGTGTAGAGTGAGATGATCCACACAGTGTAGAAAGTGATGATCCACACAGTGTACAGTGTGATGATCCACACAGTGTACAGAGTGATGATCCACACAGTGTAGAAAATGATCCACATAGTGTACAGAGTGATGATCCACAGTGTAGAGAGTGATGATCCACACAGTGTAGAGGGTAATGATACAGTGTACAGTGTGATGATCCACACAGTGTAGAGTGATGATCCACAGTGTAGTGTGTAATGAGCCACACAATGTAGATTAACGATCCACACAGTGTAGAGTGATGATCCACACAGTGAAGAATGATCCAGAGTAGAGTGATGATCCACACAGTGAAAAAAGTGATCCACACAGTGCAGTGATGATCCACACAGTGTAGAGTGATGATCCACACAGTGTAGAGTGATGAGCCACATAGTACAGGTTGTGATGGTCCACACAGTGTAGAGTGAGATGATTCACACAATGGAGAGAGTGATGATCCACACAGTGTAGAAAATGATCCACATAGTGTACAGAGTGATGATCCACATAGTGTAGAGAGTGATGATCCACACAGTGTAGAGGGTAATGATACACACAGTGTACAGTATGATGATCCAATGTAGAAAGTGATGATCCACAGTGTAGTGTGTGATGAGCCACACAATGTAGATTAACGATCCACACAGTGTACAGTGATGATCCACACAGTGAAGAATGATCCAGTGTAGAGTGATGATCCACACAGTGAAGAAAATGATCCACAGAGTGTAGTGATGATCCACACAGTGTAGAGTGATTATCCACACAGTGCAGAGTGATCCACACAGTATAGAGTGATGACACACACAGCGCAGGTTGTGATGGTCCACACAGTGTAGAGTGATCAAAACAGTGTAGGTTGTGATGATCCACAGTGTAGAGTGTGATGGCACCACACAGTGTAGAGCGTGATGATGCACACAGTATAGTGACGATCCACACAGTATAGAGTGATCCACAAAGTGTAGAGAGTGATTATCCACACAGTGTGCAGTGTGATGATCCACACAGTGTAGAGTGATCCACACAGTGTAGAGTGCGATGATCCACACAGTGTACAGCGTGATGATCTACAGTGTACAGCGTGATGATCCACACAGTGTACAGTGTGATGATCCACACAGTGTAGAGTGATCCACACAGTGTAGAGTGATGATCCACACAGTGTAGAGAGATGATCCACACAGTGTAGAGAGATGATCCACACAGTGTAATCAACAGTGTAGAGTGATCCACACAGTGTAGAGTGATGATCCACACAGTGTAGTGATACAGTGCAGAGTGATGAGCCACACAGTGTACAGTGATGAGCCACACAGTGTACACAGTGATGATCCACACAGTGTAGAGTTACATGATTCACACAGTGTACAGAGTGATGATCCACACAGTGTAGACGGTGATGATCCACACAGTGTACAGAGTGATGATGCACACAGTGTAATGATACACAGTGTACAGAGTGATGGGCAGCCCTGGACACCAATGGGAGTGAGCTGGAGAGGCCCTGGACACCCACGGGGGTAAGGTGGGGCGGCCCTGGACACCCACGGGAGTGAGCTGGAGCGACCCTGGACACCCACGGGAGTGAGCTGGAGCCACCCTGGACACCCCCGGGAGTAAGCTGGAGCCACCCTGGACACCCACGGGAGTGATCTGGAGCAGCCCTGGACACACCCGGGAGTGAGCGGGAGCCGCCATGGACACACCTGAGAGTGAGCTGGAGCCGCCCTGGACACTCCTGGGGGTAAGCTGGAGTCGCCCTGGACACACCCGAGAGTGAGCTAGAGGCGCCCTGGACACCCCAAGGAGTGAGCGGGAGCCACCCTGGACACCCTAGGGAGTGAGCTGGAGCCAACAAGGATACCCCCTGGAGTGAGCTTAAGCTGCTCTGGACACCACCGGGAGTGAGCTGGAGCTGCCCTGGACACCCACGGGAGTGAGCTGGAACTACCCTGGGCGCCCCCGGGAGTGAACTGGTGCCGCCCTGGACACACACGGGAGTGAGCTGGAGCGGCCCTGGACACCCCCGGGAGTGAGGTGGAGCGACCCTGGACACCCACAGAAGTTGGAGCGGCCCTGAACACCCCCGGGAGTGAGCTAGAGCCACCTTGGACACCCCCATGAGTGAGCCAGAGCCACTATGGACACCCCAGGAGTGAGTTGGAGCCACCCTGGACACACACGGGAGCTGAAGCCACCCTGGAAACCCCCAGGAGTGAGCTGGAGCCACCCTGGACACCCCCGGGAGTGAGCCGGAGCCATAAGAATAAAAAAAAACTACCTTAGCTCATTATTTTACATTTGTTAAATAGTTCAGGTGCTATTTTTTAGCTTAAGACTATTTACTTTGTTTTATACTTATTTCTAACTATAGATTCACTACAAATCTTATGATTACAAGCATTGATCCTGATACCAACCTCTTATATAATGACTTAAATGAACCAAACAGTTACTGTAATTACTACACTGCAGAACAATCAAAGGCACTTCTCAGTGCCAATAACAACATAACTATCTTTAACTACAATATCAGAACTTTAAGCAAGCATTACGATGACCTCATAGCATTACTAAATTCCTTACATGCCAATATGTCATTCATTACACTAACTGAAACCTGGCTAAAGCCTGATACTACAGATGTCTATGCCATTCCTGGTTACACAGCCATACACAACTGTAGGCCAGACCAACAAGGGGGTGGCACAGCCATATACTACTCAGACCAACTAGAATGTATCACTAATACTTGCACAAGGGATGAACATGGGGAATATATAATAGCTAAATTCAAATCCAAATACCTACAAAAACCTCTCACATTGATAAACATCTACAGAGTTCCACAGTCAAACATTAGCCAATTTAGTCAAAACCTAGGAAGTATGATAACTGATGCACGCATGAACAAAGATCACTTACTACTCTCAGGTGACTTCAATATAAATCTCCTGCAAGACCAGGATCCACACGTTACTGAATTCACAAACACAATGAGTAACTGTATGTTGCTACCAACAGTAACAAAACCTACAAGAGTTACAGAGACTAGTGTTTCCCTACTTGACCACATCTGGACCAACACCATATCCCCTTTAAAATCAGGCATAATTACAGATAATACCACAGACCACTACCCTACTTTCCTCATAACAACTCTTGGTAAACTACCCCAAGACACTACTAAAGTCACCTTCAGACTTCACAATGAGGCAGCCATTAATAACTTCACAACAGCAGTAGCAAACATTGACTGGCACACTGAGCTAGAAATCTATACAGATATTGACGAATGTATTAATAATTTTCTAAAAAAGACCCAATACCTCTATAATAAGCACTGCCCTAAAAAAACTAAACAGATGACAGCTAAGAGACTGAACAGTCCCTGGCTAACACCCAGCATTCTCAAATCCATAAATACAAATCACCAATATGAAAAACAGTACAGAATGGGTCACATAACCAGAGACCAAACAAAACGTTACTCGTCAATCCTAACCAGCCTGATAAGAAGGGCAAAAAAATTGTATTATGAGAACAGATTATCCAACTTACGAGGTGATATAAAAAAGACCTGGAAAACCCTGTCAGAAATTCTGGGAACAAAAAAGATATCACGAAATAGCGAAATAAAATTAGCAAAATCAGATGAACCTCAACTCCCACCAACAGAAACAGCAAACAGACTCAATGATTTCTTCTCCACTATAGGACAAAACCTTGCCAATAAAATCCCAAGCTCAGATACCCCACCAAATGACTACCTCACCGGCAACTACCCGAACACACTGTTCCTAGCTCCGACCAACCCATACGAAGTCTCCCTTATTATCAACGCACTAAAAAACAAGGCAGGAGATTTAAATACCTTACCACCCTTTATATATAAAAAAGTGTCACAAGTGCTATCACCAATCATTGCAACACTCTTTAACAAATCCATTGAATCCTCCACCTTCCCTACAGTACTCAAAATAGCAAGGGTCACCCCGATCCACAAAGGAGGAGACCAAACAGAGTTGAATAACTATAGGCCAATATCCAACTTACACCCTCTCTCAAAAATCTTCGAAAAATTAATTCATAAACGAATCTACTCCTACCTTATCTCCCAAAACATACTCAACCCCTGCCAATTTGGATTCAGGCCTAATAAAAATACTAATGATGCTATTGTACACATGCTAGAACATATATACACTGCAATAGATAAAAAAGAAGTCCCACTGGGGATCTTCATTGACTTACGTAAAGCTTTTGATACAGTTGACCATGACTTGCTCCACGTAAAATTGTCACACTATGGTATAAGAGGGCACTCCCTCAACTACCTCAAGTCATACCTCAGCAACAGAAGCCAATATGTGTACGCAAATGGGGCAAACTCTTCTGCACAACCAATTACAGTTGGTGTCCCACAGGGAAGTGTCCTTGGCCCTCTTCTCTTTCTCCTATACATAAATGACCTACCAAATGCTTCGCAATTACTCAATCCCACACTATTTGCAGATGACACTACATACGTCTTCTCCCACCCGAGCCCAGTCACGCTAGCCAATACTGTAAATACCGAATTACAGAAAATATCTACCTGGATGAGGACTAACAAACTTACACTAAACATTGACAAAACCTACTTCATTCAGTTTGGTAACAGAGCTACAGATGTCCCTCTTAACATAATGATAAACGGATCACCTATCACAAAGCTAACAGAGGGAAAATTCTTAGGAATCCACCTTGATAATAGACTCAAATTTCATACACATATACAACAAATTTCTAAAAAAAATTCCAAGACTGTAGGCATACTATCGAAGATACGGTACTATGCTAGACAGTCAGCCCTCCTGGCCCTATATCACTCACTTATTTACCCCTATCTCACCTATGGAATTTTGTGCATGGGGCTCAACAACAATTAACCATCTCAGACCACTAATTACCCAACAAAAGGCTGCAGTTAGAATGATGATAAATTCTCACTACAGGCAGCACACTCCACCAATATTCAATACACTAAACCTACTCACCATACAAAATATCCATACTTATTACTGCACCTATTATATACATAGAACACTTAACTCTGATATTAACCCTCCCCTCAAACATCTCCTTGCCAACCTCAACAGAACACATGACCATAACACAAGGCACAGATCACTCTTTGATGTTCCTCGTGTCCATCTCACACTATGCAAAAACTCAATGCACATAAAAGGCCCTAAAATCTGGAATTCATTACCTGTAAATATAAAAGAAACACTACCTGTTTATAAATTCAAGTCTCATCTCAAAGATCACTTACTCACCCAAAACCAAATAAATACTGAATAACTCAACCTTATAAATTGTATATCTTAAATGTTTCTCACAATTATATCACATAAATGTTAAACCTAAAACCCAATTTAACTTTACTGTTTTTTTAAATAAACTACCTAACAGAATTCTCCATACGACTGAATGTACAATAATGCATGCAACCACATGACCTGTCTTTGTAATACTCACTTGTACTTTATAATAATCTGTTTACATTAATGTTTTATCACTGATTTCATCATTGCTTAGTTAATCTTAAGTTAATTTTAAGCCAGCCCGTAATGCTATGCATATAAGTGGCTTTGGCATGCTGCTCTTATCTGTATTTTTTTTTTTTGTACCTCTGTATGTGTGCTCAAATTGTAATAAATAAATAAATAAATAAATAAATAAATATGGACACCCCCAAGAGTGAACTGGAGCCGCCCTGGACACACCCGGGAGTGAACTGGAGCCGCCCTGGACACCCACTGGAGTGAGCTGGAGCCACCCTCGACACACCTAGGAGTGAGCAGATGCGGCCCTGGACACCCCAAAAGTGAGCTGGAACCACCCTGGACACGTCCTGGAGTGAGCTGGAGCGGCCCTGGACACCCCGGGAGTGAGCTGAGTGGCCGTGAACACCCTTGGTAGAGAGCTTGAGCGACCCTGGACACCACCGGGAGTGACAAGGGGTGCCCCTGGACACCCCTGTGAGTGAGCTGGTGCAGCCCTGGACACCACCGGTAGTGAGCTGGAGCGGCCCTGGACACCCCTGGACGTGAGCTGGAGCGGCCCTGGACACCCCCAGGAGTGAACTGGAGCGACCCTGGACACCCTCGGGACAAAGCTGGACGGCCCTCGACACCTCCGGGAGTGAGCTGGAGTGGCCCTGGACACCCACGGGAGTGAGCTGGAGTGGCCGTGGACACCCCCGGTAAAGAGCTTGAGCGACCATGGACACCCTGGGAGTGAGCTGGAGCGGCCCTGGACACCCCTGGGAGTGAGCTGGAGCGACCCTGGACACCCACTGGTGTGAGGTTGAGCCACTCTGGACACCCCAGGAGTGAGCTGGAGCCGCCCTAGACACTCCCATGCATGAGCTGGAGCCACCCTGGACACCCTCGAGTGAGCTGGAGCCACTCTGGACACCCCCGGGAGAGAGCTGGAGAGGCCCTGGAAACTCCCGGGAGAGATGGAGCCACTCTGGACACCCATGGGAGTGAGCTGAAGCTACCCTGGACACCCTGGGAGTGAGCTGGAGCCACCCTGGACACCCATGGGAGTGAGCTGGAGCCGCCCTGGACACCCGTGTGCATGAGCTGCAGCCACCCTAGACACACGAGAGCGAGCTGGAGCCGCCCTCGACTCCCAGGAGTGAGCTGGAGCCACCTTGGACACCCCACAGAGTGAGCTGGAGCCACCCTGGACACCCCCCGAGTGTGAGCTGGAGCCGCCCTGTACACCCCCGTGTGTGAGCTGGAACCACCCTGGACACCCCCGGGAGCTGGAGCCACACTGGACACCCCTGGGAGTGAGCTGGACCTACCCTGGACACCCGCAGGAGTGAGCTGGAGCCACTCTGGACACCCCCGGGAGTGAGCTAGAGCCACCCTCGACACCCACAGGAGTGAGCTGGAGCCACTCTGGACACCCCCAGGAGTGAGCTGGAGCCACTCTGGACACCCCCATGAGTGAGTTGGAGCCTGGACACCCACGGGAGTGAGCTGGAGCCACCCTAGAGACACCCGGGAGCAGGAGCCACTCTGGACACCCCCAGGGGTGAGCTGGAGCCACTCTGGACACCACTGGGAATGAGCTGGAGCCAATCTGGACACCTCGGGTGTGAGCTGGACCCAACCTGGACACCCGCGTGCGTGAGCTGGAGCCACCCTGGACACCCACGGGAGTGAGCTGGAGCCGCCCTGGACACACCGAGGAGTGAGCTGGAGCCACCTTGCACACCCCGAGAGTAAGCTGGAGTCACCCTGGACACCCCCGTACGTGAGCTGGAGCCACCCTGGGCACTCCCGAGAGGGAGCTGGAGCCACTCTGCACACCCCCAGGAGTGAGCTGCAACCGCCCTGGACACCCCCAGCAGTGAGCTGGAGCCACCCTGGATACCCACGGGAGTGAGCAGGAGCCACCCTGGACACCTTCGTGCGTGAGCTGCAGCCGCCCTGGACACCCACGGGAGTGAACTGGAGCCACTTTGGACAACCCCAGAAGTGAGCTGGAGCCACCCTGGACACCCCAAGGAGTGAGCTGGAGCCACCCTGGACACCCCTGAGTGTGAGCTGGAGCCACCCTGAAAACACCCATATGTGAGCTGGAGCCACCCTGGACACGCCCTTGAGTGAGCTGGAGCCGCCCTGGACACCCCCAGGAGTGAACTGGAGCCACCTTGGACACCCCCAAGAGTAAGCTGGAGTCACCCTGGACACCCCCGTACCTGAGCTGGAGCCACCCTGGACACCCTCGGGAGTGAGCTGCAGCCGCCCTGGACACCGCCGGGAGTGAGCTGGAGCCACCAAGGATACCCCCTGGAGTGAGCTTGAGCTGCTCTGGACACCACCGGGAGTGAGCTGGAGCCACCCTGGACACCCACGGGAGTGAGCTGGAACTACCCTGGACACCCCCGGGAGTGAACTGGTGCCGCCCTGGACACACACTGGAGTGAGCTGGAGCGGCCCTGGACACCCCCAGGAGTGAGGTGGAGCGACCCTGGACACCCACAGGAGTTGGAGCGGCCCTGAACACCCCCGGGAGTGAGCTAGAGCCACCTTGGACACCCCCAGGAGTGAGCCGGAGCCACTATGGACACCCCAGGAGTGAGGTGGAGCCACCCTTGACACACATGGGAGCTGAAGCCACCCTGGAAACCCCAAGGAGTGAGCTGGAGCCACACTGGACACCCCCAGGAGTGAGCCGGAGCCATATGGACACCCCCAAGAGTGAACTGGAGCCACCCTGGACACACCCGGGAGTGAACTGGAGCCGCCCTGGACACCCACTGGAGTGAGCTGGAGCCACCCTTGACACACCTGGGAGTGAGCAGATGTGGCCCTGGACACCCCGGGAGTGAGCTGGAGTGGCCGTGGACACCCCTGGTAGAGAGCTTGAGCGACCCTGGACACCACTGGGAGTGACAAGGGGTGCCCCTGGACACCCCTGTGAGTGAGCTGGTGCAGTTCTGGACACCACTGGTAGTGAGCTGGAGCAGCCCTGGACACCCCAGGAGTGAACTGGAGCGACCCTGGACACCCCCGGGAGTGAGCTGGAGCAACCCTGGACACCCCTGGGAGTGAGCGGGAGCCACGCTGGACACCCCTGGGAGTGAGCTGGAGCGACCCTGGACACCCAAGGGAGTGAGGTTGAGCCACTCTGGACACCCCCGGGAGTGAGATGGAGCCGCCCTGGATACCCCCATGCTTGAGCTCGAGCTACGCTGGACACCTTCGAGTGAGCTGGAGCCATTCTGAACACCACCGGGAGTGAGCTGGAGCTGCCCGGGACAAACCGGAAAAGATGGAGCCACTCTGGACACACCCGGGAGAGAGCTAAAGGTACCATGGACACCCCGGGAGTGAGCTGGAGCCACCCTGGACACCCACGGGAGTGAGCTGGAGCCTCTCTTGACACCCGTGTGCATGAGCTGGAGCCACCCTGGACAACCATGGGAGTGAGCTGGAGCTGCCCTCGACCCCAAGGAGTGAGCTGGAGCCACCTTTGACACCCCCGGGAGTGAGCTGGAGCCACCAAGGACACCCCCAGGAGTGAGCTTGAGCTGCTCTGGACACCCCCAGGAGTGAGCTGGAGCCACACTGGACACCCCCGGGAGTGAGCCAGAGCCATATGGACACCCCCAAGAGTGAACTGGAGCCGCCCTGGACACACCTGGGAGAGAACTGGAGCCGCCCTGGACACCCACTGGAGTGAGCTGGAGCCACCCTCGACACACCCGGGAGTGAGCAGGTGCGGCCCTGGACACCCCGGGAGTGAGCTGGAGTGGCCGTGGACACCCCTGGTAGAGAGCTTGAGCGACCCTGGACACCACTGGGAGTGACAAGGGGTGCCCCTGGACACCCCTGTGAGTGAGCTGGTGCGGTTCTGGACACCACCGGTAGTGAGCTGGAGCGGCCCTGGACACCCCCGGGAGTGAACTGGAGCGACCCTGGACACCCTCGGGACTAAGCTGGAGTGGCCCTCAACACCCCAGGGAGTGAGCTGGAGCGGCCCTGGACACCCATGGGAGTGAGCTGGAGCTGCCCTGGACACCCCCATGCATGAGCTGGAGCCACCCTGGACACCCTTGAGTGAGCTGGAGCCACTCTGGACACCCCCAGGAGAGAGCTGGAGATGCCCTGGACACCCCCGGGAGAGATGGAGCCACTCTGGACACCCACGAAAGTGAGCTGAAGCTACCCTGGACACCCCGGGAGTGAGCTGGAGCCACCCTGGACACCCATGGGAGTGAGCTGGAGCCGCCCTGGACACCCGTGTGCACGAGCTGCAGCCACCCTGGACACACACGAGTGTAAGCTGGAGCCGCCCTCGACCCCCAGGAGTGAGCTGGAGCCACCTTGGACACCCCCCGAGTGTGAGCTAGAGCCGCCCTGTACACCCCCGTTTGTGAGCTGGAGCCACTCTGGACACCCCCGGGAAGGAGCTGGAGCCGCCCAGGACACCCCTGGGAGTGAGCTGGAGCTACCCTGGACACCCACAGGAGTGAGCTGAAGCTGCCCTGGACACCCCCGGGAGTGAGCTAGAGCCACCCTCGACACCCCCAGGAGTGAGCTGGAGCCACTCTGGACACCCCCATGAGTGAGTTGGAGCCACCCTGGACACCCACGGGAGTGAGGTGGAGCCACCCTGGACACCACTGGGAATGAGCTGGAGCCAATCTGGACACCTCCTGGTGTGAGCTGGACTCAACCTGGACACCTGCGTGCGTGAGCTGGAGCCGCCCTGGACACTCCCAGGAGTGAGCGGGAGCCACCTTGGACACCCTGAGAGTAAGCTGGAGTCAACCTGGACACCCTCGTATGTGAGCTGGAGCCACCCTGGACACTCCCGAGAGGGAGCTGGAGCCACTCTGGACACCCCCGGGAGTGAGCTGCAACCGCCCTGGACACCCCCGGCAGTGAGCTGCAGCCACCCTGGATACCCACGGGAGTGAGCTGGAGCCACCCAGGACACCTCCGTGCATGAGCTGGAGCCACCCTGGACACCCACGGGAGTGAGCTGGAGCCACCCTGGACACCCCCGGGAGTGAGCTGGAGCCACCCTGGACACCCCTGAGTGTGAGCTGGAGCCGCCCTGGACACACCCAGGAGTGAGCTGGAGCCACCTTGGACACCCCCGAGAATAAGCTGGAGTCACCCTGGACACCCCCGTACCTGAGCTGGAGCCACCCTGGACACTCCCGGGAGGGAGCTAGAGCCACTCTGGACACCCCCGGGAGTGAGCTGCAGCCGCCCTGGACACCGGCGGGAGTGAGCTGGAGCCACCCTGGATACCCCCGGGAGTGAGCTGGAGCCACCCTGGACACCTCCGTGCGTGAGCTGAAGCCGCCCTGGACACCCCCGGGAGTGAACTGGAGCCACTCTGGACATCCCCAGAAGTGAGCTGGAGCCACCCTGGACACCCCAGGGAGTGAGCTGGAGCCACCCTGGACACCCCTGAGTGTGAGCTGGAGCCACCCTGGAAACCCCCATACGTGAGTTGGAGCCACCCTGGACACGCCCTTGAGTGAGCTGGAGCCGCCCTGGACACCCCCGGGAGTGAACTGGAGCCACTCTGGACACCCCCGAGAGTGAGCTGAAGCCACCCTGGACACACCCGGGAGTGGGCTGATGCGGCCCTGGACACCCCCGGGAGTGAGCTGGAACCACCCTGGACACGCTCTGGAGTGAGCTGGAGAGGTCCTGGACACCCTGGGAGTGAGCTGGAGTGGCCCTGGAAACCCCTGGCAGAGAGCTTGAGTGACCCTGGACACCCCCAGGAGTGACCAGGGGCGGCCCTGGACACCCGTGAGTGAGCTGGTGCAGCCCTGGACATCCCTGGAAGTGAGCTGGAGCAGCCCTGGACACACTCGGGAGTGAACTGGAGTGACCCTGGACACCCTTGGGAGTGAGCTGGAGCGGCCCTGGATATCGTAGGGGTTCTTAATTGGAGATATCGAGGGTTGAAGGTAGACACACTTGTTGGATGGTAACGATATATTGTCAGACTATGATGATGGGAGATGGAGCCCAGCCTCTGCCTTGTCCTAGCCTAGATGATCTACGCTGACTGAGGGGGAGGCAGAGGTATGAACGTACACATGCGCATCCCGTGACGTCACACAGTCATAGGCCTAAGGGGTCTTCTATATAAACACATGGAAGATACTATATGCTATGCTATACAACACAGGGATCAGCAACTATGCTGACATGGACACCCCTGGGAGTGAACTGGAGCGGCCCTAGACACCCGTGAAAGTGAGCTGTAGTGGCCCTGGACACCCACGGCAGAGAGCTTGAACGACCCTGGACACCCCCGGGAGTGAGCTGGAGCGACCCTGGACACCCCTGGGAGTGAGCGGGAGCCAGGCTGGACACCCCTGGGAGTGAGCTGGAGCGACCCTGGACACCCTAGGGAGTGAGGTCGAGCCACTCTGGACACCCCCGGGTGTGAGATGGAGCCACCCTGGATACCCCCATGCTTGAGCTCGAGCCACGCTGGACACCTTCGAGTGAGCTGAAGCCATTCTGGACACCACCGGGAGTGAGCTGGAGCTGCCCGGGACACCCCGGAAAAGATGGAGCCACTCTGGACACACCCGGGAGAGAGCTGAAGGTACCATGGACACCCTGGGAGTGAGCTGGAGCCACCCTGGACACCCACGGGAGTGAGCTGGAGCCTCCCTTGACACCCATGTGCATGAGCTGGAGCCACCCTGGACAACCACGGGAGTGAGCTGGAGCCGCCCTCGACCCCCAGGAGTGAGCTGGAGCCACCAAGGACACCCCCAGGAGTGAGCTTGAGCTGCTCTGGACACCCCCAGGAGTGAGCTGGAGCAGCCCTGGACACCCATGGGAGTGAGCTGGAACTACCCTGGACACACCCGAGAGTGAACTGGTTCTGCCCTGGACACACACGGGAGTGAGCTGGAGCAGCCCTGGACACCCACGGGAGTTGGAGCGGCCCTGGACACCAAAGGGAGTGTGCTGGAGCAGCCATGGACACCCCCGGGAGTGAGCTGGAGCCACAGTGGACACACTGGGAATGAGGTGGAGCCACCATGGACACAAAAGGGAGTGAGCTGGAGCCACCCTGGACACACACGGGAGTGAGCTGGAGCCACCCTGGACACCCGCGGGAGTGAGCCAGAGCCACCCTGGACACCCCCAAGAGTGAACTGGAGCCACCCTGGACACCCACAAGAGTGAATTGGAGCTGCCCTGGACACCCCCGTGAGTGATTATTATTATTATAATCAAAAAGAAGCGCTAAGCCACAAAGGCTATACAGCGCTGCAGGGTAGGGAAGGAAGCGAGGGTATTGGATGGCAGAAGGGAGGAGGGATGATCAGTAGGTTACAGAAAACAGAGGGGCAGGGGATAGTACGGGGGTAGAGGGTAGCAAGAGATTGAAGTAGAAAGGACTGAAGGTATCAGAATTTGTGAAGTCAGTTGTTGTCAAAAAGTCAATGAGAGAGTCCGGATGAAAGGTGGGTCCATCAGCGAGAAGGGAAGGTAAAGAGAGAGCAGCAGAGCGAAGACGATGACGGAGGTAAATTCTGCGTGCTCGTTGATAAAGTGGGCAGTCCAACAGAATGTGGCTGACTGATAATGGAACTTGGCAATTCTCACAGAGAGGAGCAGGGCGCCTCTCCATGAGATATCCATGAGTAAGACGAGTATGGCCAATGTGAAGATGGGAGAGATTAGTCTCCCAACCTCGACACTGGTGATAAGAAGACGGCCAGTAACCTATACTCGGTTTAATAGATTGAAGTTTGTTGCCGAGCATAGTAGACCAACGTTGTTGCCAACGGGTGTGAAGTTGGGAAGATATTGCAGCAAAATAGTCTGTAAATGGAATACCTCTACATGAAACTGGTAGGTCATGTACTGCTGACCGTGCAGCAGTGTCTGCCTGTTCATTGCCCTGTACGTCAACATGACCAGGGACCCAACAAAAAACAATATCTTTATGCTTGGTAAAGATGTGGCGTAGCCAAAGTTGGATATGGAGGACTAAGGGGTGAGGTGTATCAAATTTCTGTATAGCCTGTAAAGCACTAAGGGAGTCTGAGACAACCACAAATGATGACACAGGCATAGATGCAATACAGATAAGTGCTGTAAGGATGGCGTACAATTCAGCAGTAAAAATACTAGCCGAAGATAGTAAATGCCCTTGTACGACGCTGTCCGGAAACACTGCTGCGAATCCTACGCCGTCAGAAGACTTAGAGCCATCTGTGTACACAGCAATGGCATGAGAATGAGAGTGAAAGTGGTCAAGAAAAAGAGAGCGGGAAGCGACCGTAGACAGTTGGGCTTTCGAGCAAGGGAGAGAGAAAGAACAGACTCGAACAGCTGGAACTTCCCAGGGGGGTAGGGAAAAGTGAGATGCTACATGTACATAGAAAGGTGGTAATTGAAGAGAAGACAAGAGCGAATGAAGGCGAAGAGAGAAGGGATGGAGTAAACAGGGGCGGCGAACAAATAAAGAATGTCTACTAATATCAGTGACCATTCTATAAATGGAAGGATTGCAGAGATCATGAGAGCGTACATAGTAGTGAAGGCAATGGGCATCATGGCGATTGGATAAGGATGGAACGTTCGCTTCTGCATAGAGGCTCTCGACAGGGGAAGAGCAAAAAGCACCAAGGCATAAACGTAATCCTTGGTGATGAATGGGGTTAAGGCTAGAGAGAGTAGCAGGAGATGCCGCTGAATAGATCTGGTCACCATAATCAAGTTTCGATAAGATAAGAGTGGAATGTAGGCGAAGGAGGGTTCGACGATCAGCTCCCCATGAAAGATGAGCAAGGGTTTTAAGAAGGTTCAGCCGGCTGTGGCAAGTTGCCTTCAGAGAGGTAATGTGAGGTTTCCAGGATAACCTACGATCAAAGAGGAGGCCCAGAAACTTGACTGTATCACGTTCAGGGATACGGGAGCCATAGAGGTACAAAGGATGATCAGAGATGACAGAGCGTCTAGTGAAAGTAATTTGGTGGGTTTTAGTGCTGAAAAATTTAAACCCACGTGTGGTAGACCAATTGGAAACACGGTCGACTGCATGCTGGAGAGAAACTGTAATAAGGTGACAGTCAGCGCCTGCACAGGCAATAGCGAAGTCATCAACATAGAGTGATGACCAAATATTTGATGGAAGACTAGAGGCCAAATCATTAATAGCAAGGAGAAAAAGTGTTGTGCTCAGAACACATCCCTGGGGGAATCCTTCAGCTTGGATAAAGTCCGGGGAGAACACATTATTAACACGAACACGGAAATGCCTGTCAGTTAAAAAGTTCTTAAGGAAGGATGGTAGATTGCCTCGAAGGCCTAAGGAGTGGGCTTGGGCTAAAATATTATATCTCTAAGTTGTGTCAAATGCCTTCTCAAGGTCAAAAAATATGGCAATAACTGAGTTGTTATTCGCAAAGGCATTACGAACATACGTATCCAAGCATAGTAAGGGGTCTATGGTAGAACGTCCCTTACGAAAGCCATATTGACGAGTGGAGAGACTGTTGTGTGTCTCTAAATACCACACTAAACGTCTATTTACTAGGCGTTCCATCACTTTGCAAACTGCACTGGTAAGGGCAATGGGACGATAGTGGGAGGTTTCATGTCCCGTAGTGCCTGGTTTGCAGAAAGGGAGAACAATGGCAGATTTCCACAGCTGTGGAAGAACTCCTTGTGACCAAATAAGATTGTAAAGGCGTAATAGGACTGCAAGGGCTGACTGATGTAAATGTTGTAGCATACGAATATGAATGTCGTCGGGCCCAGCTGCCGATGATCGGCAAGCTGAGAGTGTCGCTTCCAGTTCTTGAAGTGTAAAAGGCACATTATACTGTTCTTCTCTGAGAGAAGAAAAGTCCAAGGGTGCTAACTCTCTGGCAGACTTTGAGGAAAGAATTGAGGGGCATAGATGGAGTCCTTGAGAAATACAGACCAGATGATTGCCAATTTCCTTGGCAACATCTAGTGGGTTTGCTATATCAACACCGGCAACCCGCAGAACAGGAGCCGGGTCAGGAGAATATTTACCACTTAGTTTTCGTACTTTTTTCCAGACTGCACTCATAGAGGAAGCAGAGGTGATGGTGGAGACATAATCTCGCCAGCAAGTGCGTTTAGCATCACGGATGACACGGCGAGTGATCGCATGCTTCTGCTTAAATTCAAGAAGTCTCTCTGTGGTTCTATTGTACTGGTACCTGCCCCATGCAGCGCGTTTCAAACGTACTGCACGAGCAAAAGTAGGAGACCACCAAGGCACGCATTTCTGAGAATGCCTGCCCGAAGTTTGGGGTATAGAATGAGAAGCTGCGGTTAAAACAGAGGACGAGAAGAGGTGTAAAAGCTCATCGATGGAGGATGAAGGAACCTCTCTAAAAACAGTTAGGTGTGAGTAAAGGTTCCAATTTGCCTGATCAAATTGCCAGCGTGGGATGTGAAGAGGTGGTGAATATGAAGGGGAGGTAAGAATGATTGGGAAATGATCGCTGTCATGTAAGTCCAGAAGAACAGACCAAGTGAAGTCTAATGCGGCGGAGGAAGAGCAGACTGAGAGATCGATGCAAGAGAGAGTGTGAGTTCGAGGATCAAAATGGGTGCGAGTACCTGTATTTAAAACATGGAGGGGGTGGGTGGTAAGAAAAGCCTCTAACTGAATGCCACGGGAATCACTGTGAGACCCCCCCAGAGGAAATGGTGGGCATTAAATTCACCAAGTAACAGAATCGGTGGTGGTAATGACGAAACAAGAAAGGCAATATCCGGAATAGATAATGCCCGAGAAGGAGAGAGATATAAAGAACAGAGCATATACCACCTATGCAAGTGGATACGGGCTGCTGTGTAATGCAGCGAAGTACGAACAAATAGCTGATGGTACGGAATATCAGTGCGTAGAAGAAGGGCACTTTCATTAAAGGTCCCATCAGGAAAAGGATTTGAAGAATACAATAAATTATAGCCTGAGATGGGAGAGATAACAGCAGAGTGTAATTTTGGTTCCTGTAAGCAAACACCAACAGGGGAAAACTGGGAGAGTAACATCTGAAGCTCACCCAGATTACTTCTTAGGCCGCGTATGTTCCACTGTAAATAGGCCATGATTGGCAATGATAAAGATACCTGAAATCCACAGGTAAGGGTTCCTACGGACTAGAGGGGTTAGAAAAGTCCACATGCGGAGGCAGTGGAAAATGTTCAAGCAGCGAAAGAACAGTGCGCTGTGAAGAAAGGAGTTGCGCAGATGGAGTAGAGGAGAGAGAAGGAGCGGAGGGTGGATCAGTGTCCATTGATGGTTTGGTCTCTGCAATATATTCAGAGATTGCTTCAAGTGTTTCAGAATTCAAAGATGTCGTATGGGAGACAATATTGGAAATGGTAGGGGGAGGATGAGTAAAGATTGGAACTGTAATGGACTGTACCAAGGTAGGGGGGGACGGAAGGGTGAAGGGAACTGGAGAAGCGTGGAAGGGGACAGAAGAGGCAGAAACCTGGGAGGTGGCAGAAGAGGAAGAAACTTGGGAGGGAACAGGGGAGGAAGGTACAGTACGAGGAGGAGGGTGAACCTCTACACTTGTAACAGAGCCAGTGAGAGGGGGAGAACCAGGTACAGAGACAGGGAAGGAAAAATGAGGTGGAAGATGGGTAGGAGGTGTTAACAGACCTTTTTTTGACTTTTGAGAAGTAGAGGGATGATTGGGAGGAGGTGTCATACGAGATCTCTTCGCTACTGAGGCTTGTGAGAGAGAACATGAAGCAAGATCAGACTGAGACGTTGAAGTAGGGACGTCAGAGCCGAGGACAGCAAAAGAATTAGCTACAGGAGTGACTATGGGAGAGGTAACTACAGAGGTGGGTGCAGAAGATGGGATACCAGGAGTGGGGGGACGTTTTGAAACACGGGAATAAGAAACACGAGGTAGTCTCCCTTGGAGGCGGAGATGAGAAACTGCCATGGCATAAGGGAGACCTTCTGCCTCTTTGAGGTAACGGATTTCTCGCTCGTTTAAGTAGACTTGACAACGGCGAGAGTACGAAGGGTGAGCCTCATGACAGTTAAGGCAAGAGGGAGGTCGATTGCAAGATGTATTAGAATGGTCATCGGCACCACAGACTGGGCATTCGGCGATAGATCTGCAATATTTCGCTGCATGGCCAAATCGCCAGCAATTTCTACACTGTTGCGGTGTAGGGATCACCTTTCGAACTTGTAACCTATGTCCTGCTACATAAACTGAGGATGGGAGTTCACGGCTGTCAAAAGTTAAACGAGCCACATTGCTAGGGTATTGTCTCCGCCCGCGGGCAGGAAGAACGTAAGTGTCTACCTTGAGGATTGGGAGATCTTGGAGTTCCAGCTGTTCAAGAATGTCAGTGCCACATGTCTGGAAATTTTGTTGAAATATGGTATGGGGCAGAATGACGATACCACTACAAGAATTGAGGGAATGATGCTTTTCAATAGTTACAGGAACAGTATCGATATGGGAAAGACGAGAAAGCTCATGAGCCTGGGTAGCATTCTGTACGGTGACGATGCGCGTACCGCTCTTAAGAGCATGAAAAGAAATATCTTTACCAACATGGCGTAGGAGTGCCTTGCCAATACTGTGGTCAGAAAGATAGGCAGTAGAGGAAGTTGGTCGTAAAGTGAAGATTTTGGTCCATTGTGCAGTCTGAAACTGAGCGTGGAAAGGTAGTGAAGGATGTGTCGATCTTTTCTGAGAAGAACGAGAAGGTGGAGAAGTATCATCAGCAGGTAATTGTCGTTGTCGTTTAGGCGTGGGACCAGAGTTGGTCCCACGTGGAACGGGCCAGCGATTCGAAAATTGCCGCACCGTAGAGGTAGAGGCCGGAAGCATAGTCAGAGGAGAGCAAAGGTCAGATAAATCGAAGGAGTCAGTCGAGGCCTCAGTACCTGAAGCGGGTGAGGAAACAGCACCGGCAAGAGGTACAGAGGCATGAGGAATGTCCGAAGAGTGGTCCAAAGACGAGGCGGGGTCAGAACGGGTTGCGGTATCAAGAAGGGGCCCGGGGGTAGCAGGTTCATGGACTAGGGCTGCCATGGTTAGGTTACTTCTTTCTTTTTGTTTTTAAGAAAAAAAAAAGAAAGAAGAAAATAAAAATAAAAAAAAAGAATAAAAAAAAGGGGGGACCAGGGAGGGCTAGTTCCTAGGAGGAATGAAAGGGGGAGAAATCTCCCTCCGTGCCCAAGAGGACCTCAGCACCGCAAGTAGCGCAGATGCAGCATGGAACCCGTGCCATACCCTACCCATCATGCCAGTAAACTGGCAATCCGGGATAGCAACCTCACATCTGCCGAGCTACCTCGGTGGACAAAAGAGAGGGCGGCCGGTAATCCGCCATAAAGCATACCTCCTTCGGCCACCATCCCCGGAATCCGAAAGGTGGCTTCCAGAGTTACACCCGTCGCCCGAGAGACACCCAAAGCCACCCTCCGGGATACCAGAGAGGGATCAGGACATCCCCAGGCAATCCAGATTCCACGGCAAACTATGCCACCACCAAGAACCTCAATGGAATGGGATGGACTCCGGTACCCTTTTCTTCTACCTAGGAACTAGCGTGCCTGTGGAAAAAAAAAAAAAAAAAAAAAAAAAAAAAAAAAAAAAAAAAAAGGAAAGGAAAAAGGGGAGGATGGGGAGGAGGAGGAGGAAAAGAAAAAGGGGAGGATGGGATAGGGAATGGGGGATTGGGGGGTAATTAGGTTCGGTCTGAGGAAGTAGACCGACTGGTCTAATTCCTCAGACCAAGAGCCTCTTCACCACGCCAAGGAGCCCCCCTTGAAGAGGCCCCTGGGAGTGAACTGGAGCCGCCCTGGACACCCCCAGGAGTGAGCTGGAGTCAACCTGGATAGCCCCGGAAGTGAGCAGATGGGGCCATTGACACCCCCGGGAATGAGCTGGAACCACCATGGACACGCCCTGGAGTGAGCTGGAGCGGCTCTGGGCACCCCGGGAATGAGTTGGAGTGGCCCTGAACACCCCTGGTAGCGAGATTGAGCCAACCTGGACACCCCTGGGAGTGACCAGAGGCGGCCCTGGACACCCCCGTGAGTGAGCTGGTGAGGCACTGGACACCCCCGGTAGTGAGCTGGAGCGGCCCTGGGCACCCCTGGGAGTGAACTGGAGCGACCCTGGACACCCCCAGGAGTGAGCTCGAGCGGCCTTAGGCATCCCCGGGAAAGAGCTGGAGCGGCCATGAACACACACGGGAGTGAGCTGGAGTGGCCCTGGACACCCCCAGTAGAGAGCTTGAGCGACCCTGGACACCCCGGGAGTGAGCTGGAGCAACCCTGGACACCCATGGGAGAGAGGACGAGCCACTCTGGACACCCCCAGGAATGAGCTGGAGCCGCCCTGGACACATGCGTGAGCTGGAGCCACCCTGGACAACCTCGAGTGAGCAGGAGCCACTCTGGACACACCCAGGAGCTGGAGCTACCATGGACACCCCAGAACTGAGAAGGAGCCACCCTGGATGCCCATGGGAGTGAGCTAGAGCTGCCATGGACACCCGTGTCCATGAGTTGGAGCCACACTGGACACCCATGGGAGTGAGCTGGAGCCGCCCTCGACCCCCAGGAGTGAGCTGGAGCCACCTTATACACCACCGGGAGTGAGCTGGAGCCGCCCTGAACACAACCTTGCGTGAGCTGGAGCCACCTTGGACACCCCCGGGAGGGAGCTGGAGCTGCCCTGGACACCCCAGGGAGTGAGCGGAGCTACTGTGGACACCCACAGGAGTGAGCTGGAGCTGCCATGGACACCCCCAAGAGTGAGCTAGAGCCACCCTGGACACCCCCAGAAGAGAGGTGCAGCCACTCTGGACACCCCCGGGAGTGAGCTGGAGCCACCCTGTACACCCCCATGAGCGAGCTGGAGCCACACTGGACACCCACGGGAGTGAGCTGGAGCCACCCTGGACAACCCCGGGAGTGAGCGGGAGCCAATCTGGACACCCCCAGGAGTGAGCTGGAGCCACTCTGGACACCCCCAGGAATGAGCAGGAGCCACTCTGGACACCCCAGGTGTGAGCTGGAGCTGCCCTGGACACCCCCGGGAGTGAGCTGGACCCACCCTGGACACCCACGTGAGTGAGTTGGTGCCGCTCTCGACACACCCAGGAGTAACCTGGAGCCACCTTGGACACCCCTGAGAGTAAGCTGGAGCCACCCTGGACACCCCCGTGGATGAGGTAGAGCCACCCTGGACACCCCCGGGAGGAAGCTGGAGCCACCCTGGACACCCATGGGAGTGAGCTGGAGCCGCCCTGGACATCCATGTGCATGAGCTGGAGCCACCTTATACACTCCCAGGAATGAGCTGGAGCCTCCCTGGACACCCCCAAGAGCTGGAGCCGCCCTGAACACCACCGTGCGTGAGCTGGAGCCACCCTGGACACCCGCGGGAGGGAGCTGGAGCAGCCCTGGACACCCCTGGGAGTGAGCTGGAGCTACCCTGGACACCTGCGGGAGCTGCAGCTGCCGTTGGACACCCCCGAGAGTGAGCTAGAGCCACCCTGGACACCCTCAGGAGTGAGGTGTAGCCACTCTGGACACCCCCAGGAGTGAGCTGGAGCCGCCCTGGACACCCCTATGAGTGAGCTGGAGCCACGCTGGACACCCACGGGAGTGAGCTTAAGCCACCTTGGACACCCCCTGGAAAGAGCCGGAGCCACTCTGGACACCCCTGGGTGTGAGCTGGAGCTGCCCTGGACATACCCAGGAGTGAGCTGGAGCCACTCTGGACACCCCCAGGTGTGAGCTGGAGCTGCCCTGGACACCCGCGTGTTTGAGCTGGAGTCACCCTGGACACCCACGTGAGTGCGCTGGAGCCACTCTCGACACACCCAGGAGTGAGCTGGAGCCACCCTGGACACCCCTGGGAGGGAGCTGGAGCCACTCTGGACACCCTCGGGAGAGAGCTGGAGCCGCCCTGGACACCCCTGGGAGTGAGCTGGAGCCACCCTGGACACACCCGGGAGTGAGCTGGAGCCACCCTGGACACCCACGGGAGTGAGCTGGAGCCACCCTGGACACCCGTGGGAGTGAGCTGGAGTGGCCCTGGACACCCACGGTAGACAGCTTGAGTGACCCTGGACACCCCCGGGAGTGAGCTGGTGCCGCCCTGGACATCCTTGGAAGTGAGCAGGAACAGCCCTAGACACCTCCGGGAGTGAACTGGAGTGACCCTGGACACCCTTGGGAGTAAGCTGCAGTGGCCCTGGACACCCCTGGGAGTGAGCTGGAGCAGCCCTGGACATCCGTGGGAGCTGGAGTGGCCCTGGACACCCATGGTAGAGAGCTAAGCAACCCTGGACACCCTGGGGAGTGAGCGGGAGCCACACTGGACACCCCCGGGAGTGAGCTGGAGCCGCCCTGGACACTCCCATGCTTGAGCTGGAGACACCCTGGACACCTTCGAGTGAGCTGGAGCCACTCTGGACACACCCGGGAGTGAGCTGAAGCTACCCTGGACACCCCGGGAGTGAGCTGGAGCCACCCTCGACATCCACGGGCCTGAGCTGGAGCCTCCCTTGACACCCGTGTGCATGAGCTAGAGCCACACTGGACACCAACGAGAGTGAGCTGGAGCCACCCTTGACCCCCAGGAGTGAGCTGGAGCCACCTTTGACACACCCGGAAGTGAGCTGGAGCCACCAAGGACACCCCCGGAAGTGAGCTGGAGCAGCCCTGGACACCCACAGGAGTGAGCTGGAACTACCCTGGGCACCCACGAGAGTGAACTGGTGCCACCCTGGACACCCACAGGAGTTGGAGCGGCGCTGGACACCCACGGGAGTTGGAGCGGCGCTGGACACCGAAGTGAGTGAGCTGGAGCCACCCTGGACACCCCAGGGAGTGAGCTGGAGCCACCCTGGACACCCCAGTGAGTGAGTGGAGACACCCTGAAAACCCCCGTGCGTGAGCTGGAGCCACCCTGGACACCCCCGGTAGTGAGTTGGAGCCAACTTGGACACCCCCAAAAGTGAGCCGGAGCCACCCTGGACACCCCCAGGAATGAGGAGGAGCCACCCTAGACACACCAGGGAGTGAGCTGGAGCCACCCTGGACACACCCGTGAGTGAGCTGGAGCCGCCCTGGACACCCCCGGGAGTGAGCCGGAGCCACCCTGGACATCCCCAGAGTGAGCTGCAGCCACCCTGGACACCCCCGGAAGTGAGCAGATGCAGCCATGGACACCTCCAGGAGTGAGCTGGAACCACCCTGGACATGCCCTGGAGTGAGCTGGAGCGGCTCTGGACACCCCGGGAGTGAGCTGGAGTTTCCCTGAACACCCCTGGTAGCGAGATTGAGCGACCCTGGACACCCCTGGGAGTGACCAGAGGTGGCCCTGGACACCCCTGTGAGTGAGATGGTGAGGCACTGGACACCCCCGGTAGTGAGCTGGAGCGGCCCTGGGCAACCCCGCGAGTGAACTGGAGCGACCCTGGACACCCTTGGGAGTGAGCTGGAGCGGCCCTGGACATCCACGGGAATGAGCTGGAGTGGCCCTGGACACACCAGGGAGTGAGCTGGAGTGGCCCTGGACACCCCCAGTAGAGAGCTTGAGCGACCCTGGACACCCCTTGAGTGAGTTGGAGCGACCCTGGAGAGTGAGCTGGAGCCACCATGGACACCCCCAGGAGAGAGCTGGAGCTACCCTGGACACCCCAGAAGTGAGCTGGAGCCACCCTGGACACCCATAGGAGTGAGCTGGAGCCGCCCTGGACATCCATGTGCATGAGCTGGAGCCACCCTGGACACCACCGAGAGCTGGAGCCGCACTGAACACCACTGTGCGTGAGCTGGAGCCGCCCTGGACACCCCCGGGAGGGAGCTGGAGCTGCCCTGGATACCCCTGGGAGTGAGCTGGAGGTACCCTGGACACCCGTGGGAGCTGCAGCTGCAGTGGACACCCCCGAAAGTGAGCTAGAGCCACCCTGGACACCCTCAGGAGTGAGGTGTGGCCACTCTGGACACCCCCGGGAATGAGCTGGAGCCGCCCTGGACACCCCTATGAGTGAGCTGGAGCCGCCCTGGACATCCATGTGCATGAGCTGGAGCCACCCTGGACACCACCGAGAGCTGGAGCCGCACTGAACACCACTGTGCATGAGCTGGAGCCGCCCAGGACACCCCCGGGAGGGAGCTGGAGCTGCCCTGGACACCCCTGGGAGTGAGCTGGAGGTACCCTGGACACCCGTGGGAGCTGCAGCTGCAGTGGACACCCCCAAAAGTGAGCTAGAGCCACCCTGGACACCCTCAGGAGTGAGGTGTGGCCACTCTGGACACCCCCGGGAGTGAGCTGGAGCTGCCCTGGACACCCCAGGAGTGAGCTGGAGCCACTCTGGACACCCCCAGGTGTGAGCTGGAACTGCCCTGGACACACCCAGGAGTGAGCTGAACCCACCATGGACACCAGCGTGCGTGAGCTGGAGTCACTCTGGACACTCGCGTGAGTGAGCTGGAGCCGCTCTCGACACACCCAGGAGTGAGCTGGAGCCACCTTGGATACCACGGAGAGTAAGCTGGAGCCACCCTGGACACCCCTGTGGATGAGCTGGAGCCACCCTGGACACCCCTGGGAGGGAGCTGGAGCCACTCTGGACACCCTAGGGAGAGAGCTGGAGCTGCCCTGGACACCCCCGGGAGTGAGCTGGAGCCACTCTGGACACCCTAGGGAGAGAGCTGGAGCCGCCCGGGACACCCCCGGGAGTTAGCTGAAGCCACTCTGGACATCCCAGGGAATGAGCTGGAGCCACCCTGGACACCCCAGGGAGTGAGCTGGAGCCACCCTGGACACCCCAGTGAGTGAGTGGAGACACCCTGGAAACCCCTGTGCGTGAGCTGGAGCCACCCTGGACATGCCCGGGAGTGAGCTGGACCCGCCCTGGACACCCCCATGAGTGAGCTGGAGCCACACTGGACACCTATGGGAGTGAGCTGGAGCCACACTCAACACCCCCGGGAGTGAGCCGGAGCCACTCTGGACACCCCCGGGTGTGAGCTGGAGCTGCCCTGGACACCCCAGGAGTGAGCTGGAGCCACTCTGGACACCCCCAGGTGTGAGCTGAACCTGCCCTGGACACCCCGGCGAGTGAGCTGGACCCTCCCTGGACAACCGCGTGCGTGAGCTGGAGTCACCCTGGACACCCACGTGAGTAAGCTGGAGCCGCTCTCGACACACCCAGGAGCGAGCTGGAGCCACCTTGGACACCCCGGAGAGTAAGCTGGAGCCACCCTGGACACCCCTGTGGATGAGCTGGAGCCACCCTGGACACCCCTGGGAGAGAGCTGGAGCCACTCTGGACACCCTCGGGAGTGAGCTGGGGCCGCCCTGGACACCCCTGGGAGTGAGCTGGAGCCACCCTGGACACCTCTGTGCATGAGCTGGAGCCGCCTGGGACACCCCCGGGAGTGAGCTGGAGCCATTCTGGACATCACCGGGAATGAGCTGGAGCCGCCCTGGACACCCCCGGGAGTGAGCTGGAGCCACCCAGGACACCCATGGGAGTGAGCTGGAGCCACCCAGGACACCCCCAGAAGTGAGCTGGAGCCACCCTGGACACCCCCATGCGTGAGCTGGAGCCACCCTAGAAACCCCTGTGCGTGAGCTGGAGCCACCCTGGACATGCCCGGGAGTGAGTTGGAGCCGCCCTGGACACTCATGGGAGTGAGCTGGACCCGCCCTCGACACCCCCTGTAGTGAGCTGGCACCACCTTGGACACCCCCGGGAGTGGGATGATGCATCCTTGGACACCCCAGGAGTGAGTTGGAGTGGCCCTGGACACCCCCGGGAGAGAGCTTGAGCAACCCTGGACACCCCCGGTAGAGAGCTTGAGCAACCCTGGACACCCCTGGGAGTGACCAGGGGTGGCCCTGGACACCCCTGTGAGATAGCTGGTGTGGCCCTGGACACCCCCATTAGTGAGCTGGAGCGGCCCTGAACACCCCAGGAAGTGAGCTGGAGTGGCCCTGGACACCCCCAGGAGTGAGCTGGAGCGACCCTGGACACCCTCGGGAGTGAGCTGGAGCGGCCCTGGACACCCCCGGGACTGAGCTGGAGTGGCCCTGGACACCCCATGGAGTGAGCTGGAGTGGCCCTGGACAACCCCGGTAGAGAGCTTGAGTGACCCTGGAAACCCCCCGAGAGTGAGCTGGAGCGACCCTTGACACCCTTGGGAGTGAGCTGGACCAGCCCTGGACACCCAGGGAGCGAGCTGGAGCCACCCTGGACACCCACGGGAGTGAGCTGGAGCTGCCCAGGACACCTGTGTGCATGAGCTGGAGCCTCCCTGGACACTCACGGGAGTTAGCTGGAGCTGCCCTCGACCCGCAGAAGTGAGCTGGAGCCACCTTGGACACCCCAGGGAGTGAGCTGGAGCCACTCTGGACACCCCAGGGAGGGAGCTTGAGCCACCTTGGACACCTCTGAGAATGAGCAGGAGCCACCCTGGACACCCACGGGAGTGAGCTGGAGCCGCCCTGGACACCCCTGGGAGTGAGGTCGAGCCACTCTGGACACCCTCAGGAGTGAGCTGGAGCGGCCCTGACACGCCGGGAGAGAGCTGAAGCCACCCTGGACACCCACGAGAGTGAGCTGGAGCCGCCCAGGACACCTGTGTGCATGAGCTGGAGCCTCCCTGGACACTCACGGGAGTTAGCTGGAGCTGCCCTCGACCCCCAGAAGTGAGCTGGAGCCACCTTGGACTCCCCAGGGGGTGAGCTGGAGCCACCTTGGACACCCCAGGGAGGGAGCTGGAGCCACCTTCGACACCCCTGAGAGTGAGCAGGAGCCACCATGGACACCCACAGGGGTGAGCTGGAGCAGCCCTGGACACCCCTACGAGTGAGCTAGAGCCACCCTGGACACCCCCTTGAGTGAGCTAGAGCCACTCTGGACACCCCCAGGAGTGAGCTGGAAGCACCCTGGACACACGCGGGAGTGAGCTAGAGCGGCCCTGGACATCCCCGGTAGTGAGCTGGAGCGGCACTCGACACCCCTGGAAGTGAGCTGGAGCGGCCCTGGACACCCTCAGGTGTGAACTGGAGCAGCCCAGGACACCCCCAGGAGTGAGCTGGAGCAACCCTGGACACCCTCGGGAGTGAGCTGGAGCGGCCTTGGACACCCCCGGGACTGAGCTGGAGTGGCCCTGGACACCCCATGGAGTGAGCTGGAGTGGCCCTGGACAACCCCGGTAGAGAGCTTGAGTGACCCTGGAAACCCCCCGAGAGTGAGCTGGAGCGACCCTTGACACCCTTGGGAGTGAGCTGGACCAGCCCTGGACACCCAGGGAGCGAGCTGGAGCCACCCTGGACACCCACGGGAGTGAGCTGGAGCTGCCCAGGACACCTGTGTGCATGAGCTGGAGCCTCCCTGGACACTCACGGGAGTTAGCTGGAGCTGCCCTCGACCCGCAGAAGTGAGCTGGAGCCACCTTGGACACCCCAGGGAGTGAGCTGGAGCCACTCTGGACACCCCAGGGAGGGAGCTTGAGCCACCTTGGACACCTCTGAGAATGAGCAGGAGCCACCCTGGACACCCACGGGAGTGAGCTGGAGCCGCCCTGGACACCCCTGGGAGTGAGGTCGAGCCACTCTGGACACCCTCAGGAGTGAGCTGGAGCGGCCCTGACACGCCGGGAGAGAGCTGAAGCCACCCTGGACACCCACGAGAGTGAGCTGGAGCCGCCCAGGACACCTGTGTGCATGAGCTGGAGCCTCCCTGGACACTCACGGGAGTTAGCTGGAGCTGCCCTCGACCCCCAGAAGTGAGCTGGAGCCACCTTGGACTCCCCAGGGGGTGAGCTGGAGCCACCTTGGACACCCCAGGGAGGGAGCTGGAGCCACCTTCGACACCCCTGAGAGTGAGCAGGAGCCACCATGGACACCCACAGGGGTGAGCTGGAGCAGCCCTGGACACCCCTACGAGTGAGCTAGAGCCACCCTGGACACCCCCTTGAGTGAGCTAGAGCCACTCTGGACACCCCCAGGAGTGAGCTGGAAGCACCCTGGACACACGCGGGAGTGAGCTAGAGCGGCCCTGGACATCCCCGGTAGTGAGCTGGAGCGGCACTCGACACCCCTGGAAGTGAGCTGGAGCGGCCCTGGACACCCTCAGGTGTGAACTGGAGCAGCCCAGGACACCCCCAGGAGTGAGCTGGAGCGGCCCTGGACACCCCCAGTAGAGAGCTTGAGCGACCCTGGACACCCCGGGAGTGAGCTGGAGCAACACTGGACACCCCTGGGAGTGAACTGGAGAAAACCTGGACACCCCCAGGAGTGAGATGGGGTGACCCTGGACACCCCCGGGAGTGAGGTCGAGCCACCCTGGACACCCCCGGGAGTGAGCTGGTGCCACCCTGGACACCCTTATGCATGAGCTGGAGCCACACTGGACACCCTCGAGTGAGCTGGAGCCACTATGGACAACCCCGGGAGTGAGCTGGAGCCGCCCTGGATACCCCCGGGAGAGAGGGAGCCACGCTGGACACCACGGGAGTGAGCTGGAGCCGACCTGGACACCTGTGTGCATGAGCTGGAGCCACCCTGGACACAAATGGGAGTGAGCTGCAACCGATCTAGACCCCCAGGAGTGAGCTTGAGCCACCTTGGACACCCCTGGGAGTGAGCTGGAGCCACCCTGGACACCCCCGAGAGTGAGCTGGAGCCTCCCTGAACACCCCAGTGTGTGAGCTGGAGCCACCCTGAACACCCCCGGGAGGGAGCTGGAGCCACCCTGGACACCCCTGAGAGTGAGCTGGAGCTGCCCTGGATACCCCCGAGGGTAAGCTGGAGTCGCCCTTGACACACCCGAGAGAGAGGTAGAGGCACCCTGGACAACCCAAGGAGTGAGCGGGAGCCACTCTGGACATCCCGAGGAGTGAGCTGGAGCCACCAAGTACACGCCCTGGAGTGAGCTTGAGCTGCTCTGGACACCCCCGGGAGTCAGCTGGAGCCACCCTGGATACCCACTGGAGTGAGCTGGAACTACCCTGGATGCCCCAGGGAGTGAACTGGTGCTGCCATGGACACCCGCAGGAGTGAGCTAGAGCAGCCCAGGACACCCCGGGAGAGAGATGGAGCACCCCTGGACACCCATGGGAGTTGGATTAGCCATGGACACTGCCGGGAATGAGTTAGAGTGGCCCTGGACACCCCCCAGGAGTGAGCTGGAGTGGGCCTGGACACCCCTAGGAGTGAGCTGGAGCCACCCTGGATACCCACAGTAGTGAGCTGGACCCACCCTGGACACCACCGGGAGTGAGCTGGAGTAGCCATGGACACCCTGGGAAGTGAGCTGGAGCAACCCTGGTCACCCCCGGGATTGAGCTGGAGCAGCCCTGGTCACCCCCGGGAGTGAGCTGCAGCGGCCATGGACACCCCCAGAAGTGAGCTGGAGCGACCTTGGACACCCCCAGGAGTGAGCCGGAGCCACGCTGGACACCCCCGGGAGTGAGCTGGAGCCACCCAGGACACCCATGGGAGAGAGCTGGAGCCATTCTGGACACCCACAGGAGTGAGCCGGAGCCACCCTGGAACCCCCCGAGAGTGAGGTGGAGCCACCCTGGACACCCCCGGGAGTGAGCTGATGCACCCCTTGACACCCCCGAGAGTGAACTGGAACCACCCTGGACATGCCCTGGAGTGAGCTGGAGAGGCCCTGGACACCCCAGGAGTGAGATGGAGTAGTAATGGACACCCCAGGTAGAGAGCTTAAGCTGCCCTGGACACCCCTGGAAGTGAGCTGGAGCGGCCCTGGACAACCCCGGAAGTGAACTGGAGCGACCCTGGACACCCTCGGGAGTGAACTGGAACGGCCATGGACACCCCCAGGAGTGAGCTGAAGCAGCCCTGAACATCCCCAGGAGTGAGCTGGAGTGGTCCTGAACACCCCCGGTAGAGAGCTTGAGCGACCCTGGACACCCTGGGAGTGAGCTGGAGTGACCCTGGACACCCCCGGGAGAGAGCAGGGGCGGCCCTGGACACCCCCGGGAGTGAGGTCGAGCCACTCTGGTCATCCCCAATAGTGAGGTGGTGCCGTGCTGGACACCCTCATGCATGAGCTAGAGCCACACTGGACACCCTTGAATGAGCTGGAGCCACTCTGGACAACCCTGGGAGGGAGCTGGAGCCACCTGGGACACCCTCGGGAGAGATGGAGCCACCCTGTACACCCCTGGGAGTGAGCTGGAGCCACCCTGGACACCCTCAGGAGTGAGCTGGAGCCACCCTGGACACCCCCGGGAATGAGCTGCACCCACCCTGGACACCTGCATGCATGAGCTGGAGCCACCCAGGACATCCACAGGAATGAGCTGGAGCCTCCCTGGAAACACCCAGGAGTGAGCTGGAGCCACATTGGACACCCCCGAGAGTGAGCTGGAGCCACCCTGGACACCCCCGTGCATGAGCTGGAGCCACCCTGGACACCCCCGAGAGGGCGCTGGGGCCACTCTGGACACCCCCGGGAGTGAGCTGGAGCCGCAATGGACACCGCAGGAGTGAGCTAAAGCCACCTTGGACACCCCAAGGAGTGAGCTGGAGCCACCCTGGACACCTCCGTGCATAAGGTAGAGCCACCCTGGACACCCACGGAAGTGAGCTGGAGCCACTCTGGACACCCCCAGGATTGAGCTGGAGCCACCCTGGACACCCCCAAGAGTGAGCTGGAGCCACCCTGGACACCCACAGAAGTGAGCTGGAGCCACCATGGACACCCCCGAGAGTGAGCTGGAGCCACCCTGGACACCCACGTGTGTGAGCTGGAGCCACCCTGGAAACCCCCGTGCATGAGCAGGAGCCACCCTGGACACGCCCGGGAGTGAACTGGAGCCGCCCTGGACACTCACGGGAGTGAGCTGGAGTGGCCCTGGACACCCCCAGTAGTGAGCTGGAGCCACCCAGGACACCCACAGGAATGAGCTGGAGCCACCCAGGACATCCCCGGGAGTGTGCTGGAGCAGCCATGGACACCCTCGGAAGTGAGCTGGAGCAACCCTGGACACGTCCGGGAGTGAGCTGGAGCAGCCCTGGTCACCCCCGGAAGTGAGCTGTAGCGGCCATGGACACCCCCGCGAGTGAGCTGGAGCCACCTTGGACACCCCTAGGAGTAAGCTGAAGCCACCCTGGACACCCCAGGGAGTGAGCTGGAGCCACCCTGGACACCCTCATGTGTCATCTGGAGCCACCCTGGACACCCCTGGGAGTGAGCTGGAGTGGGCCTGGACACCCCTAGGAGTGAGTTGGAGCCACCCTGGATACCCATGGGAGTGAGCTGGAGCCACCCTGGACACCCGCGGGAGTGAGCTGGAGTGGCCATGGACACCTTTGTAAGTGAGCTGGAGCAACCCTGGACACCCCCAGGAGTGAGCTGGAGCCACCCTGGACACCCACAGAAGTGAGCTGGAGCCACCCTGGACACCCACGTGTGTGAGCTGGAGCCACCCTGGAAACCCCCGTGCATGAGCAGGAGCAACCCTGGACATGCCCGGGAGTGAGCTGGAGCCGCCCTGGACACTCATGGGAGTGAGCTGGAGCTGCCCTGGACACCCCCGGGAGTGAGCTGGAGTCACTCTGGACACCCCTGGGAGTTAGCTGTAGCCACCCTGGACACCCCCGGGAATGAGCTGGAACCACCCTGGACACGCCCTGGAGTGAGCTGGAGCGGCACTGGACACCCCAGGAGTGAGCTGGAGTGGCCTTGGACACCCCGGAAAAAAGATTGAGCGACCCTGGACACCCCCGGGAGTGACAGTGAGCGGCCCTGGACACCCGTGAGTGAGCTGGTGCGGCCCTGGACACCCCAGGTAGTGAGCTGGAGTGGCCCTGGACACCCCAGGAAGTGAGGTGGAGCGGCCCTGGACATCTCCGGTAGAGAGCTTGAGCGACCCTGGACACCCCCTGCAAGGAGCTGGAGCGACCCTGGACACCCCTGGGAGTGAGCTGTAAGGACCCTGGACACCCGCGGGAGTGAGCTGGAGCGACCCAGGAGACCCCCGGGAGTGAGGTTGAGCCCCAGGGAGTGAACTGGTGCTGCCATGGACACCCACAGGAGTGAGCTAGAGCAGCCCGGGACACCCCGGGAGTGAGCTGGAGCCACCATGGACACCCCGAGAGTGAGCTGGAGCCACCCTGAACACCCCAGTGTGTGAGCTGGAGCCACCCTGAACACCCCCGGGAGGGAGCTGGAGCCACCCTGGACACCCCTGAGAGTGAGCTGGAGCTGCCCTGGATACCCCCGAGGGTAAGCTGGAGTCGCCCTTGACACACCCGAGAGAGAGGTAGAGGCACCCTGGACAACCCAAGGAGTGAGTGGGAGCCACTCTGGACATCCCGAGGAGTGAGCTGGAGCCACCAAGTACACGCCCTGGAGTGAGCTTGAGCTGCTCTGGACACCCCCGGGAGTCAGCTGGAGCCGCCCTGGATACCCACTGTGTCATGTAGGGGGGGGGTAATGAAAGAATCGGATATACTTGGGGAATATGAGAGTAAGGGATTATGTCGGCAGGGGAGAGGCAGGCGAGGTGGTAGGAGTGAGATGATTAGCGGAGGTAGGTAGGTAATGACAGGTCAGTGGTGACCACCACGACACTCTCATTAACTCTACACTACTCACTAACATATGCCTCGCCCATTCTTCACTCATATAAACAATAAAATATAAGAAAAAAGAATAAATAACGGTGGGCAGTGAATATTACTATTCTACTCAAACACAGTTTATTATTAAGTCCTTGTACAATAATATATTTGGGAACAGGAGAACATTATTGTGGTTTAGATAAATGGGATGGTATGTATAAGCAGTGAGACAGGGAATACAATTAGCTTGGTGAAACAGAATATTACTTACAATATAGTACAGAGGACAGTTCACTACAGGAACTAAGCCACAGGTCCCAAGACCTATACAGCACGAGTAAGGCTCCAAGCCAGTACTCTGCCCAATGCCTCCAACAGTCTCCTCCAGAGACTTCAGCAGCCTTCTCCCGAGCCCTGCACCCCAGCAGCAGCTCTGCTCGAATCTCTGCTCAGAGCTCTGCACCCAGGCCAGAGCTCTGCCCGAATCTCTTGATCATGCTCTTCCTTGGGCTTTTATGGTGGTCCAAGCACCCTCCACAACCACGTGTTGCGACCTGACGCCTAGGTCTGAGGCGTCAAGAACAAAAGACCTCAGACGTGGGCGCGGCTACAGACGCCTGCCAAGGCAAGGTGTGACCATATAATTAGTCAAATTAGGTCTCCCCAGAGACCTCACAAGCCCAGCTGGACTACATCACATCCCCCTTTCTCCCCCAATTTAAAATATCTGAGAACTAGGACAATTTGTCCTAGTTATTAGACTATTTTAATCCTTATCCCTTAAATCTATTACAATACAAAGACAAAATTATACATAATACAATTATATTTCCCTCAACCTCTTCAACTACCACAAGGCAGCATAATCAGTACCTCTGGCAGTTGGCCAGCATAATAGTCGCTCTCTGGTGCAAAGCCTCCTTACCCGTCATTTCTCCTTAAACCTAACTATCGGGCTCCAGTGCCTTCCCTACTTCTACTAGAAATGCACTAGCCAATGCTAGTCACCCTCGCACGTTAACCATTGGGCCAAACCTCTCTAGGCTTCTATGGCGTGGAAAACTGCTCCAACGGGTTGCATTCTTTCAAGTAACTGCAACTGGACCCCTTCACGACCACCAAGGTCGCATTTTCGGCACACTTCACATGCACACTACAACATCTGAAAATCGAGACAGGGCAGGCATCGCAGCTAAGACCCTCCATTATCCTATGCCACTACTAGGATTCACTGGCCTCATAAAACAAGGCGGCCATAATCACTGGACCGTTTTCAAGGTCACCTTATTTCACACAGGTAACACTAACACTTCTGGCAAGTCAAAGTAGGCTGGGGACATCTCACACTCTCAATTGTCTCTCATGGCTGGCAGGGCATCCTCGCATACCGGTCGTACAGGTCGACCAGCAAGGCAGGATACGCCTCCATACCGCCCTTGAAAGCAGGCTGGTCCCAACAGCTGGAGTCCATCTCCGCGGCTCACTTCCTTCCACATCTCCGAGGATGGCAACTCCTTCATAGTAGATTCTCCTGTCCTGGCACACCAGCCAGAATCCCTCACACACCACTGCAGCATCACCGCCATCTCCTCCTCTTGAGCTAGGCAGCATCGCAGCATCACAGCACGGCTGTATCACAGCAGCACACAGCACGGCCACAGCATCGCAGCACGGTCCCAGCATCACAGCACGGCCGCAGCATCTCAACATCATCGCACGACCGCAGCATCTCAACATCACAGCACGGCCGCATCACAGCAGCACACAGCACGGCCACAGCATCGCAGCACGGTCCCAGCATCACAGCACGGCCGCAGCATCTCAACATCATAGCAAGGCCGTATCACAGCAGCACACAGCATGGCCACAGCATAGCAGACAGCATCACAGCACGGCCACAGCATAGCAGACAGCATCACAGCACGGCCACAGCATAGCAGACAGCATCACAGCAGCCGACATCAGCAGTAGCAGGCAATGGTCAGTTGCTCGGGGTGAGGTGAGGTCACTTCAGGTCATCAACAGTAGGTGCGGTCACCCATCCCTGGCAACTGCGGGTAACTGGCGGTCCGTGGGTGATGGTCACAGAGGCTGGGTGACGCAGACAGACACCCACTACACTGGATGACAGACCAGGGCAGCAATACATCTACTGGGGCACATCAGCTGGGTGACTGGGCCTATCAGCTGAGTGACTGGGCACATCAGGTGGACAGCAATCATAGGCAACTCTTCAATGGGTGACAGTTGTGGGTAAGTCTTCCAAGGCGGGCTGGGTGACTTCTCATTCCTCTGTAAATATTCAATTTCGGCCAGTAATTGCTTCCCCCAAAAGTCTCACCCAAATACTGATATTCTCCACCATTTATCTCAAACCAACAACCAACTCCACCAAATATAATATTACACCCAAACAATTATTCAGACCCACCGTCAAAAAAGGACAGTTAAGGTTACTAGGATTATAATATCATACAGATATTCACTTTAGATTTTACACACACAAGAAAAAAAAAGTGGTAGCAAATGGTAGCATAACAAGTATAACCGAGCAGTCAAAAATAAGGCACATGGGACTGGTTCCTACTATAAAAATAATAAGAACCACCACCGCTTAGACACCATGTCATGTAGGGGGGGTAATGAAAGAATCGGATATACTTGGGGAATATGAGAGTAAGGGATTATGTCGGCAGGGGAGAGGCAGGCGAGGTGGTAGGAGTGAGATGATTAGCGGAGGTAGGTAGGTAATGACAGGTCAGTGGTGACCACCACGACACTCTCATTAACTCTACACTACTCACTAACATATGCCTCGCCCATTCTTCACTCATATAAACAATAAAATATAAGAAAAAAGAATAAATAACGGTGGGCAGTGAATATTACTATTCTACTCAAACACAGTTTATTATTAAGTCCTTGTACAATAATATATTTGGGAACAGGAGAACATTATTGTGGTTTAGATAAATGGGATGGTATGTATAAGCAGTGAGACAGGGAATACAATTAGCTTGGTGAAACAGAATATTACTTACAATATAGTACAGAGGACAGTTCACTACAGGAACTAAGCCACAGGTCCCAAGACCTATACAGCACGAGTAAGGCTCCAAGCCAGTACTCTGCCCAATGCCTCCAACAGTCTCCTCCAGAGACTTCAGCAGCCTTCTCCCGAGCCCTGCACCCCAGCAGCAGCTCTGCTCGAATCTCTGCTCAGAGCTCTGCACCCAGGCCAGAGCTCTGCCCGAATCTCTTGATCATGCTCTTCCTTGGGCTTTTATGGTGGTCCAAGCACCCTCCACAACCACGTGTTGCGACCTGACGCCTAGGTCTGAGGCGTCAAGAACAAAAGACCTCAGACGTGGGCGCGGCTACAGACGCCTGCCAAGGCAAGGTGTGACCATATAATTAGTCAAATTAGGTCTCCCCAGAGACCTCACAAGCCCAGCTGGACTACATCACAACTGGAGTGAGCTGGAACTACCCTGGATGCCCCAGGGAGTGAACTGGTGCTGCCATGGACACCCACAGGAGTGAGCTAGAGCAGCCCGGGACACCCCGGGAGTGAGATGGAGCGCCCCTGGACACCCACGGGAGTTGGATTGGCCATGGACACTGCCGGGAATGAGCTGGAGTGGCCCTGGACACCCCGAGGAGTGAGCTGGAGCGGGCCTGGACACCCCCAGAAGTGAGCTGGAGCGACCTTGGACACCCCCAGGAGTGAGGTGGAGCCACCCTGGATACCCACGGGAGTGAGCTGGACCCACCCTGGACACCACCGGGAGTGAGCTGGAGTGGCCCTGGACACCCTGGGAAGTGTGCTGGAGCAACCCTGGACACATCCGGGAGTGAGCTGGAGCAGCCCTGGTCAACCCCGGGAGTGAGCTGCAGCGGCCATGGACACCCCCAGAAGTGAGCTGGAGCGACCTTGGACACCCCCGGGAGTGAACTGGAGCCACCTTGGACACCCCCAGGAGTGAGCCGGAGCCACCCTGGACACCCCCGGGAGTGAGGAGGAACCACCCTGGACACCCCTGGGAGAGAGCTGGAGCCATTCTGGACACCCCCAGGAGTGAGCCAGAGCCACCCTGGACACCCCCCAAGTGTGAACTGGAGCTGCCCAGGACACCCCCAGGAGTGAACTGGACCTGCCCTGGAACCCCCCGAGAGTGAGGTGGAGCCACCCTGGACACGCCCTGGAGTGAGCTAGAGAGGCCCTGGACACCCCAGGAGTGAGCTGGAGTGGTCATGGACACCCCCGGTAGAGCTTAAGCGGCCCTGGACACCCCTGGAAGTGAGCTGGAGCGGCCCTGGACAACCCCGGAAGTGAACTGGAGCGACCCTGGACACCCTCGGCAGTGAACTGGAGCGTCCATGGACACCCCCGGGAGTGAGCTGAAGCAGCCCTGAACATCCCCGGGAGTGAGCTGGAGTGGCCCTGAACACCCCCGGTAGAGAGATTGAGCAACCCTGGACACCCTGGGAGTGAGCTGGAGTGACCCTGGACACCCCTGGGAGTGAGCTGGAGAAAACCTGGACACCCCCGGGAGAGAGCAGGGGCGACCCTGGACACCCCCGGGAGTGAGGTCGAGCCACTCTGGACACCCCCGGGAGTGAGGTGGTGCCGTGCTGGACACCCCCATGCGTGAGCTGGAGCCACAATGGACACCCTCGAATGAGCTGCAGCCACTCTGGACAACCCAGGGAGGGAGGTGGAGCCGCCCTGGACACCCTCGGGAGAGATGAAGCCACTCTGGACACCCCTGGGAGAGAGCTGGAGCCACCTTGGACACCCCGGGGAGTGAGCTGGAGGCACTTGTGACACCACCAGGAGTGAGCTGGAGCCGCCCTGGACACCCCCAGGAATGAGCTGCACCTACCCTGGACACCTGTGTCCGTGAGCTGGAGCCACCCTGGACATCCACAGGAGTTAGCTGGAGCCGCCCTGGACACCCCCGGGAGAGAGAGAGCCACTCTGGACACCCCGGGAGTAAGCTGGAGCCACATTGGACACCCACGGGACTGAGACGGAGCCGCCCTCGGCCCCAAGGAGTGAGCTGGAGCCACCCTGGACACCCCCCAAGAGTGAGCTGGAGCTGCCATGGACACCCCCGTGTGTGAGCTAGACCCACCCTGGACACCCCTGGCAGTAAGCTGGAACCACCATGGACACCCGCGCCAGTGAGCAGGAGCTGCCCTGAACACATTTGGGAGTGTGCTAGAGCCACCCTGGACACCCACAGGAGTGAGCTGGAGCTACCCTGGACACCTCTGGGAGTGAGCTAGAACCACCCTGGACACCCCCAAGAGTGAGTTGGAGCCATTCTGCACACCCCTGGGAGTGAGCTGGAGTCTCCCTGGACACCCCCATGAGTGAGCTAGAGCCACCCTGGACATCCACAGGAGAGAGCTGGAGCCGCCCTGGACACCCGCGAGAGTGAGCTGGACCAACCCTGGACACCCACGGGAGTGAGCTGGAGCCACCCTGGACACCCACGGGAGTGAGCTGGAGCAGCACTAAACACCCCCAGGAGAGCTGGAGCCACCCTGGACACCCGCGGGAGTGAGCTGGACCCGCTCTGGACATCCCTTGGAGTTAGCTTCAGCCGCTCTGGACACCCCCGGGAGTGAGCTGGAGGTGCTCTGGACACCCCGGGGAGTGAGCTGGAGCCCCTCTGGACACTCCTGGGAGTGAGCTGGAGCCGCCCTGGACACACCCAGGAGTGAGCTGGAGCCACTATGGACACCCCTGAGAGTGAGCTGGAGCTGCCCTGGACACCCCTGGGAGTGAGCTGGAGCCACCCTGGAGACCCCTGAGAGTGAGCTGGAGATGCCATGGACACCCCCGGGGTTAAGCTGGAGTTGCCCTGGACACACCCGAGAGTGAGCTAGAAGTGCCCTGGACACCCCAAGGAGTGAGTGGGAGCTGCCCTGGACACCCCCAGGAGTGAGCTGGAGCCACCAAGGACACCCCAGGGAGTGAGCTTGAGCTGCTCTGGACACTTTCGGGAGTGAGCCGGAGCCGCCCTGGACACCCACGGGAGTGAGCAGGAACTACTCTGGACACCCCCGGGAGTGAACTGGTGCCGCCCTGGACACCCACGGGAGTGAGCTGGAGCGGCCCTGGACACCCTCGGAAGTGAGCTGGAGCAACCCTGGACACGTCCGGGAGTGAGCTGGAGCAGCCCTGGACACCCCCAGAAGTGAGCTGTAGCAGCCATGGACACCCTCGAGAGTGAGCTGGAGCCACCTTGGACACCCCCAGGAGTGAGCCGGAGCCACCCTGGAAACCCCAGGGAGTGAGCTGTAGCCACCTTGGACACCCCCAGGAGTGAGCTGAAGCCGCCCTGGACACCCCCGTGTGTCATCTGGAGCCACCCTGGACACCCCTGGGAGTGAGCTGGAGCAGGCCTGGACACCCCTAGGAGTGAGCTGGAGCCACCCTGGATACCCACGCGAGTGAGCTGGACCCACCCTGGACACCCCCAGGAGTGAAATGTAGTGGCCATGGACACCCTCCTAAGTGAGCTGGAGCAACCCTGGACACATCCGGGAGTGAGCTGGAGCAGCCTTGATCACCCCTGGGAGTGAGCTGGAGCAGCCCTGGTCACCCCCAGGAGTGAGCTGGAGCAGCCATGGACACCCTCGGGAGTGAGCTGGAGCCACCTTGGGCACACCCAGGAGTGAGCCGGAGCCACCCTGGACACCACCGGGAGTGAGGTGGAACCACCCTGGACACCATTGGGAGTGAGCTCGAGCCACCCAGGACACCCACGGGAGTGAGCTGGACCCACCCTGGACACCCCCAGGAGTGAGCCGGAGCCACACTGGACACCCCCAAGAGTGAACTGGAGCGGCCCTGGAAACCCCCGGGAGTTGGAGCGGCCCTGGAAACCCCCGGGAGTGAGCTGGACCCACCCTGGACACACCCAGGAGTGAGCCGGAGCCACACTGGACACCCCCAAGAGTGAACTGGAGCGGCCCTGAACACCCTCGGGAGTTGGAGCGGCCCTGGAAACCCCCGGGAGTGAGCTGGAGCCACTCTGGACACCCCCGGGAGTGATATACCTTTACCTTTGAAGAATTTCGAGAGTATACGTACTCTCTGAGCCCGGCCATGGGCCAGGCTCGCTTGGTGCTCGCCTGGTCAACCAGGCTGTTGCTGCTGTAGGCCCGCTGCCCCACATATCCATCACAGCCTGGTTGGTCTGTTATGCAGAAATGTGGGATAGCTGGGGACTTGAGCCTTGTCTAAGGGTAAAGGTAAAAGTTACACACATCTCAAGAAAAAACAGGCCACCCAAGGCTATCCCAGTCAAAACAGAAAGCGCTATACCAGTATGTGTTACTTCAATGGGTTGGTTAACAGAAGGTTAGGCAAAAATCCCAGTTAGGAAAATATATCTATTTATTCAACATAACATTATATACACACTTTAGAAACACCTTAATCCTATACGCCCAAATGAGGGTACACAAGAAACAGCTGGCTGGAGGTCCAGCCACCATAACCACTAGGCCTAGTCAGCGCCAGGCCGTCACTACTCTACTACAAAGCCAATTTCTTATTTCCTCACTCGTCCCACAGCACCCTGACCATGTCAGAGCCTAGGTGGGCATACAGGTAAGCCATAGAAGAGTCTATGGCTTGAGTTGGTTAAACAAAAGGAGTACACAACTACAAACTTTGCTTAAACACACAGCATCTCCGACACCAACCTCCACACCATGCTGACTCCACGTGACTCCCCAAGCCACGCTTACTCTGCGTACCAAAACACCGTGGGAAAATAAATCCCTAGCAGGATTTCTTTATAATTACAGTTAGAGTACTTTACAGTGCCCCCAAATGCACATTATGAATTATAAATTTATTATTTACAATTATAGCATTCATACTATTATGGCACACTTCTCCACTATATGTACATTACAATGTCATGTAGAACCCTGCATAACACCCCCAGACCATAGGTCTCACTGCTAGCAGGGTCCCTACAGACACCACTAGGCAAAAAGGAAAAATAAGAAGATAAACCCCACATTAAGGTCTGAGGCAACGGGCAAAATGATAACTGGGGAATGACCACCATACTATCACGGTCTTTTGGTACTAGATTGCAGACATGTGAAACTCGCGGAACATAAAAGTGATCAAGTTCTATGCCAAACGATCCCACAGTCACACTCTTAAACAATTGTGTTAGGAAAAGGCACCATCACAACACAGCGCTGGCCAGGCACTGGCATTGATGCATTTTACCTAAATTACATCAAGCAAACTTATAAACGAGCAAGTTAACTTTGTACAAAAGTGCCCCTGAGGAATGCTGTTTTATGAAGTAACACCAAAGTTCAGTATGTTGCAAGGCAGACCAAACTGTATGTGCCACCAATTTATTTTTTTTTTAAACAGTAGGTACATTTTCCAGGAGGAGTTCAAAGAAAAACAGATTTTACATGTGAAATTTACTTAGAGAGCAACATCACATTATCACTCCCATCTCACAGCAATTTTTAGTAAACAAAACTGGTTCCCCCATGACACACCTCTGCGAGAATCAGGAGAGCACAGGAGGGGGAAAAATATCAGGCCCCAAAAACAAAGGGTGGATAGTCACATAAATCTTGTTGGTGGGACTGTGGCTGTAAAACCCTGGAGCCATCACTGAAGACCCCCAAAAGGTGGACCTCCCAGGCCGACACCTACATGTCGTTCCAAAGACCCCGGAATCACCCCAGCGGTGATCCAAAAAGGAAAAATTGAAAAGAGAGTCCTGGAGAACCAAAACACCTCGGATCAAGAGACATGACCCAAACAGTGGAGGGCAACACCGCCAGCCCCACATTCACTAAAACATTAGGTCCAACAGTCCCTATACCAACATAAAACAGAGGCGAGGCATTCCAGCCAACACCTAAAAAAGCGTAGCATACCTTACCCAGGCATGGCACTTGATGTGACTACCCCCCCCAAAACACACACACACTAGGGAATCCTGATACCTCCAGCTCCATCTCAACCTGCCCTTCTCCTTTGGGTGGTCCAGGGTTCCATCTACTCGTCTACCACAAATCACTGCAAAATAAGAATAGATAAGTGATCTATACACTACATCGTGCACTTTAAACACGAGACAAGGCATCAGCAACCACATTCTCTGCTCCCTTCACATAATGAATCACAAGATTAAGAGGTTGGAGAAACAAGGCCCACCTCGTAAGTCGCTGATTGTGGCTCCTTATTAAGTGAAGGAAACGTAAAGGAATATGGTCACTATACACAGTTATAGGGTGAACTGATGAAGATATATGCACCTCAAAATGTTGCACTGCCAATACTAAAGCGAGAGCCTCCTTTTCTATGGAGGTCTAACTTCTTTGGTGCCTGTTACTTTTTGCCGAGAAGCAGCCGAGTGGCATTACTTGCCATGCTCTACCTTGCAACAAGACTTCCCCAACCCCTGTATCATTTTGCAAAACCCAGGGTGGGTAACTCAGGATTATACATAAAAGATCTTGAGGGTTAATGACATACAAAAGGTTCATGTACAGAGATATTAAAGCTACAAATATGGGTGTGTCCTTGGCACACAGTCATGGGAATCAGATGATCCCCCCACGGTTCATTCACACACTTCGCATGTAGTTCATAAAGAGGAGACAAAACCTTATTTCTTAAATGTACCTGGCGGCAGTCAGTGCACGTTTTCAAGGTATCACCTAGTGTGAGACCAGTAAAAGACGATGTCCACCGACTCTCGCTGGATACAAACACAGTCTCTAGAAATAAACACTTCACTTCCTTCGAGGAACCTATTTCACCCCAGCTTACATCATGCCAGGCCTGCTGACATTGCACAAATTTCAAAACCTCTACTTCATGGGGGTTAACATGGCCCCATTTTTCAGCATCACAAAACTCTTTCACTAAGGTGTACCATGGCTGAGCCAACACTACCACCAGTCTTTCAGAAGATCCAAGTCTTCCACAATCTCTTACAATTTTCCTGCTTACATTATCTTTCTCAGGGACCTTATCCACCATCATTTTGAAGCCACCACAGTTCCATCATAGCTTTCCCAGGACCCAGCTCCAATGCCAATCCCATCTCTCCAGCTTCGAGAATATGTAGCACCACCTCATGGTCCCATGTCATCCCAGGCGGACTGGCAGGCTGGTGCACTAGTGCCATCGACCTCATCTTAGCCAAGCAGTTTCTGAAACTGAGAAAAAAAAAACGCAGGGGAAACATCACCATCCTCACGTAGCACATGACTATGATTCCAGAGTGCTTCCCCACACGGTAATGAAAAGGAGGGGAATTCCCTCCTCCCAGTCCTTCTGGTACTGGGTAAAACAAACATGCATTGCCCTGAGAGACTGGGAAACCCATGGTGTTTTTCTTTGACTCTTAGGACGATATATATTGGTAAATTTAACCTCAAGTAGGCCTCTCAAAACTACATGACATTTCATAAAATATGACTTCTGGGTGATTTGTGCAAAGCCTAAGAGACAAAAATGTTTCACAAGAAATCTCAAAACCACACACACAAAAATTATTCAGAAAGGGTATAGACTCTGGTAACCTGTTAGAAAAGGAATTTATTAATAAACACCGATTATTTAGCTCTCCAGTCTTAACACTGAAATGCTGTTCCTTCAGAATCTGTAAAAAATACTGACAAAGACTCTTTAATAGTTCTGCTGCGGCCACGTAAGCACAGGTCCTCTTAAAAAGAGTCTTGCTCATTTGATTAACTCTGCAAAATAAACACTTGGTAAATTTGGGAACCACATCCTCCGCAACAGCTGATAAATGAATAGCGTTCCGGAGGTCACAACCTTCCTGGGCCTCACTCAGCTACTGCAGAGTCGAGATTTTTTCCCACATCAGCACCAAGACCACTTCTCCAACCGAGTTCCGGTTGAGCCGGTTCATCACTGCTCAGTCTCCGGCAGGTCAGACTCAATGAACAGGCTCCCCAGGCCCAAACCATCACCACAGTGTGCAGAAGGGTCACAGGGAGGCACAGCTCCTGCCTTGTTCCCCTGTTTAGTCCTAGAGCACACTGAAAAATTTTCAGGCACCGTCACTCCAATTAGGTCATTACCACCTTGTAAAGCAGGGTCCTGCAAAACCAAACATTCCTCACTTTTGAGGAGTCCCACAACGTTGTTGCCTAGTAGAAGGTCAACTCCCGCAAAAGGTACATCTTCTGCAATACCTACAGGTAGGTACCCAGACTGGTACACAGACTCTACCCATAATCTGTGCACTGGAGTCCTGACAGGGACTCCAGTTATCCCTTTAAGAAAAATGTCCAATCCGGTGTAGGTGTCATCCGACACTGGCAATACACCCCTGCGAAGCAAGGTGTATGTGCTACAAGTGTCCCTCAAAGACATAACACCCGTGATCCTACCTTCATTTTGGTGTAAGGCCACAGTAGACTTACTTGAATAGACCTTCATCCGAGGGTCTAAGACAGCTGGTCTTCTTTGGATACCTTGGGGCAAGACTGCAATGCAAGCAACATCATGTGTAACCGGTGTATTTACTGGAGAAGCATCTACTGCAGCCTGGTCCCTAAGCATCTTTCGACAATATGGCTGCAGGTGGCCCTGTTTATTGCAATATGTACAGTGATAAGGTTTAAAAGCCCCCTGCACACTTGACATAAGCTGGGGCCCATGATCTTGGGGAACTGGACTCTTTCTACCAGTCCCTGGTAGTCCTGGACCTGTGACAACTGACTTAAAACCTTCTCGGGTAGGTACTGGAAAATTAGACTTATTAAAACTCTGGTGGTTATTAGGCTGATAAATGGGTGGCTTAAACTTCTGAAATTTCTTATTCCTATTGGTGGGTGGAGAAAACTTACCATTATTAGTATGTGGGGGGTGGTAATTACTACCAAATTTTTGGTTAGCTAAAAATCTGTCACCTAGCTCTAAAGCATTATTAAAATCATCAAGATCCTTCTCCTCAAATTAAGGTAATTACACCCTCATAATTGCCTACCACCCCCTTTGAGTGACACCACCTATTTAGAAGTAACATCTTCTCCTTACCATATTCCACCAAAGACTGCCCTGCTTGAACTTTAGTCCTCAAAACTTCTGCCGGTACCTTTCCGGCAACATTTGATAAGCCAGTAAAACTACCTCTTTTAGCTTATGATAATCAGAAAAGGCCGATCCTTCTAAAGAACTAACAGCCTGTAACCCTTTACCAACTAATTGGGTTCTCGCTAATGTCGCCCATTCCTTTTCCGGCCAAATTTGGGATTTGGCCGTACTTTCAAATAACAGAAAAAACTGGTCTGGATCTTTCTCTAGGAATTTGGGCACAAATTTTATGGCTTTATCCAAATGAAAAACATCTACCCTCATGTCTGTGGCTGGGTGAGAAGCAAGCTGCCTCTCTTTAGCTCTTTCTTGAGCCCTAAACTCCTCTAAGGCTCTCTCTTCCTGGATCTTTGTGCGTTGAATCCTTAACCGTTCCTTTTCTTCCGCAACTAGGACTAATTTCATTCGTAAAATTTCTACTTCCTTATCAGCCTTATTAGCCACAGAACTTACTGATATAAAATAATAAAGCACACAGCAAAGTACATACACTGAAGTAGTATATTCACAAGGAGCGATTGTCATGTGACTCCCTAAAATTAAAAAGGATTGCACACAAGAAAATCCTGGCAGAAAAATGGAGCTATTGCACCTGCAAAGGAAAATTACTCCCAGAAAATTAGGTAAGCATAACCTCCCCAAAAATCAGCAAGATTGTACTTGCAAGGGTAAATTATGCACAAAATATCAGGTATTAATAACACCCTAAAAATCAACAATATGGCACAGAAAGGTAAATTATTCACAGAGTACTAATTAATAAGAACAACCTAAAAACCAGCAATATTGCACACAAAGGTAAATTATTCACAGGGTATTAGTTAATAATAACACCCTAAAAATCAACAAAGTTGCACACAAAGGTAAATTATGCCCAGGGTATTAGTTAATAATAACACCCTAAAAATCAACAAAGTTGCACACAAAGGTAAATTATGCCCAGGGTATTAGTTAATAATAACACCCTAAAAATCAGCAATATTGCACACAAAGGTAAATTATGCACAGGGTATTAGTTAATAATAACACCCTAAAAACTAGCAATATTGCACACAAAGGTAAATTATTATTTTAGTGTGAGTATTATAGTGAATGCTTCCTCTAATCAACCCAGTAAAGAATGATTACTGATTTTCCAGGTTGCAAACTTGAATTACCACATAAAATATGACAATTCTCCCATATACAGGCCATGTTATGCAGAAATGTGGGATAGCTGGGGACTTGAGCCTTGTCTAAGGGTAAAGGTAAAAGTTACACACATCTCAAGAATAAACAGGCCACCCAAGGCTATCCCAGTCAAAACAGAAAGCGCTAAACCAGTATGTGTTACTTCAATGGGTTGGTTAACAGAAGGTTAGGCAAAAATCCCAGTTAGGAAAATATATCTATTTATTCAACATAACATTATATACACACTTTAGAAACACCTTAATCCTATACGCCCAAATGAGGGTACACAAGAAACAGCTGGCTGGAGGTCCAGCCACCATAACCACTAGGCCTAGTCAGTGCCAGGCCATCACTACTCCACTACAAACCCCATTTCTTATTTCCTCACTCATCCCACAGCACCCTGGCCATGTCAGAGCCTAGGTGGGCATACAGGTAAGCCATAGAATAGCCTATGGCTTGAGTTGGTTAAACAAAAGGAGTACACAACTACAAACTTAGCTTAAACACACAGCATCTCCGCCGCCAACCTCCACACCATGATGACTCCACGTGACTCCTCAAGCCACGCTTACTCCGCGTACCCAAACACAGTGGGAAAATAAATACCTAGCAGGATTTCTTTATAATTACAGTTAGAGTACTTTACAGTGCCCCCAAATGCATATTATGAATTAAAAAATTATTCTTTAAAATTATAACATTCATACTATTATGGCACACTTCTCCACTATATGTACATTACAATGTCATGCAGAACCCTGCATAACAATGTGGCACCTGCTGAAGATAATTGTCTAGTTTCCTCTTGAAGGCTTCAACACTTGTTCCAGCAGTGTTTCTGATATCTTCTGGTAAGATGTTGAAAAGTCTGGGACCCCGGATGTTGATACAGTGTTCCCTTATTGTCCCCACCGCACCCCTGCTCCTCACTGGGTTTATTTTACACTTCCTCCCATATCTCTCACTTTAGTATGTTATTACAGTGTGCAGATTTGGGACCAAGCCCTCGAGTACCTTCCAGGTATATATCATCATGTACCTCTCTCTCCTCCGCTCCAATGAGTACATGTTCAAGACTTGCAGGAGTTCCCAGTAGTTTAGGTGCTTTACTGGCTTAATGTGAGCCGTAAACGATCTCTGTATTTGTTCCAGCTCCGATATTTCTCCTGCCCTGAACGGGGCCATCAGCACTGAGCAATATTCAAAGTGAGGGAGCACTAGCGATTTGAAGAGTGTCACCATCGGCCTTGTTTCCCTTGTTTTGAAAGTTTTCAATACCCATCCAGTCATCTTCCTGGCTGTCGTGATCTTTGTCTTGTTATGGTCTTTAAAAGAAAGGTCCGCTGACATAATTATTCCTAGGTCTTTTACGTGTTCCTTACGTTCTATTTGGTGACCTTCTTGAGTTTTGTATATACTGCTCCTTTTGAGTTCTTCATTCTTTCCATACCTAAGCAGCTGGAACTTATCACCACTGAACGTCATGTTTTCCACTGCCCACTGGAAAACCCTGTTTTTGTCTTCATGTACTTTTTCAGTGTCCTCTACCGTACTGACTTTCATGCTTATTTTAGTGTCATCTGCAAATGATGATACAAAAGTGTGCCAGGTGCTTTTGTCTATGTCTGCTATGAGGATGAGGAACAGCAGAGGTGCCAGGACAGTGCCTTGGGGCACTGAGCTTTTGACCTCGCTGATGCTGGATCTTGCCATGTTCACTACTACTTTTTGTGTTGTGTGTGTTAGGAAACCGAAAATCCATCTGCCTACCTTCCCTGTAATGCCCATGGCCTTCATTTTGTGCGCTATCACTCCATGATCGCATTTGTCAAACGCCTTTGCAAAATCTGTGTAAATCATATATGCGTTTTGATCATCTTCCAGTGCCTCCGTAATTCTGTCATAATGGTTCAGCAGCTGTGACAGACATGATCGTCCTGTTCTAAAACCATGCTGGTTCGGGTTATGTTGGTTGTGCTGGTCCATGAAATTTGTAACCTGCCGTCTCATCACTCTTTCGAAGATTTTTATGATGTGAGAGGTTAGGGCTACTGGTCTGTAATTTTTAGCTAGTGCTCTACTACCTCCCTTGTGCAAAGGAACTATGTCTGAACTCTTAAGATCTCCGGTATTTCACCTAGATCTAAGCTCTTTCTCCAAAGAATACTGAGGGCTCATGCTAGTGGTACTTTGCACTTCTTTATAAATAGAGCATTCCATGAATCTAGCCCAGGTGCTGAGTGAGTGGGCATGTTTTCCATTTCTTTTTCGAAATCTATGGGGCTTGTACTAATGTCAGTTAGTTGGTCTGTGCAGCCTTCTTCTGGAGTGAAAAATATTTCTGCATTTTCTACCTTGCTGTCATTTAGTGGGCTGCTGAACACTGACTCATACTGTTCTTTTAGGATTTCACTCATTTCCTGTTCATCGTCAGTATACGAATCTCCTCTCAGTAGTGGTCCAATTCTACAGGTAGTTCTTAGCTTGGATTTTGCATAGGAATAAAAATATTTTGGGTGTCTTGCAATATCCTGTATGGCCTTTTGTTCTCTTTGTACCTCTTCTGTGAGGTATGACATCCCAAGTTTTTGCTCTAATTCAGTGATCTCTCTACTAAGTCTATCTTTCCTCTGTTGTAGCATGTTTGTGTTTTTAAGCAGTTCAGTAACCCGTTTTCTTCTTCTGTACCATCTCCTACACTCTCTATATCTGATCTTCCTCTGGGTTTCCTCAATGGTACATGTTTCATACATACTTTGTATGCTTCTGTATTCAGCTTCTCAAGGCACTGGTGGGGATTTAGGGTGTTCATGTCTGATTCCCAGGGTATGTCTGATAGCTCTTGGTTTATTTTTTCCCAGTTAATTCTATGGTTGTTAAAATTAAACTTACTGAACATCCCGTCTCTAACTTTAGCGATGCAGTTTCCTGCCCCTGAGTTGATACTAGTTTGAACCTCTATGATGTTATGATCAGAGTAAATAGTTTTGGAAACTGTTATGTCTCTGATCAGTTCCTCGTTGTTTGTGAATGTCAAATCCAGAGTATTTTCATTTCTAGTGGGATCAATTACCTGTTGGTTTAAAGAGTACTTTTCACAAAACCTCATTATTTCCCTGGTATGTACCTGTTGAGCCAGGGTGCTTCCCGGGGATATTTCTGGTATAACATTACGTTGTGCCATCTTCCATTTTACATGAGGGAGATTAAAATCTCCAAGGAGTAAAATATTTGGTGTAGAACTTTCTAGCCTATCCAGATAGCTATCTATCTTACTTAACTGATCTGTGAATTCCTCAGCAGTTGCCAATGGTGGTTTGTATACTAGGATAATTACCAAATTCCTATTTTCAACTTTAGTGCCTAGAATTTCTACTCTATCATTCATAGAGTTCAGCACTTCTGTGCAACAGAAAGTATTCTTTACATAGATTCCTACTCCTCCCTGTGACCTATTGATTCTATCACATCTATACATGTTGTAGTTTTCTATCTTCATCTCTCCGTCCAAAACATCCCTTGTATGTGTTTCTGTAAATGCTCAGTATATGGCATTTGCAAATATGAAGCAATCACCAAGTGGGATGTTTTGTCTCACTTTGTGTTTCATTAGAACCACTGGTGGTGTAATACCTGGTATGTCCCCTGGAACCTGTGCCATACCCTACCTATCATGCCAGTAAACCAGCAATCCGGGATAGCAACCTCACATCTACCGAGCTACCTCGGTGGACAAAAGAGAGGGCGCCGGATATCCGCCACAAAGCATACCTCCTTTGGCCACTACCCCTGGAATCTGAAAGGTAGCCTCCAGAGACACACCCGTTGCCCGAAAAATACCCAAAGCCACTCCCCGGGAGACTGGAGAGGGATTGGGACATCTCCAGGCGATCCAGATTCCACGGCAAACTACACCACCACCAAGAACCTCAATGGAATGGGATGGACCCCAGTACCCTTTTCCCTACCCAGGAACTAGCGTGCCTGTGGAGAAAAAAAAAAAAAAAAAAAAGGCCAAAAAGAGGAAGGGTAATAGGGAGGGGTGGGGACGAGGAGGAGGAAAAGAAAAAGGGAGGATTGGGGGGTAATTAGGTTTGGTCTGAGGAAGGAGACCAACAGGTCTAATTCCTCAGACCAAGAGCCTCTTCACCAAGCCAAGGAGCCCCCCTTGAAGAGGCCATCAGCAACAGCCTTCCCATCAGCAAAGGCAAAAAAATTTAGCACCGTCCCATAAAAGACTGAACAGTTCATCTGATGATGAAGAGTGGACTCCTGAGTCTGAAAACAGCAGCATTACAAGATTAACTAGATCATGTGTATCAGCTAAACTAAAGTAAGTTGATCAATATTTTATATAAAATCTTCAGAAATGTTTTGCACTTAGATGTGCGGTACCACCTGATGTCAGTCTTACATGATCAGTTGAAAAAACTCCACTTTGTTTAATTCCTATGTTCCAGAATCTTATAATTTCATAAAAATTAAAGATATATATATATTTTTTAAATACCTAGCTCAAAATTTCCTATCTTAATCTATATTACTTAAAATGAGATAATGTAAAGTTTTAAAAAGTTGATGCAGGTCTTCTTTTACTGTTTTATTTATAACATAAGTTGTACAATTTTCTGCCATTATTACTATATTTACCTGATACTTGCTGGTGACTTAAGATTAACCTTGGCCAAGCTGAGAACCCTCAGGTAACTGACTTCATTAACAGTATTAATAATTCCTTGTTCATACCAGCTATAACTAAACCAACAAGATTAACTGAGATGAATGCAACAACAATTAACCATATCTGGACCAAAATATTAGCTCCTCTCAAAGCAGGGATAGTCACAGGCAATACTACTGATCATTACCCCACCTTCCTTATAACAAACATATGTAAGCTACCTCTAGAATCTAGTAGGATCTCATTTCATCTCCATGATGAGACATTATTAACCCTTAAGCTGTCCAAACGTAGATCTACATTTGCACGCGTAGTACTCCAAACATAGATCGTTTTATTTTTCACTCCTTCAAATTTGGCACAATAGGCTTGAGTCACCTAGACATGAAAGAATGGGTCTGTGCACTCAGTGTGCACACTATTATAAAAATCTGGGAGCACCAGTTCAATTGAGCTCCAAGTAGAGCAAATAGTATGGCAAACACCACAGATTCACTGATGCCATGTCACATTAACATTCCCATTTTAAGAGGAAATTAATAACAGGTTAGATAAATACATGAGTGAGTGTGGGTGGGTGTGAGTTGGACCTGACTAGCTTGTGCTACTAGGTCTGATGTCATGCTCCTTCCTTCAATGGATGTGACCTGACTAGGTGGGTCATTGGTCAAAGCTGGAGGGGGAGGGTGACATGTACCTGTCTTGCATGGGCCAGTAGGCCTGTTCCTTCTTATGTTCTTATGTATTCGGCAGGCTGGCCTGCTGGCTTGCTTTGGCTGTTTCTCTCTCTATACCTTTGTCTATACATCTGTCTATATATCTATACATCTGTCTATATATCTATATATCTGTCTATATATATGTCTATATATCTATATATATGTCTATCTATATGTCTATCTATATCTCTGTCTATCTATATCTCTGTCTATATATCTATCTATATCTGTCTATCTATATCTCTGTCTATCTATATCTCTATCTATATCTCTGTCTATCTATATCTCTATCTATATCTCTGTCTATCTATATCTCTATCTATATCTCTGTCTATCTATATCTCTGTCTATCTATATCTCTGTCTATCTATATCTCTGTCTATCTATATCTCTGTCTATCTATATCTCTGTCTATCTATATCTCTGTCTATCTATATCTCTGTCTATCTATATCTCTGTCTATCTATATCTCTGTCTATCTATATCTCTGTCTATCTATATCTCTATCTATATCTCTGTCTATATCTCTGTCTATCTATATCTCTGTCTATCTATATCTCTGTCTATCTATATCTCTGTCTATCTATATCTCTGTCTATCTATATCTCTGTCTATCTATATCTCTGTCTATCTATATCTCTGTCTATCTATATCTCTGTCTATCTATATCTCTGTCTATCTATATCTCTATCTATATCTCTATCTATATCTCTATCTATATCTCTATCTATATCTCTGTCTATATCTCTGTCTATATCTCTGTCTATCTATATCTCTGTCTATATCTCTGTCTATCTATATCTCTGTCTATCTATATCTCTGTCTCACATGTACACAAGTGCAATTATAAATTGTGTAAATTACCTAGGATAACCCAAAAATTCCAGGCAAAGATAGACACATAGATATATAGACAGACAGATAAACAGAAACATGTTTGTGTGTATCAGTGACAACAAATAAAGCCAGGGTTCCCTGAGCACCTATTTATCAAATATCACCGAGCTGATAACAGATGTCATAACACAATTCTGCAAGGAGTGCAATATACATATACTCCAGGCAGACAGAAAGATAAGCAGAGACAGACATACAGGCAGGCAGATAAACAGATACACACAGATAGACAGACACCTTAAGCAAACACTATGACCTCCTGGCACTCCTTGAATCACTAAAGACACCCTTCTCCTGCATTATTCTTACTGAGACCTGGCTTAAGCAGGACACAATAAATATCTACCCTCTACCAGGATACACAGCAATTCACAACTGCAGACCAAACCAAGTTCGGGGTGGTATTGCAATCTATTACTCTAACCAATTATCTTGTATTAGCACCACTTGCTTTAGTGATGAATATGGGGAATACATTTTTGCTAATTTTACTGTAAAAAACCCTAAGACACCTATAACAATCAGTGCCATTTACCGGATACCTCACACAAACATCCCAAATTTCAGTGAGAAATTAAAGTCACTAATAACAAACAGACAAATGAATAAGCACCACCTTCTCTTAGCTGAAGACTTCAACATCAACCTTGGCTTACTAGATGATCAGCCTGTAACTGATTTCATCAACAATATGAACAACACTTCTCATACCAACAATAACTAAACCAACCAGGCTCACTGAGACAAGTGCAACCATAATAGACCACATATGGACCAATATACTAGCCCCCCTTAAATCAGGGATAATCACAGATAGCACTACAGACCACTACCCTACCTTCCTCCTGACAAACATTAATAAACCACAACTTGAATACAACAAAGTCTCATTTAGACTCCATGACGAGGCCTCAATAAGGAAGTTCACAGCTGACCTAGAGATTGTTGACTGGCCTACAGAATTCTCCAAGGCCAATGGTATTGATGACTGGACAGACATTTTACTTAACAAATTACTTAGACTATACAACAAACATTGTCCTATAAAAACGAAACATCACAAACAAACGGCTTGGTTGCCCATGGCTAACCAGCACCATTCTGAAATCCATTGACAAGAAACACCAATATGAAAAGCAATATAGACAGGGCTTAATACACAAAGATATTCTTAAACACTATTCATCAGTTCTCACCAAAGTAATAAAGAAAGCCAAACAACTATACTACTCCAGTAGATTCACAGACACTAGAGGAGATATAAAAAAGACCTGGAAAACTCTCTCTCAGATTCTAGGGACCCACAAACTGAAAAAAACCAAGAATATTGTCCTAACTAAACCTAATGAAACGCCACTACATCCCACTGACACAGCTAACAAGATAAACGACTTCTTCTCAACCATAGGATCTAATCTCGCCAATAAAATCCCACATACTAATGCCCATGCCGGGCACTACCTAGATGGGAATTTCCCAAATTCCTTCTATCTTGCACCAACTGAGCCCTCGGAAGTCACCGAGATTATAAAGTCACTTAAAAACAACTCAGGGAATCTGTCTAATGTCCCACCATTACTGTACAAGCGAGCGGCCCATATCCTTTCGCATGCTATTTCATTACTTTTTAACAAGTCACTAGAAAGTAGCACCTTCCCGAAACTACTCAAGATGGCAAGGGTTACACCAATACATAAAGGTGGTGACCCTATAGACTTAAACAACTATAGGCCAATATCAAACTTACCATTGATATCCAAAATCTTTGAGAAACTCGTGCACAGGAGACTATATTCATTTATAACAGCACAAAACATACTCAACCCCTGCCAATTTGGATTTAGGAAAAATAAAAGCACTAATGATGCAATCATAAAAATGCTAGATCTGCTTTACACAGCATTGGAAAATAAGGAATATCCACTAGGAATTTTTAATGACCTAAGAAAAGCTTTTGACACAGTAGACCACGACATCCTACTCCACAAACTTGACCATAACGGTATAAGAGGCCATGCGCTTGCTTATTTCAAATCTTACCTTACTAATAGGTATCAGTATGTTACCATTAAAGACACAGCATCAACAACACGGCCACTTGATACTGGAGTTCCGCAGGGAAGTGTCCTTGGTCCCCTGCTCTTCCTCATATACATCAATGATCTTCCAAACGTATCCCAACACCTGAAACCCATTCTCTTGGCTGACGACACGACTTATGTCATCTCTCACCCTAATCTTGCCACCCTCAACACCATTGTTAATGAGGAGCTGATCAAAATATCGACTTGGATGACAGCCAATAAACTTACGCTTAACACTGACAAAACCTACTATATTATGTTTGGTAGCAGAGCAGGAGATGCACAAATTAACATTAAGATCGACAACACTCTAATTACCAGACATAATGAGGGCAAATTCCTAGGCCTATACCTTGACAACAACCTGAATTTCAGCACCCATATCCAACACATAACCAAAAAAGTATCCAAAACAGTTGGGATCCTCTCCAAGATACGATACTACGTGCCACAAAATGCCCTTCTCACACTATACCACTCACTTATTTATCCATACCTCACCTATGCTATTTGTGCTTGGGGATCAACTGCAGCAACACACCTAAAGCCAATAATAACCCAACAAAAAGCTGCAGTAAGAATAATCACTAAATCCCATCCCTGGCAACACCCCCCCCCCACTCTTCATAGATCTAAACTTACTCCCTGTTCAGTACATCCACACTTACTACTGTGCAATCTACAGCTACAGGACCTTAAACTCCAATATCAACCTTGACCTAAAACGCTTTCTTGATAGTTGTGACAGAACCCACAGGCATAACACCAGACGCAAACATCTCTACGACATTCCCCATGTCCGACTAAACCTTTACAAAAATTCAATGTATGTCAAATTACCTTTGTAAATTGCGAGTTCATTACCTTTGTAAATTGTGAATTCATTACCTCTGTAACTTGCTCAGCTATCAAAACTTTGAGGCCCAGTCCCTGGACCCATTATGTACCTCTGTAATCTTTTGACTACCGCCCACAGGATGGGTATGGGGTGCATAATAAACATATTAAACTAAAAAAAACTGTCAAAGGCCCTAAAATCTGGAACACCCTACCTGAAAACTCTAGAACTGCAGACACATTCATCACCTTCAAAACTACCATTAGAAAACATCTTATCTCCCTGATAAACTCCAACTAACTACACGAATACCACCTGGTGGTTCACACTTACACTCACTCACCCATTTGACCATAAACAGAAATATTAATCTCAATCTTAAAATAATGAATCCTATACTCCAATACTGAAACTATGTACTGTGCCAAAACAAAAGCATTCACATTGCTAAACTCACAAACTAGTATTTAGTCACTTAGCCATAATACCAACTTACCTCATAATTTGTAATATTTTAAAACAAAGAATTAAACTAAGTCTGCCCGAAATGCCTAGCCATGCTAGGCGTTCTAGTGGTACACTCTGTAATCATTATTTAACTACATGTAAACCACACAACCACCAAATTCTGTAAATTCAACATTGTAATCTTTATAGAGAATAAACTTTGAATTTGAATTGAATTTGTATAAATAGACAGAGACAAGACATGTTTGTAACAGTGATAACAAATACAGCGAGGGTTAGCTGGAGCAGTGGGCATTTATTAAAGTCACTAGGCTGTCACCAGGGTCAAGGAACCTCCTTTGAGAGGTATCATTACTATAAAAGTTATGAATTGACTTCAGAAAATGTACTAAAGTATTAAGATCGACACATATTGATGTTTAATTATTGCTGGTTCCAATATATTTTTACTAGAATTTATGTTCAAGTAGTAATGTGGAAATTATTAGGAGTCAAAAATATTCCATGGAAAATGTTTAGTGTGGAAGCATAAGCAGTCCTTAATTTAACAGCTTAAATAACCACTTTTATATAATATTTGACAATTTAGACAGACTTATGGAGTTACACAGAGTATACAATAATCTTAGGAGAAAATAACATGGTTATAGGACCTAGAATAGTTAGAAAGTATGGAAGTATGGTAGGTTGTTGGCGAGTGAGGAAGTATGGTAGGTTGTTGGCGAGTGAGGAAGTATGGTAGGTTGTTGGTGAGTGAGGAAGTATGGTAGCTTGTTGGCGAGTGAGGAAGTATGGTAGCTTGTTGGCGAGTGAGGAAGTATGGTAGCTTGTTGGCGAGTGAGGAAGTATGGTAGCTTGTTGGCGAGTGAGGAAGTATGGTAGCTTGTTGGCGAGTGAGGAAGTATGGTAGCTTGTTGGCGAGTGAGGAAGTATGGTAGCTTGTTGGCGAGTGAGGAAGTATGGTAGCTTGTTGGCGAGTGAGGAAGTATGGTAGCTTGTTGGCGAGTGAGGAAGTATGGTAGCTTGTTGGCGAGTGAGGAAGTATGGTAGCTTGTTGGCGAGTGAGGAAGTATGGTAGCTTGTTGGCGAGTGAGGAAGTATGGTAGCTTGTTGGCGAGTGAGGAAGTATGGTAGCTTGTTGGCGAGTGAGGAAGTATGGTAGCTTGTTGGCGCGTGAGGAAGTATGGTAGCTTGTTGGCGAGTGAAGAAGTATGGTAGCTCGTTGGCGAGTGAGGAAGTATGGTAGGTTGTTGGCGAGTGAGGAAGTATGGTAGGTTGTTGGCGAGTGAGGAAGTATGGTAAGTTGTTGGCGAGTGAGGAAGTATGGTAGGTTGTTGGCGAGTGAGGAAGTATGGTAGGTTGTTGGCAAGTGAGGAAGTATGGTAGGTTGTTGGCGAGTGAGGAAGTATGGTAGGTTGTTGGCGAATGAGGAAGTATGGTAGCTTGTTGGCAAGTGAGGATGAATAGGATGAAGCGGGTGATAGGTGGTATTGTACATTTATTTATTTAATAATTTGAACATACAGAGGTACAAAAAAAATACAGGTAAGAGCAGCATGCCAAAGCCACTTGTATGCATAGAATTACGGGCAGGCTTAAAATTAAGATTAACTAAGCAATGATGTAATCAGTGATAAAACATTATTGTAAACAGATAACAATAAAGCACAAATGAGTATTACAAAGACAGGTCATATGGTTGCATGCATTGCTGTACATTCAGTAGAATGGAGTATTCTGTTAGGTAGTGTATTTAAAAAATAACAAAGTTAGATTGGGTCTTAGGTTTAACATTTATGTGATATAATTATGAGAAACATTTAAGATATACAATTTATAAGGTTCAGTTATTCAGTATTTATTTGGCTTTGGGTGAGTAAGTGATCTTTGAGAAGAGACTTGAATTTATAAACAGGTAGTGTTTCTTTTATATTTACAGGTAATGAATTCCAGATTTTAGGGCCTTTTATGTGCATGGAGTTTTTGCATGGACACAAGGAACATCAAAGAGTGATCTGTGCCTTGTGTTATGGTCATGTGTTCTGTTGAGGTTGGCAAGATGTTTGAGGGGAGGGTTAATATCAGAGTTAAGTGTTCTATGTATGTAATAGGTGCAGTAATAAGTATGGATGTTTTGTATGGTGAGTAGGTTTAGTGTTTTGAATATTGGTGGAGTGTGCTGCCTGTAGTGGGAATTTGTTATTCTGACTGCAGCCTTTAGTTGGGTAATTAGTGGTCTGAGATGGTTAATTGTTGTTGAGCCCCATGCACAAATTCCATAGGTGAGATAGGGGTAAATAAGAGAGTGATATAGGGCCAGGAGGGCTGACTGTGGAACATAGTACCGTATCTTCGATAGTATGCCTACGGTCTTGGAAATTTTCTTAGAAATTTGTTGTATATGTGTATGAAATTTGAGTCTATTATCAAGGTGGATTCCTAAGAATTTTCCCTCTGTTAGCTTTGTGATAGGTGATCCATTTATCATTATGTTAAGAGGGACATCTGTAGCTATGTTACCAAACTGTATGAAGTAGGTTTTGTCAATGTTTAGTGTAAGTTTGTTAGTCCTCATCCAGGTAGATATTTTCTTTAATTCAGTATTTACAGTATTGGCTAGCATGACTGGGCTCAGGTGAGAGAAGATGTATGTAATGTCATCTGCAAATAATGTGGGTTTGAGTAATTGCGAAGCATTTGGTAGGTCATTTATGTATACGAGAAAGAGAAGAGGGCCAAGGACACTTCCCTGTGGGACACCAACTGTAATTGGTTGTGCAGAAGAGTTTGCCCCCTTTTATGTACACATATTGGCTTCTGTTGCTGAGGTATGACTTGAGGTAGTTGAGGGAGTGCCCTCTTATACCATAGTGTGACAATTTTATGTCGAGCAAGTCATGGTCAACTGTATCAAAAGCTTTACGTAAGTCAATGAAGATCCCCAGTGGGACTTCTCTTTTCTCTATTGCAGTGCATATATGTTCTAGCATGTGTATAATAGCATCATTAGTATTTTTATTAGGCCTGAATCCAAATTGGCAGGGGTTGAGTATGTTTTGGGAGATGAGGTAGTAGATTCATTTATGAATTAATTTTTCGAAGATTTTTGAGAGAGGGTGCAAGTTGGATATTGGCCTACATTATTATTATTATAATCAAAAAGAAGCGCTAAGCCACAAGGGCTATACAGCGCTGCAGGGTAGGGAAGGAAGCGAGGGTATTGGGAGGCAGAAGGGAGGAGGGATGATCAGTAGGTTATAGAAAACAGCGGGGCAGGGGATAGTACGGGGGTAAAGGGTAGCAAGAGATTAAGGTAGAAAGGGCTGAAGGTATCAGAATTTGCGAAGTAAGTCAGTTGTTGTGAAAAAGTCAATGAGAGAGTCCGGATGAAAGGTGGGTCCATCAGCGAGAAGTGAAGGTAAAGAGAGAGTAGCGGAGCAAGTGGATACGGGCTGCTGTGTAATGCAGCGAAGTACTAACAAATAGCTGACGGTACGGAATATCAGTGCGTAGAAGAAGGGCACTTTCATTAAAGGTCCCATCAGGAAAAGGATCTGAAGAATACAATAAATTATAGCCTGAGATGGGAGAGATAACAGCAGAGTGTAATTTTGGTTCCTGTGAGCAAACACCAACAGGGGAAAACTGGGAGAGTAACATCTGAAGCTCACCCCGATTACCCCTGAGGCCGCGTATATTCTACTGTGAATAGGCCATGATTGGCAATGATAAAGATACCTGAAATCCACAGGTAAGGGTTCCTATGGACTAGAGGGGTTAGAAAAGTCCACATGCGGAGGCAGTGGAAAACGTTCAAGCAGCGAAGGAACGGTGCGCTGTGAAGAAAGGAGTTGCGCAGATGGAGGAATGGAGAGAGAAGGAACAGAGGGTGGATCAGTGTCCATTGATGGTTTGGTCTCTGCAATATATTCAGAGATTGCTTCAAGTGTTTCAGAATTCAGAGTCGTCGTATGGGAGACAATACTGGAGATGGTACGGGGAGGATGAGTAAAGATTGGAACCGTAATGGACTGTACCAAGGTGGGGGGGGGGCGAAAGGGTGGAGGGAACTGGAGAAGCGTGGAAGGGGACAGAAGAGGGAGAAACCTGGGAGGTGGCAGAAGAGGAAGAAACTTGGGAGGGAACAGGGGAGGAAGGTACAGTACAAGGAGAAGGGTGAACCTCTACACTTGTAACAGAGCCAGTGAGAGGGGAAGAACCAGGTACAGAGACAGGGAAGGTAAAATAAGGTGGAAGAAGGGAAGGAGGGGTTAAAGGACCTTTTTTTGACTTCTGAGAAGTAGAGGGACAATTGGGAGGAGGTGTCGTACGAGGTCTCGTCGATACTGAGGCTTGTGAGGGAGAACACAAAGAAGCGAGAACAGACTGAGGCGTTGAAGTAGGGACGTCTGAGCCTAGGACAGCAAAAGAATTAGATAAAGGAGTGACTATGGGAGAGGTAACCACAGAGGAGGCTGCAGAAGATGGGACCCCAGAAGTGGGGGGACGTTTTGAAACACGGGAATAAGAAACATGAGGTAGTCTCCCTTGGAGGCGGAGATGAAAAACTGCCATGGCATAAGGGCGACCTTCTGCTTCTTCGAGGTAACGGATTTCCCGCTCATTCAAGTAGACTTGGCAACGGCGAGAGCACGAGGGGTGAGCCTCACGACAATTAAGGCAAGAGGGAGGTCGATTGCAAGACGTATTAGAAGAATGGTCATAGGCACCACAGACTGGGCATTCAGCTATGGATCTGCAATATTTCGCTGGATGGCCAAATTGCCAGCAATTTCTACACCGTTGCGGTGTAGGGATCACCTTTCGAACTTGCAACCGATGTCCTGCTACATAAACTGAGGATGGAAGTTCACGGCTGTCAAAAGTTAAACGAGCCACATTGCTAGGGTATCGTCTCCGCCTGCGGGCAGGAAGAACGTAAGTGTCTACCTTGAGGATTGGGAGATCTTGGAGTTCCAGCTGTTCAAGAATGTCATTGCCACATGTCTGGAAATTTTGTTGAACTATGGTATGGGGCAGAATGACGGTACCACTACAAGAATTGAGGGAATGATGTTTTTCAATAGTGACAGGAACAGTATCTATATGTGAAAGAAGAGAAAGATCATGAGCTTGGGTAGCATTCTGTACAGTGATAATGCACGTACCATTCTTAACCCTTTGAGGGTCGACAGGCCCTCTCCGAAACTCGTTCTCAGGGTCGGCCAAATTTAAAAAAAAAAAAAAATTATTTTCTCTTATGAAAAGATAGAGAATCTTTTCCCGATCATAACGACACCAAAAGTTTGAAATTTGATAGAAAACTTACGGAATTATGCTCTCGCAAAGTTAGCGGTCTCGGCGATGTTTACGGATCGGCGATTTTGCCCACTTTGAGCCCCATTTTCGGCCAATTTCACTGTACTAGTCGACAAAAAACATGAATATTTCGCTAGAACTCCATTTTTTCTATCGAATGGGTGCAAGAAACCACCCATTTATAAATTCAACTATCCATTACAGTGGTCAGAATTTAGCAATTTTGCCAATTTCACACAAATTTCAAAAGATGCCAATTTCGGAAAAGGGTCCAGAATAAACAAGAAAGACATTCCTGGCACTAAAATGACATTTCCTCTAGTCATTAGTCACGTCTCAAGGCCCCTCTTATATTCTTTTGCTTTCCACTTTGAATTTTTATTCTCACAAAAAATATAAGATTTACTGTTATGCAGACTACTGCATTAGTGTAAAAAATGGTATAAATATTATTGGTGCACTTGTGAAAGAATATTAGACTCACCAGTTGACGTGTATTGCACGCTTGGCACGATTTGTTTACTTTTGAAGTTTGGTAAAAATCGAACATTTCTGCTACTTTGAGCTCAATTTCAAGGCACCTTTCATTGTAAAACCAGTCAAAATCATCTCAATTTCAGTAACATGTCTCCCATTCTATAAAATGAGACCAAGAAAACTAGAATACAACAATAAATACTATACGAAAATACACTGCAAAGTCGCTGATTTATTAAAAAAAAATGGAAAAAGTTTTTTTTTTCTCATTATGCACCGTGTGCTGCAGGATTTTTTTTAGACTGTGCACACTGACCACATAGACCCATTCTTTCATATGAAGGCCTACCAGCTTTCTCCCACTAGATTTGAGGTCGCTAGAATTTATGAGTACTAGTACGTCAAAAACCCCTACGCGTAAGACGTACTAGTACGACGAAAACCCTCAAAGGGTTAAGAGCATGAAAAGAAATATCTTTACCAACATGGCGTAGGAGTGCCTTGCCAATATACTGTGGTCGGAAAGATAGGCGGTAGAGGAAGTCAGTCGTAAAGTGAAGAATTTAGTCCATTGTGCAGTCTGAAACTGAGCGTGGAAAGGGGGTGCAGGACGTGTCGATCTTTTCTGAGAAGAACGAGAAGGTGGAGAAGTATCATCAGCAGGTAATTGTCGTTGGCGTTTAGGCGTGGGACCAGAGTTGGTCCGATGTGGAACGGGCCGGTGATTCAAAAATTGCTGCACCGTAGAGGGAGAGGCCGGAAGCATAGTCAAAGGAGAGCGGAGGTCAGATAAATCAAAGGAGTCAGTCGAGACCTCAGTACCTGAAGCGGGTGAGGAAACAGCACCAGCAAGAGGTACAGAGGCATGAGGAGTGTCCGAAGAGTGGTCCAAAGATGAGGCGGGGTCAGAACGGGGTGCGGTATCAAGAAGGGGCCCGGGGGTAGCAGGTTCATGGATTGGGTTCTCCATGGTTAGGTTACTTCTTTCTTTTCGTTTTTAAGAAAACAAGAAGAAAATAAAATAAAAATAAAAATAAAGAATAAAAAAAGGGGGGACTGGGGAGGGATAGTTCCTAGGAGGAATGAAAGGGCCAGAAATCTCCCTCTGCGCCCAAGAGGACCTCAGCACCGCAAGAAGCGTAGCTGCAGCATGGAACCCGTGCCATACCCTACCCATCATGCCAGTAAACCAGCAATCCGGGATAGCAACCTCACATCTGCCGAGCTACCTTGGTGGACAAAGGAGAGGGCAGCCGGATATCCGTCACAAAGCATATCTCCTTCGGCCACCACCTCCGGAATCCGAAAGGTGGCTTCCAGAGATACACCCGTCACGCGAAAGACTCCGAAAGCCACTCTCCGAGATACCGGAGAGGGATCGGGACATCCCCAGGCGATCCAGATTCCACGGCAAACTACGCCACCGCCAAGAACCTCAACGGAATGGGTTGGACCCCAGTACCCTTTCCCCTACCTAGGAACTAGCGTGCCTGTGGGAAAAATCCCTAAGGCCAAAAAGAGGAAGGGCAAAAGGGAGGGGTGGGGAGGGGGAGGAGGAAAGGGAAAAGGGGAGGATGGGGAGAATGGGATAGGGAAGGGGGGATTGGGGGGTAATTAGGTTCGGTCTGAGGAAGGAGACCGACAGGTCTAATTCCTCAGACCAAGAGCCTCTTCACCACGCCAAGAAGCCCCCCTTGAAGAGGTATTGGCCTATAGTTATTCAACTCTGTTTGGTTTCCTCCTTTATGGATCGGGGTGACCCTTGCTATTTTGAGAACTGTAGTGAAGGTAGAGGATTCAATGGATTTGTTAAAGTGTGTTGCAATGATTGGTGATAGCACTTGTGACACTTTTTTGTATATAAAGGGTGGTAAGGTATTTAAATCTCATGTCTGGTTTTTTAGTGTATTGATAATAAGGGAGACTTCGTATGGGTTAGTCGGAGCTAGGAACAGTGTGTTCGGGTAGTTGCCGGTAGTCACTTGGTGGGGTATCTGAGCTTGGGATTTTATTGGGAAGGTTTTTTCCTATAGTAGAGAAGAAATCATAGAGTCTGTTTGCAGTTTCTGTTGGTGGGAGCTGGGGTTCATCTGATTTTGCCAGTTTAATTTCTCTATTTTGTGATATCTTTTTTGTTCCTAGAATTTCTGATAGGGTTTTCCAGGTCTATTTTATATCACCTCATAAGTTGGATAATCTGTTCTCATAATACAATTTTTTTGCCCTTCTTATCAGGCTGGTTAGGATTGACGAGTAACTTTTTGTTTGGTCTCTGGTTATGTGACCCATTCTGTACTGTTTTTCATAAAGGCGTTTTGTATTTATGGATTTGAGAATGCTGGGTGTTAGCCAGGGACTGTTCAGTCTCTTAGCTGTCATCTGTTTAGTTTTTTTAGGGCAGTGCTTGTTATAGAGGTATTGGGTCTTTTTTAGAAAATTATTAATACATTTGTCAATATCTGTATAGATTTCTAGCTCAGTGTGCCAGTCAAAGTTTGTTACTGCTGTTGTGAAGTTATTAATGGCTGCCTCATTGTGAAGTCTGAAGGTGACTTTAGTAGTGTCTTGGGGTAATTTACCAAGAGTTGTTATGAGGAAAGTAGGGTAGTGGTTTGTGGTATTATCTGTGATTATCCCTGATTTTAAAGGGGATATGGTGTTGGTTCAGATGTGGTCAAGTAGGGAAACACTAGTCTCTGTAACTCTTGTAGATTTTGTTACTGTTGGTAGCAACATACAGTTACTCATTGTGTTTGTGAATTCAGTAACATGTGGGCCCTGGTCTTGCAGGAGATTTATATTGAAGTCACCTGAGAGTAGTAAGTGATCTTTGTTCATGCGTGCATCAGTTATCGTACTTCCTAGGTTTTGACTAAATTGGCTAATGTTTGACTGTGGAACTCTGTAGATGTTTATCAATGTGAGAGGTTTTTGTAGATACTTGGATTTGAATTTAGCTATTATATATTCCTCATGTTCATCCCTTGTGCAAGTATTAGTGATGCATTCTAGTTGGTCTGAGTAGTATATAGCTGTGCCACCCCCTTGTTGGTCTGGCCTACAGTTGTGAATGGCTATGTAACCAGGAATGGCACAGACATCAGTAGTATCAGGCTTTAGCCAGGTTTCAGTTAGTGTAATGATGGACATATTGGCATGCAAGGAATTTAGCAATGCTATGAGGTCATCGTAATGCTTACTTAAAGAGCTGATATTGTAGTTAAAGACAGTTATGTTGTTGTTGGCTCTGAGGAGTGCCTTTGATTGTTCTGCTGTGTAGTAATAACAGTAACTGTTTGATTCATTTAAGTCATTAAATAAGAGGTTGGTATCAGGATCAATGCTTGTAATCATAAGATTTGTAGTGAATCTATAGTTAGAATTAAGTATAAAACAAAGTAAATAGTCTAAAGCTAAAAAATAGCACCTGAATTATTTAACAAATGTAAAAAAAATGAGCTAAGTTAATTTTTTAAAGCTAAAATAAAGGAGACAATATACAAGGGAAAAAAAATAATTTGTGGTGAACAAATAAAGTTATGATCAAATAATGGAGCTTGGGAATATGATAGTAGGTAGTACTTTAAAGGTAATTCTTTAAAGTTAGAATTAGGGAAAACAATATAAAAGGAACTAATATAAGTTGTGGTGAACAATAAAGTGGTAATCAAATAAATGAGTTTTGGAATATAATGGCAAAATAGTGAATTTATTACACTTTAGCACCTGAGAATAGCACCTTGATTATTTTAACAATTATGAATATATGAACTAGGGTAGTTATATAAAGCTAAAATAAAGGAGAAAATATATAAGGGACTAAATTAAGTAATGGTAAACAAAGTTAAATGGACAGAGATAGTCACTATGAAATAATACTGGTTTAGGAATAAGATCTGATTTGTAATATTAAATAAGTTGAGCAGTTTATTGAACAATAAAAAGTAAAAAAAAAATATGAGGTAGTTGGTACTAGCTAGCAAAAGATAGTTTTGGGACTTGCAAAAAAAGTAATTGGAATATACACTGATTGCACACACAGTAAAAGGTGACTAAAACAAGTAGTGGTAAACAAAATTAAATGGACAGGTAAGAACAATGGATAATATTAATTTGGAGTAAGATTTGACTTGTAACACAAAATTATGAGCAATTAATAGCAGTAAGAAAGAAGTATAAAGTATTGGAGGTAGTTAGCATTAGCTAGTGATGAAAAAAAAAATAATAATGCACAATATAATAGTAAGGTACACTATATGCACCACACTTATATATGTATTAAGGGCACTTATCTAATCTGTTACAGAAATGTCAGCTTTTCTAAGGAAGGTAGAAAAATCATGTTCGTTTGAGATGGTATATTGTTGTCCTGTTGATGTTTTCCTTACTAGTATTTTCCCATCTCGCATGAAACACTGATGTATTTTGTTTTCCTGTTTAAGTTTTCCCAGCCTGAACAGAAGGTTTTGAAGTTTTCTTGTTAGACACTCATTTATGTACACTCCATTTTTCATTGCAATTGCCGATTTAATTAGGTCCTTTCTTTTATCATATGAATGAAGTCTGATCATTATACTGTGTTTACTTCCTGGTTTTCCTAGCAAACGTGTTTCTTTGATTTCATTGTTTTGCACGATGACTTGTACGTGGTCCTGTATTATCCTGATAGCAGTTTCTTTGCACTGTGCTTGGGTTATGTCATTAGGAATGTGTGGACTGTTTATTGTAACTGCATCAGACAACTTGTCTTGTTCAGTTTTGTCGTCTTGGAAATCAAGGTATTCATTTAGTCGAGTGTGCATGTTTTGATTCCAGTCCTTGATTGCTTCTTCAACCTTCATATTTATTGTTGTTATTTGTTCAGTGTGACTGGCTATAGCTGCTTTCAGAGTATTTTCTGTGTCAACACTTCCCAATGTAATCTTCTCTTCAAGGTTTTGGATCTTGTTCTCGAGGTTGGTTATCTTGGATTCTCGTCGCGCAAGTGTTGCTTTGTTATCTTTGATTTCGTTTTCTAGAGCAACGTTGTAGTCCTTGATATTGTCAGGAATAATCATACCTGAGTTATCATGGGTGAATCCTTTGAAGGGAGTGGAGTTGGAGGGGGAGTCGGCCATGTTTGTTGTTGTTGTTCCCTGGGTGGCGGTGGTGAGAGGGGGTTGATGATACACCAGTGTCCTGCTGGGTAGACAAGTTGAGTTCTAGGGTCCTTGCTATTATTCTTTTATTACTGATCTTATTTATTCTGCAATATCCTTTCATAGTATCACTGAAGTAGATACTGTGTAGCAATGGAGGAGAAAGCTTGTTTTCTCGGAGCTTGGGTTAAGTGGTTGTCTGGCAGTGGAGGCAGTGTTTGGGTTAGCAGAGCCGTCTTCCTTAGATCTTCTAATTTTGTCAAGATTTGGGTTACATTCTTAGTATTCTTGGGTCATTTTGTGGTCTACGTGGGTTCATGTAGTTGTACCTTCACTTAGTCCATCACAAGTTTTGATGAGCGATGGTTTCTTGAGGAAGAAGAGCTGGTAGGATGCAGCTGCTGCCGCTAACGACAGAACCTCCTTCCAATGTTCTGTGCTTTCATCCAATGCAATGCTAAAACATGGTGCAGCTGATAAATCTGCAATCAACTGGCCACGAATGTCTTTACGAAGTTCTTCTACCCTTCTCATTACTGTTGTGTCTGATAGCTGTAGTCCTCTAATTTGCTTTATGATTTCATCTTTGTTATTAAAGTCAGCATACATTATTTCAGACGAGGCCAAAATACACTTTTTAATTATCTCTGCGTCTGTAAAAGCCTTCTTATGCTTAGCCAAGATCCATGCAATTTCAAATGACGCCTCTGTCAAATTTTCAGCAGTAGTTGTCGACCTGTGAATCAGTTTTTGCTGTCCTACTATCAAGGCAGTAAGTTGCTCAATTTTATTTTTTCTCAGGCTACTCTCAGGCGGGTATGTCTCATTTAAGTTTGGATGTGTTGTTTTGAGATGACGTTCTAAATTTCCACGTTTGAAACCAGAGCACACCTTTTGACAAATTAAACATAATGAATTTGCATCATGAAGCACGAAGGCAAATTCTTCCGTCCATTTTTCTTGAAATTTTCTATGTTCATCTTGTATCACTTTTACCTTTCTCTTTTTGGTTACCTATCCCTCACAGTCTCCTTGTTGACCACTCGTTTCCCCTCCATCCTCCTTTTCTACTGGTCGGGTCTGGGATGGCTGTTCATCACTATTGCGTTTTTGTTTAACCACAAATCGATCCATCATAACGGACACTACTTGACTGCACTTTGGTTTCAAGTAAAACTAGCCCATCACAGCTAGCTTCCACAAGCAGCAACAGTTAAGTCATTACTTTCATATATGTTGCTGGAGACTCAAATATCTGTTGCCTATTTTCAAACAAATCTCGAAGAGTAACGAAATACGTCCAGTCTCCCCCGAAAGCTTGAACTCAACTGATTCAGCAAGACCACCAACGCCTAGAGCTAGACGTGTCCCTGATCAGTTTCCCATAGTGGACACGTATGATTTCTGTACGACTAGGGTAGGGATGTAAGAATGTTATCTCTTACTGTGACTTCGTCTTCCATCTCACCTCATGAAAATATATACAGTGGACCCTCAACCAGCGATATTAATCCGTTCCTGAGAGCTCATCGTTAATCGAAATAATCGTTAGTCAAGTTAATTTTCCCCATAAGAAATAATGGAAATCAAATTAATCCGTGCAAGACACCCCAAAGTATTGAAAAAAAAAAATGTTACCACTTGAAATATTAATTTTAATACACACAAACTGAAGAAGACATGCACAGTTACATGACACTTACCTTTATTGAAGATCTGGTGATGATTGATGGGATGGGAGGAGGGAAGACCGTTGATCTTGTTAGTGTTTAGAAGGGGAATCCCCTTCCATTAGCACTTGAGGTAGCAAGTCTTTTTCTGGGGTCACTTCCCTTGTTCTTTTAATGCCACTAGGACCAGCTTCAGAGTCACTGGACTTCTGTCGCACAACATATCTGTCCATAGAGGCCTGTACCTCTCGTACCTTTATCCTCAAGTGGTTCACAACATTGTCAGTGTAATAGTCACCAGCACGGCTTGCAATAGCTGTGTGAGGGTGATTTTCATCAAAAAAGGTTTGCACTTTAAGCCACATTGCACACATTTCCTTAATCTTTGAAGTAGGCAACTTCTTCAATTTCTCTCTCCCCTCCTCCGAAGCAGTTTCCTCAGGTGTGGCCACTTACTGTTGAAGATGATCTAGCAGCTCATCAGTGGTTTGTTCTTCATTGTCCTCTTCCACCAACTCTTCCACATCCTCCCCACTAACCTCACCAATATGAGCACTAGTTCCAGGCATTTTTTGCTGTTCACCTGGGTGTTAGTCAACTGTTGTGGGTCGCATCCTGGGGGACAAGATTAAGGACCCCCAATGGAAATAAGTTAGACAGTCCTTGATGATGCACTGACTTTCTTGGGTTATCCTGGGTGGCTAACCCTCCGGGGTTAATCGTTTCTCGGTAATTGTTTCACGTTAAGCCACACCAACACTCTCTCCACATCTTCGAGTAATACAGCTGATGGTGGTGCAGCAACAACAACAGCTGACTGTGGTGCAGCAGCAGCTGCACCTTTGGCAAGAACAGCTTCCTTGATTGCCGTTTTCTTACCCACAATAGTAGCGATGGTTGATTGGGGTTTATTATACAACCTGACCAGCTCAGAGACATGCACTCCACTTTCATACTTAGCAATGATCTCTTTCTTCATCTCCATAGTAATTCTCACCCTTTTTGCTGTAGGGTTGGCACTAGAAGCTTTCTTGGGGCCCATGGTGACTTATTTTGCAGGTGCAATCACTACAAAGGCTGTGATAATATGAAATGTTCCAGTTGTTGTATGTTTGGAAGCGACCACGGTGGCTGGCTGGCTTGTAAACACTGGCACCCAAGGGACAAGTGAGGCGCGCTCAGGCCAAAGTGGACGCTTATGGTACAGAACGAATAGCGCTGGTCGGGTTTTTAAGTGCTAGTTGAGGCAAAATTTTTGTGTTAAAATGTATCGCTAGTCAGATTTATCGTTAATCGATGCCATCGCTGGTTACGGGTCCACTGTTTCTTACTTGAAAAATTATTTTTCTATATATTTTTTTATTAATTAATTTATATATTTTTCAAGAGCCATGAATTGAGTCATCATGAGCCACCAGCGGCTCGCGAGCCACGCAATGAATACCACTGGGCTCTAAGGGTAGACAGCTGTCAGAGGAAGTGACGTACCTCCACCCTCCTCTGACTTCTAGTCAGCACTGACTACCTCCAGTGCCAGCAGCTCCTTCTCACAGCTACACTGATGGTTGCCAGTTACTATTTAGAAGATCTAGCTCAAAAATACACCAAAAAAAAAAAAAAAAAAAAGGAAAAAAAAAATACGTGTGTGCTTTATGACGTGAGCGCGCTGGTACACGTGGTATTGTTATGACGTGAACCGCCAATGAATTTATTATTATTGCCCTTTGCATTAAATTAACATCCCTCGCTCTTCGGTTCCAAATCCTGTGCACAACTTTCTCTCCCACTAATTCCGAATTCACGCGTCGCGCCTCCTGCTCATCAGCCATATAGAGAATTCCACAAATTTTCAACTGTTCCACCACTTCCCATCTGAACTCTAACCCCATTCTACCCCCCACCCAATCCGCTATCTCTAATAATTTCAGTTTAGCTCTGTTGACTCTCATACCTGACGTCTCCCCAAATATCTTCATTACCCTCCCAACCTTTCGTAATCCTTCTACACCAGCGATCAGTACTGTTGTATCGTCCACACATCCTACTACCTCTGTAAGCCCCACCCCCTCCCATTGTAAATTTCTCGTTTCTTCAACCATTTCATAAAACGGGTGTTGCATACATGCGAACAGAATTTGAAACATAGGACACCCTTGTCTCAGATCCTTCTCCATTTCCAACATACTACCCAACCTACCATTAATTTGCACCTGTATCACCGCTCCTGCATACAGTATCTCAACCCACTTTACAATTCCCTCGCCAAAACCCAGACGTCTTAAACTAGCTACCATGAACTCCCTATTCACACCGTCATAAGCATTCTCCCAATCAATACCCAAAATACTTCCCCCCTTGCAACTCTTTAAATATTCCCTAATTTGACTATGTCCATCCCTCATGCTACGACACGGAATCCCCATCTGGCTGTTTATCTCAGCAGCGGCATCCTACCAGCTCTTCTTCCTCAAGAAACCATCGCTCATCAAAACTTGTGATGGCCTAAGTGAAGGTACAACTACATGAACCCACGTAGACCACAAAATGACCCAAGAATACTAAGAATGTAACCCAAATCTTGACAAAATTAGAAGATCTAAGGAAGACAGCCCTGCTAACCCAAACACTGCCTCTGCTGCCAGACAACCACTTAACCCAAGCTCCGAGAAAACAAGCCTTCTCCTCCATAGCTACACAGTATCTACTTCAGTGATACTATGAAAGGATATCGCAGAAGAAACAACATCAGTAATAAAGAATAACAGCAAGGACCCTAGAACTCAACTTGTCTACCCAGCAGGACGCCAGTGCATCATCAACCCCCCTCACCACCGCCACCCAGGGAACAACAACAACAAACATGGCTGACTCCCCCTCCAACTCCACTCCCTTCAAAGGATTCACCCATGATAACTCATGTATGATTATTCCTGACAATATCAAGGACTACATCGTTGCTCTAGAAAACGAAATCAAAGATATCAAAGCAACACTTGCGCGACGAGAATCCAAGATAACCAACCTCGAGAACAAGATCCAAAACCTTGAAGAGAAGATTACATCGGGAAGTGTTGACACAGAAAATACTCTGAAAGCAGCTATAGCCAGTCACACTGAACAAATAACAACAATAAATATGAAGGTTGAAGAAGCAATCAAGGACTGGAATCAGAACATGCACACTCGACTAAATGAATACCTTGATTTCCAAGATGACAAAACTGAACAAGACAAGTTGTCTGATGCAGTTATAATAAACAGTCCACACATTCCTAGTGACAACCCAAGCACAGTGCAAAGAAACTGCTATCAGGATAATACAGGACCACGTACAAGTCATCGTGCAAAACAATGAAATCAAAGAAACACGTTTGCTAGGAAAACCAGGTAGTAAACACAGTATAATGATCAGACTTCATTCATATGACAAAATAAAGGACCTAATTAAATCGGCAATTACAATGAAAAATGGAGTGTACATAAATGAGTGTCTAACAAGAAAACTTCAAAACCTTCTGTTCAGGCTGAGAAAACTTAAACAGGAAAACAAAATACATCAGTGTTTCATGCGAGATGGGAAAATACTAGTAAGGAAAACATCAACAGGACAACAATATACCATCTCAAACGAACATGATTTTTCTACCTTCCTTAGAAAAGCTGACATTTCTGTAACAGATTAGATAAGTGCCCTTAATACATATATAAGTGTGGTGCATATAGTGTACCTTACTATTATATTGTGCATTATTTTTTTTTCATCACTAGCTAATGCTAACTACCTCCAATACTTTATACTTCTTTCTTACTGCTATTAATTGTTCATAATTTTGTGTTAAAAGTCAAATCTTACTCCAAATTAATATTATCCATCGTTCTTACCTGTCCATTTAATTTTGTTTACCACTACTTGTTTTAGTCACCTTTTACTGTGTATGCAATTAGTGTATATTCCAATTACTTTTGTTGCAAGTCCCAAAACTATCTTTTGCTAGCTAGTACCAACTACCTCATATTTTTTTTACTTTTCGTTGTGCAATAAACTGTTCAACTTATTTAATATTACAAATCAGATCTTACTCCTAAACCAATATTATTTCATAGTGACTATCTGTCCATTTAACTTTGTTTACCATTACTTAATTTAGTCCCTTATATATTTTCTCCTTTATTTTAGCTTTATATAACTACCCTAGTTCATATATTCATAATTGTTAAAATAATCAAGGTGCTATTCTCAGGTGCTAAAGTGTAATAAATTCACTATTTTGCCATTATATTCCAAAACTCATTTATTTGATTACCACAACTTATATTAGTCCCTTTTATATTGTTTTCCCTAATTCTAACTTTAAAGAATTACCTTTAAAGTACTACCTACTATCATATTCCCAAGCTCCATTATTTGATCATAACTTTATTTGTTCACCACAAATTATTTTAGTCCATTGTATATTGTCTCCTATATTTTAGCTTTAAAAAACTAACTTAGCTCATTTTTTTTACATTTGTTAAATAATTCAGGTGCTATTTTTTAGCTTTAGAATATTTACTTTGTTTTATACTTAATTCTAACTATAGATTCACTACAAATCTTATGATTACAAGCATTGATCCTGATACCAACCTCTTATTGAATGACTTAAATGAATCAAACAGTTACTGTTATTACTACACAGCAGAACAATCAAAGGCACTCCTCAGAGCCAACAACAACATAACTGTCTTTAACTACAATATCAGATCTTTAAGCAAGCATTACGATGACCTCATAGCATTGCTAAATTCCTTGCATGCCAATATGTCCATCATTACACTAACTGAAACCTGGCTAAAGCCTGATACTACTGATGTCTATGCCATTCCTGGTTACACAGCCATACACAACTGTAGGCCAGACCAACAAGGGGGTGGCACAGCTATATACTACTCAGACCAACTAGAATGCATCACTAATACTTGCACAAGGGATGAACATGAGGAATATATAATAGCTAAATTGAAATCCAAATACCTACAAAAACCTCTCACATTGATAAACATCTACAGAGTTCCACAGTCAAACATAAGCCTGCCCGTAATGCTATGCATACAAGTGGCTTTGGCATGCTGCTCTTACCTGTATTTTTTTGTACCTCTGTATGTTCAAATTATTACATAAATAAATAAATAAATAAATAAATAAATAAATAAATAAAATGTGTGTGACATTGCTCAAGTGTGTGTATGGGCCAGGTTTCCTAAAGAAGACTCTTTTCAGGAGGAACTATTGTGTTTGTTACCACTGCAAGGCCAAACGAGAGGAGAGGATATATTAAATGCACTTCTATTATTTTTCCATGAGAACAACCTGAACTGGTCAAATCTAGCATCTGTGTGCACTGATGGTGCTCCTAACATGAAAAGGAAAGAGGAGGGAGTTGTCGGTTTGATGAGGAAGAGGGAGGAGATACCCAACTTTGCGACTTTTCATTGCATCATATACCAGGAAGCACTTGTGGCAAAACTAAAAAACTGAGTTGCAAAATGTGATGTGGCTGGTTGTGCAAGTGGTCAATTTTATTGTTTCACAAGCACTAAATCACAGCCAGTTTCGCGAACTGTTGGAGGAGTATGAAACAGAATATGGTGATTTAGTGATGCATAACGAGGTGAGATGGTTGTCTCGTGGCAGAATACTTGAAAGATTTTTTAGTCTCCTCCCTCAAATTTGTGAGCTCCTTAGATGTAAAGAAAAAAAGCCAGCCAAAATTGGAGAATCCTGAATGGATAATGAAGATGGCTCTTTTGACTGATATCACCTGTCATCTGAATTCACTGAATCTACAGTTGCAGGGGCAAAATAAACATCCAGGTAGAATGCTGCATGTAGTCAATGCATTCCAAAACAAGATTACAACACTATTCATACTAGACAGACAATTCGTTCACTTTCCAAAGCTCAGAACAGCCATCATAAATGATCCAGAATATTTGCATTTGAGGAAGTACTGAGGGAGTTGAGGGAGGAATTTCAATCAAGATTTCAGAATGTAATGGAGTACAGGGATTTTTTTAATTTCATTGAAAACCCCTTCCATGCACCAGTGTCATCCCTGACCTCAGTTATCACAGATCTTTGCCCTGATCGTGCTGCAGTGGAATGTGAGATTGTTGAGCTGCAAACAAATGACACCCTTAAAGCCCTGAATGCTAAACACAAAGCAGATGTCTACCACTTCTGGAACTTGGTCCCTGACACAGACTATCCATCTTTGAAGCAGTGTGTGCAAAAGGTGATGTCCTTTTTTGTGAGTACATACACATGTGAATCAACATTTTCAACAAAGAAAATTGTGAAGAAAAAACAGAGAAACAAACTGACCAATGCACATCTGGATTGTCTTACAAGGATTGCAGTGACAAACTAAAAGTATTCCATGACAAGAGTTAAGCAGCAGCTAGCACACTTCAGCTCATCACAGCATTAAGTAATTTTGGTCTTTATTTTGCTATTAGTAACAAGATATGCAGGCAATTACCATGTTTAATTTTTCTCATTTACTATATTGCACTAGCAGTTCAGTACTAGTTAATTTAGTTGAGTTATGCTAACTTGCACTAGCTGCGGCTCTCTCAATCAATGTGTTTAACTGAAGTGGCTCTCTTGCAAATATTAGTGAATAACACTGCCTTAGACCGTCACTTTTTGCCTTTCATTGTATACATTTTTTTGTACAAGATGCCTAGAAAGACTAAAAAGTATACCCCGAAGATGAGCAGGAAGAGGAGAGAGCACTTGCAAGCAATGCTGAGGGCTATCAAAATAAAGAAAAAGGCAGATGCTTTGGGTGGTGACGACATGCATTACCACCACATTCCTCTCAAGAGTTAGTGCCACCACCCTCCTCTCAAGACGAATCCTTGTTCACTCCTAGTGATCTACTGGATATTTCAGGTTCAAAATGAGGGAAAACAAAGGATAAGAGCACAGGAAATATGCCTAGTACCTCCATGGCCACCTCCACAGCCACCATGACGACTACCTCTATGGCCACTCCATATGTGGCCACCCCACGTTCACGTGGTCGACCTAGAGGATCGGAAAAGCTGAAACAAACAGCGGTACCTGTGGCCACACGATGTCTAGTTGGCCAACCCAAAGGATCGAAGACCAAGAGAGGTGTCACGTCTGTGGCAAGCACCTCCATGGCCACATCTCCTGTGGCAAGCATCTCCATGGCCACATCTGTGGCCAGCACCATGGCCACATCTCCTGTGACCAGCATCTCCATGCCCACATCTCTGGTGGCCAGCACCATGGCCACATCTGTGGCCAACATCTCCATGGCCACATCTGTAGCCAGCACCTCCACTGCCACCCCAGATGTGGCCAACAGCTCCATGGCCACCACTGATATTGATAATAGTGTTGCAAGTGAGTGATAGTTGTGTTGCGAGTGATATGCCAGTGTCAACACATGCACCTGCTGGGGTGTCAAGTGCCAAAAAGTGTGTGTCATTATTTGATCCTATAGATCATCATACTACTGGAAAGAGATTGATGATTTTTGATCCTAGAAAATTATATAGTGATGTCTTATCGCGAGTATTTTGCCCTGAGTGTTGTGTTGCAAACATGAAGACTGTATATTATGAACATCATCTAGAGAGCACTGTTGTTCTAGAGTGTACTCAGTGTCACTATAAGTTGGGGAAAAAATCCAAGTCGTATAAAACAATGAATGTTGCAACTGGTAGGATGGTGTATGGGGAATTGTTAGCAGGTGGTGGATACTTTGCATTTATTAGTAGAAATGCAGTATGTAGTTTGCCACATATCAGTCTGAAGACATAAAATAAATATGCGTCAATGATAACAGAAAAATCTATTGAGTCATGTAAGAAAATACTTGCTGAATCTAAGGACATTATTGTTCAAGAATATGGCAAACTGAACATTGTACCAGATGACGCAGAAATTCTTGACATTGATGTAACGTATGACGGAACATGGCACACAAGGGGACATCACTCGAGTATAGGCATTGGTGTCGCTATAGATGCCTTGACAAAATTAGTGGTTGATTATCAAGTTTTCAGCAAGTACTGTAATGTGTGTTCCTTTATGGAAAGTTGTTGGAACAGTAAGAAAATAACTAATGAAAAATATGAAGACTTTCGCAAAAAACACGAACTTGTATGCAAAATAAACTATACAGGAACCTCTGCAAAGATGGAAAGTGAAGCAGCGGTAATGAGGTGGCAGCGATCACTTGAAAATAAATTGAGATACAAAACAATTGTGAGTGATGGTGATAGCAACACACATAAAGCCATTGTTAATCTCAACGATGGTGAAGGCCCTTATCCAGGTGTAAATGTTGAAAAAGAGGAATGTATCAATCACTATGCTAAACGTCTAAAGAACAGACTAACAAATTTAGTCAAGTCACAATATGTTGAGAAAGAATTGAAAACTGGGAGGAAGAGGAAGGAGTTTGCAATGAAGAAAAAGGGCATGTTGACAGACTTTGTAATCGATAAGTTGGCATACTACTTTCAGAAGAACCTGCGAGAGAAGATCAATCAAGATGTTGAAGATACGAGGAATTGTATCCTTTCCAGCTTCTTTCACTGTTCCTCAACTGATCAAAAACCACAGCATCACCTTTGCCCAACAGGTGATAATTCCTGGTGTTTCTACCAGAAAGCAATAGCAGCAAACCTTCCCCCACCATCTCACACCACAATGAAAGTACAGTTCCAGCTGGAACCTGCATACATGGAGGAAGTGCATAATATTTACAAAGACCTAACAACAGAAGAAATGATGCGGCGTTGTGTAAAAGGCTGAACGCAAAACCCTAATGAAAGTCTACATCAACGCATATGGTCTTACTGCAATAAAACCCTATTTCTAACAAAGAGGCAAGCTGATTTCGCAGCCAGCCATGCTGTGGCAGAGTACAATACTGGGTATGTGAGAAGCTGCCTAGACATACCACTTGGCTATGGACGTTCAGTAGTGACTCAAAAACACCTTGAAAAAATGGACAAGAACATGCAGGCAGTACGGGCCAAAAAAAGCAAGAAGAGGAAAAGGGGGCAGGACACGTCCTACGAGGCTGGTGGACATTAGATGACAATGTGTCCACCTACACCTGGTCAAAGGTACGTAATTCTTGTGTTTTTTTGGTGTATTTTTATGTATATAAATACTATATATGTGTGCAATTACAGCATCTGTGTACATAATCACTGGGAATAGGATTTTGAGCATTCATTTCTTTCTTTTCAGTTTGATTGGGATGGATTGTCCTGACTGGCCGGCCTCAGAGAACTTCAGGATGAAGAGATCTTCCTGGAACTTCAGGAATATTGTCTATACAACCAGTTAGACTCTCAATAAATTTATCAAGGCACTGAGTATTTTTACCCACTCTATTTATGATATTGATGCACCATTATTTATGAACCAATCCCCTCAATTGAGGTTCCTTGATGCTGGTGAGGGGATCTTGATTTTTTGCGTGCTCTAAAATAAAATCGAAAAGTTTTGGAAAGTGAGTTATTCATATAGAAAAATAGCTAAACTCTCTGGCAACACAATGGTACAAGAATTAATGTTCTACGATGTTTCTACAAGAAATTATAGTCATTTATATCAGGTATGGTGACGGCAATGTGGGTAGAGAGTCTGATCACAGCCCATATATATTTTGGAATTTTTTCCTTGTTTTTTATCGCTTTTTCTTGCATTATTCTTTCTAATATAATAACTGACTATTTGGCATAATAAAACAGTAGGCGGAGCTTATCCGCAGACTTGGAGCTAACCATGCACCACATGGGAACGCTCAGCTCCAGACAGTGTCAGGAGAAATCACTTCATTATTACGCTTATATCAGCTTATATATCAACTCTACGGCTTATTTATCAATCAGAATTGATGTAATAAACACTATAAATAACATACAAACATGTTATATACTCTAGACTGAATAAAATAAGCCATAATATGGCAAGAGACCATTGGGAATATTTCGATATAAGTGAGTTACTCGTCTTATGTCGTCTTTGAATAAGAGAAAACGGTGTTTTGAAGAGGATAACTGCACTAGAACATCAGTTTACTAAGAAATACACCGAAATAAACGTGATTTTCGCTATCTTTTTTTTTTCGAGACTGGGGGGCTGGCCAGCGTTCCAGGCCAATATCTTATTCACCTAATGTCCATCATTCTTCCTTTATTACTTAATTAAATGGAATAATATTCACAGAAATTGTAAAATAATGATTTCTCTATTTACTGGTGGAATATTTTGGGAAATATTCCAGTTATTTTGGGATTTACATTCCAAGAACTAACAAACTTTATTTTTTTGTGAAATAAAGATAAGATATTTAGAGGAAACTAATCCACGAGGAATTCGTATAAGCATTGTTCTCTCGGCATCAAGTGTCCAAACAACCTTACGTCATCCCATATAAGAATAAATTTTGACAAAAGGGCATTTTCAGTAAATCAGTCCTTTCTCAGTTGTTGTTTGAGGTATATTTTTGATAAATATTTTCAAGAAACAGTGAAAACACTGTCTTGTGCACCAAAACTGGAGGAAATCGGACGGTAAACAAAAGAGCTACAATTTTTTGACACACGGCCGGCCCGCTCTGTCAAGTGTCCCTGCGCAGGCACCGTGAGCAGTTTAGCTTTGTTTATGCTTGAGTGAACACTAACCTGCACTCTCATTCACACATTTTACGATTGTTTCGTTGTGTTTAGTGCTTGTGGGACTGTGAAATAAGCTGCCATGGGCCCAAAGAAACTTGCTAGTGGTACCCCTGTGGTAAAGAAAGCGAGAAACACCATAGATGTGAAGAAGGAAATAATACAGAAGTATGAGAGTGGTGTGTGACTTGTTGAGCTTGCCAGGATGTATGAGAAAAACAAGTCGAATATCGGTTCCATCCCGGCAAAGAAAGAACAAATGAAGGAAGCTGATGTTGCGAAAGGTGTTAATATGCTAACCAAAAAAAGACCACAAATAGTTGAAGAGGTTGAGAAGTTGTTGCTGGTGTGGACAAAGGATAAAGAGATTGCAGGTGATAATGTTTCAGAGACGATTATTTGCGAAAAGGCAAGGAAGTTGTATGCCGATCTGGTACAGAAAACTCCTGGAACCAGTGCTGATAGTGAATTTAAGGCCAGCAGAGGCTGGTTTGACAGATTTAAGAAGCATAGTGGCATACACAATGTTGCACGACATGGTGAGGCAGCCAGTTCAGACAAACAGGCGGCTGAGAAGTTTGTACAGGAGTTTAAGGGGTACACAGACAGTGAAGAATTCAAACCGGAACAAGTGTTTAATTGTAACGAAACAGGCTTGTTTTGGAAGAAAATGCCAAAAAGGACCATCACACAGGAGGAAAAGACACTGCCAGAACACGAGCCTATGAAAGACAGGCTTACTCTTTTATTGTGTGCTAATGCTAGTGGTGATTTTACAGTGAAGCCTTTACTTGTGTATCATTCAGAAAATCCCAGAGTGTTTAAAAAAAAAATAATGTCTTCAAGAACAAGTTATGTGTCTTGTGGAAAGCTAATCATAAGGCATGGGTCACAAGACATATTTTCAGAGTGGGTCAATTGAAGTGTTTGGCCCCAGTGTGGAAAAAATACCTCCAGGAAAAGAAATTGCCACTCAAGTGCCTCCTGTTAATGGACAATGCTCCTGCTCATCCTCCAAACTTAATAGACCTCTTGTCTAAGGACTTCAGTTTTATAAAATTGAAATTCTTGCCTCCTAACACAACTCCTCTCCTCCAGCCCATGAACCAGCAGGTCATTTCTAACTTCAAAAAACTCTACACAAAAGCAGTGTTTGAAAAGTGCTTTGAAGTGACCACAGACACTAAGTTGACCCTAAGAGAGTTCTGGAGGAATCACATCAACATCTACAACTCCATAAGCCTTATAGGTAAGGCTTGGGAGGGAGTGACTTCCAGGACTTTGAATTCTGCTTGGAGACAATTGTGGCCAGATTTTATACAAAAGCGGGATTTTGAAGGGTTTGAGGCTGACCCTGACCCTGCCTGTTGTGGACTCTATTGTGGCATTGGGGAACACCCTGGAGTTGGAGGCGAGTGGTGAGGATGTGGAAGAGTCGGTGGAGGACCACAGGGAAGAGCTAACCACTGAAGAGCTGCAAGAGCTTCATCTGGAGCAGTATCAGACCACAGCTGAGGAACTTGCTTCAGAGGAGGAGGAGGAGGGAGTGGATGAGGTGCTTTCTTCAAAGATTAAGGAGATTTGTGCCAAGTGGAATGATGTCCAAATGTTTGTGCAAAAGTACCACCCTGAGCAAGCTGAAACAAGCCATCTTTGCAACAAGTTGTGACAGAACCATGTCCCATTTTAGGGAAATGTTCAAGAGGCGCCAGAAACAAAGGATTGTGGGCAGTTATTTTGTGAGACAGGGGTCCAGTGACTCTCAAGCTCGTCCTAGTGACATTAAAAGATACAGAAGGGAAGTAACCCCAGAGAGGGCTTTACCTGAAGTCCTCATGGAGGGGGATTCTCCTTCCAAAAACTAACCCCAACTCCCTCTCTCCTCCTCCCTATCTTCCAGATGCCATCACCAATCTTCAATAAAGATAAGTAATAATGTTATTTTATATGTATTATTATACATAATTAAAAACTACAGTATTTGTTGTATATAAAACTGTAATTAATTTCTATAAAATGTATTTTTTGAGTGAATATTTTTGGGTTTCTGGAACGGATTAATTGTATTTCCATTATTTCTTATGGGAAATATTGCTTCGAATTTCAGACTTCTCGAATTTAGAACTAGCTCCTGGAACGGATTAAGTTCGATTTCTGAGGTCCCACTGTACATGTATATGTAGTGTGACCTAAGTGCAAGTAGAAGTAACAAGACATACCTGAAATCTTGCATGTTTATGAGACAGACAAAAGACACCAGCAATCCTACCATCATGTAAAACAATTACAGATTTTCGTTGTACACTCACTTGGCAGGACGGTAATACCTCCCTGGGCGGTTGCTGTTTACCAACCTACTACCTAGGAATACTGTATTTGTTTTAATAAAAAAATAATCTGACCTTCAGTCACACCAGTCTCACTCAACAAATGAAATCTTAACACTGTCATTAAGAAGCGAATGATTAACTCATTAGGCTTGGAAACCTCTCTTGCTAGGAGGCACAAGGTGTTCAGGAAGATCGTTGGGTAAATCATTAACATCCAATTTAATATTGATGAGATGCATGGCTAGTGCAAATTCATCTGCATCCAACATGCCATCTTTATCAATATCAGATATTTTGCATGCCTTACACAGTACAGAATTGGGCAACTTAGACTTCAGCATCTCGTGTTCAGCCGCTGAACCAGTTATCTTGCCATCAACAGGGTTGAGGTTGTCAAAGAGTTGTCATACTTATAATGATCTTTGGCCACTATCCAATCAGGGTCACCTGCTCGTGCATTGGCACCTTCACCTCTCCTGAAACCACAGTGGTATCATTCATCACACCATCAAAGGCACCACCACGTATGATAGTACATTCCTTGTTGGAAGCAGCCTCTTCTACAGGGATCATGGCCATCAAACGAGCAATGTCTTCTGCCAGCATTCTGTTTACGGCTTCCAATAGTCATGGCTTCATGACATTAAATTCACTATCAGCACTGGTTCCAGTTTTCTGTACCAGATCGGCATACAACTTCCTTGCCTTTTCGCAAATAATCGTCTCTGAAACACTATCACCTGCAATCTCTATCCTTGATCCACACCAGCAACAACTTCACAACCTCTTCAACTATTTGTGGTCTTTTTTTGGTTAGCATATTAAAACCTTTTGCAACATCAATTTCCTTGATTTGTTCTTTCTTTGCCAGGATAGAACTGATGGTCGACTTGTTTTTCCCATACATCCTGGCAAGCTCAACAAGTCACACACCACTCTAATACTTCTGTATTATTTCCTTCTTCACATCTATGGTTTTTCTCACTTTCTTTACCACAGGGGTATCACTAGCAAGTTTCTTTGGGCCCATGGCAGCTTATTTCACAGTCCCACAAGCACTAAACACAACAAAATAATCGGAAAATGTGTGAATGAGAGCGCAGGTTAGTGTTCACTCAAGCATAAACAAAGCTAGACTGCTCACGGCGCCTGCACGAGGACGCGGACAGAGCGGGCCAGCAGACAGGTCCCGTACCCGGCGGTCCGAAAATAGGGGTGTGTTCGATAATAGGGACACAGTTTGTCCGAAAAATGGTCCTATTTTCGAAACGTTCGATATGTGATACGTTCGATTTTTGAGGTTCCACTGTACATAAAAATACACCAAAAAACCACAAGAATTACGTACCTTTGACCAGGTGTAGGTGGACACATTATCATCTAATGTCCACCAGGCTCGAAGGACGTGTCCTGCCCCCTTTTCCTCTTCTTGCTTTTTTTGGCCTGTACCGCCTGCATGTTCTTGTCCATTTTTTCAAGGTGTTTTTGAGTCACTGCTGAACGTCCATAGCCAAGTGGTATGTCTAGGCAGCTCCTCACAAACCCACAATTGTACTCTCCCACAGCATGGCTGGCTGCGAAATCAGCTTGTCTCTTTGTTGGAAATAGGGTTTTATTGCAGTAAGACCATATGCGTTGATGTAGACTTTCATCAGGGTTTTGCGTTCTGCCTTTTACACAACGCCGCATCATTTCATCTGTTGTTAGGTCGTTGTAAATATTATGCACTTCCTCCATGTATCCAGGTTCCAGCTGGAACTGTACTTTCATTGTGGTGTGAGACGGTGGAGGAAGGTTTGCTGCTATTGCTTTCTGGTAGAAACACCAGGAATTATCACCTGTTGGGAAAAGGTGATGCTGTGGTTTTTCATCAGTTGAGGAACAATGAAAGAAGTTTGAAAGGATACAATTCCTCATATCTTCAACATAATGATTGATCTTCTCTTGCAGGTTCTTCTGAAAGTAGTATGCCAACTTATCGATTACAAAGTCTGTCAACATGCCCTTTTTCTTCATTGCAAACTCCTTCCTCTTCCTCCCAGTTTTCAATTCTTTCTCAACATATTGTGACTTGACTAAATTTGTTAGTCTGTTCTTTAGACGTTTAGCATAGTGATTGATACATTCCTCTTTTTCAACATTTACACCTGGATAAGGGCCTTCACAATCGTTGAGATCAACAAAGGCTTTATATGTGTTGCTATCACCATCACTCACAATTGTTTCGTATTTCAATTTATTTTCAAGTGATCGCTGCCACATCATTACCGCTGCTTCACTTTCCATCTTTGCAGAGGTTCCTGTATAGTTTATGGTGCATACAAGTTCATGTTTTTTGCGAAAGTCTTCATATTTTTCATTAGTTATTTTCTTACTGTTCCAACAACTTTCCATAAAGGAACACATATTACAGTACTTGCTGAAAACTTGATAATCAACCACTAATTTTGTCAAGGCATCTATAGTGACACCAATGCCTATACTCGAGTGATGTCCCCTTGTGTGCCATGTTCCGTCATACGTTACATAAATGTCAAGAATTTCTGCGTCATCTGGTACAATGTTCAGTTTGCCATATTCTTGAACAATAATGTCCTTAGATTCAGCAAGTATTTTCTTACATGACTCAATAGATTTTTCTGTTATCAATGATGCATATTTATTATATGTCTTCAGACTGATATGTGGCAAACTACATACTGCATTTCTATGAATAAATGCAAAGTATCCACGACCTGCTAACAATTCCCCATACACCATCCTACCAGTTGCAACATTCATTGTTTTATACGACTTGGGTTTTTTCCCCAACTTATGGTGACACTGAGTACACTCTAGAACAACAGTGCTCTCTAGATGATGTTCATAATATACAGTCTTCATGTTTGCAACACAACACTCAGGGCAAAATACTCGTGATAAGACATCACTATATAATTTTCTAGGATCAAAAATCATCAATCTCTTTCTAGTAGTATGAGGATCTATAAGATCAAATAATGACACCCTCTTTTTGGCACTTGACACGCCAGCAGGTGCAGGTGTTGACACTGGAATAGCACTCGCAACACAAGTATCACTCACTCGCAACACTATTATCAATATCAGTGGTGGCCATGGAGCTGTTGGCCACATCTGGGGTGGCAGTGGAGGTGTTGGCCACTGGAGATGTGGCCATGGAGATGCTGGCCACAGATGTAGCCATGGTGCTGGCCACTGGAGATGTGGCCATGGAGATGCTGGTCACAGATGTGGCCATGGTGCTGGCCATAGATGTGGCCACCAATGTGGCCATGGAGATGCTGGCCACAGATGTAGCCATGGAGGTGCTGGCCACAGATGTGACACCTCTCTTGGTCTTCGATCCTTTGGGTCGGCCAACTGGACGTCGTGTGCCACAGGTATTGCTGTTTGTTTCTGCTTTCCCGATCCTCTAGGTCGACCACATGAACGTGGGGTGGCCATATATGGAGTGGCCGTGGAGGTAGTAGTCATCATGTTGGCTGTGGAGGTGGCCATGGAGGTAGAAGTCGTGACAGTAGTAGCTGTCAAGGTGACCACGGTGGCCATGGAGGTACTGGGAACACTTGCTGTGCTTTTATCCTTTGTTTTCCCTCGTTTTGAACCTGAAATATCCAATAGTTCACTAGCAGTGAACAAGGATTCGTCTTGAGAGGAGGGTGCTGGCACTAACTCTTGAGAGGAATGTGGTGGTAATGGCATGGTGTCACCACCTAAAGCAGCTGCCTCTTTCTTTATTTTGACAGCCCTCAGCATTGCTTGCAAGTGCTCTCTCCTCTTCCTGCTCATCTTCGGGGTATACTTTTTAGTCTTTCTAGGCATCTTGTACAAAAAAATGTATACAATGAAAGGCAAAAAGTGACGGTCTAAGGGTAGACAGCTGTCAGAGGAAGCGACGTACCTCCACCCTCTTCTGATTTCTAGTCGGCACTGACTACCTCTAGTGCCAGCAGTTCCTTCTCACAGCTACACTGATGGTTGCCAGTTACTATTTAGATCTAGCTCAAAAATACACCAAAAAAAAAAAAATGAAAAAAATACATGTGTGGTATTGTTATGACGTGAGCCGCATGTTGCCAGATGTTTGCTCTACTTTTCGGTAAGGTTAACTAATTTTTCACATTTTTTTATTTTTTGGTCTCTGAGCTCAGAATTGCCCCTACGGCCCCCTTAAATTTGGTGAAATCATGATGTTGCAGTTGTTCCTGCATTCTTTTAATTTCGGAGAAGTCTCCAGGAGAGATCTGGTGTTCTCCTTCAATCTTATCATAGATTGCACTTAAGTTCTTGATTAGTTCTTTCTTTTTATTTTCTCGGCCAACATGGAAGGCATTTCTTCCTTCAGCTCTGAGATGATGTACGCATGAACCTTGGCTAGCCGGACACATTTGATGAGATCATTTAGTTTCCTAAGCGCTGCATTACGGGGCAATGATTGTAAGTCAGAGAAAAGATCTTGCTCTTCAGCTTCGAACAATCTTCGTTAACTTCATAGCGAAGTGGCTGATCCCAAAATGATCCAATGTGCACTCGTGCCACTTCAAATGGGTATGAGTGAACATTGTAATATTGTATTTCTTCTTTCTTTCAACACACCGGCCGTATTCCACTAAGGGAGAGTGACCCAAAAAGAAAAACTAAAGTTTCTCTTAAATTTAGTAATTTGTGCGGGAGGAGGAGTTACAAGCCCCTTGCTCCCGGCATTTTAGTCGCCTCTTACAACATGCATGGCTTACGGAGGAAGAATTCTGTTCCACTTCCCCATGGAGATAAGAGGAAATAAACAAGAAAAAGAACTAGAAACATATTGAACGTTTCGAAAATAGGACCATTTTTTTCGGACAAACTGTGTCCCTATTATCGAACGCGCCCCAATTTTTGGACCGTCGGGTACGAGACCTGACTCCCGGCTCGCTCTGTCCGTGTCCCCGTGCAGGCGCCGTGAGCAGTCTAGCTTTGTTTATGCTTGAGTGAACACTAACCTGCGCTCTGGTACAGAAAACTCCTGGAACCAGTGCTGATAGTGAATTTAAGGCCAGCAGAGGCTGGTTTGACAGATTTAAGAAGTGTAGTGGCATACACAATGTTGTAAGACATGGTGAGGCAGGCAGTTCAGACAAACGGGCAGCTGAGAAGTTTGTACAGGAGTTTAAGGGGTACACAGACAGTGAAGAATTCAAACCTGAACAAGTGTTTAATTGTAACGAAACAGGCTTGTTTTGGAAGAAAATGCCAAGAAGGACCTTCATCACACAGGAGGAAAAGACACTGCCAGGACACAAGCCTATGAAAGACAGGTTTACTCTTTTATTCTGTGCTAATGCTAGTGGTGATTTTAAAGTGAAGCCTTTACTTGTGCATCATTCAGAAAATCCCCGAGTGTTAATGAAGTGTTTGGTCCCAGTGTGGAAAAAAAATACCTCCAGGAAAAGAAATTGCCACTCAAGTGCCTCCTGTTAATGGACAATGCTCCTGCTCATCCTACAAACTTAATAGACCTCTTGTCTAAGGACTTCAGTTTTATAAGAACATAAGAAAGAAGAAACACTGCAACAGGCGTACTGACCCACGCAGAGCAGGTCCATGTCCCCCCCCCTCCGGATTAGACCAATGACCCACCCCCCAGATTATCCCAATGACCCACCCAGTCTGGTCATCCCCACTCGAGGATGGACCTCTGTACCAGACCCAGCAGCACAAGCTAGTCAGGTCCAACTCACACCCACCGACACCCACTCATGTATTTATCTAACCTATTTTTAAAACTACACAACATTTTAGCCTCAATAACAGTACTCGGGAGCTTGTTCCACTCGTCCACAACTCTATTACCAAACCAGTGCTTTCCTATATCCTTCCTGAATCTGAATTTTTCCAACTTGAAACCATTGCTGCGAGTCCTGTCTTGGCTGGAAATTTTCAGCACACTGTCTACATCCCCTTTATTTATTCCTGTTTTCCATTTATACACCTCGATCATATCCCCCCTAATTCTACACCTTTCGAGAGAGTGCAGATTCAGGGCCCTCAGTCTATCCTCATAGGGAAGATTTCTGATACATGGGATCATCTTTGTCATACTCCTTTGTACGTTTTCCAGAGCATTTATATCCATTCTTTAATACGGTGACCAGAACTGAGCAGCATAGTCTAAATGAGGCCTAACCATGGATATATAGAGTTGAAGAACAACCTGAGGACTTCTATTATTTATACTTCTAGATATGAAGCCAAGAATTCTGTTAGCTTTATTGCAAACACTAATGCACTGCTGTCTTGACTTTAGATTACTGCTAACCAGAACTCCTAAATCCTTTTCGCAGTCGGTAGTATTAAGATCTACATTTAGTTTATATGTGCCATGGTTATTTAACTGTCCAACATTTAGAACTTTGCATTTGTCAATATTAAACTGCATCTGCCACTTCTCCGACCATTGCGTCAGTCTATTCAAATCATCCTGGAGTGCTCTAATGTCCTCATTAGAATGAATTGGACGGCCTATTTTGGAGTCATCAGTAAATTTACTTATGTCGCTATTTATTCCCTCATCTATGTCGTTTATGTAAATTGTGAACAACAACGGGCCCAACACTGACCCCTGAGGAACACCGCTTGTGACAGGCCCCCATTCTGATTTCTCCCCATTTATGCAAACTCTCTGCTGTCTATTTGTCAGCCATGCCTCTACCCAGGAAAAAGTTTCTCCTATTCCTTGTGCCCTAAGTTTCCTCAATAGCTTCCGTGTGGAACTCTATCGAAAGCCTTACTGAAGTCCATATACACAATATCATATTCATTACCATGATCTACCTCCTCGAATACCTTAGTGAAAAAAGTTAGTAAATTCATAAGACAGGAACGCCCCTTTGTAAAACCGTGTTAAGAATCATTAATCAATCTGTGCCTGTCAAGATGGCTACGAATTGCTTCGGCAATTATTGATTCCATAAATTTTCCCACTATGGAGGTAAGGCTTATTGGTCTATAGTTCGAAGCCAAGGACCTGTCACCTGCCTTGTAAATAGGTATTACATTTGCCATTTTCCACTTATCAGGCACTATGCCAGTTTGTAGTGATATGTTAAAAAGATTAGCCAAAGGTATGCTAAGTTGCTCTTTACATTCCTTTAACCCTTTCAGGGTCCGTCCCATAGATCTACGGCTTCACGTTGAGTGTCCAAACCGTAGATCTATGCCAAAATTCTAGCGCCGTCAAATTTAGCGCAAAAGCACTCATATGCCTACATGTGAGAGAACGGGTCTGCGTGGTGGGCGTGAGCCATAATCAAAAAATCTAGGCGCCCGCATAGCATTGTGGGAATGCCAGCTCAGTTACCCTTGTTCACCATGCCTTGTTGCAAGTCAGCTCTCACTCCCCAGAAAATTGGGACTCTCCTCTTCCTATCTGATAGTTCTGACACTGATGGAAGTGGAAATGAAGACGAATTCTACGGCTTTGATCAGTTAGTGACCGAAAGGAATGACCAGGATATCGGTAATAGTGCAGAAAACCCTGACGATCCTCAACCCTGTACCTCTGGTGTGGGCACTCGTGACTCACGGCCGGTTGTGCCTCAACGCAAGAGAAAACTAATATTTTCGCGTGGCCAGACCTCTGACTTCAGTAATGATGATGATAGTGACGTGGATTGTGATTTTATTGCGCTCGACGATCATTCGAGTAGTGATAGTGAGGAATCATATTCACCAGTGAAGCGTCGGTATGTTCGCCACCGCATGCTCTCGGGTAATGTACCCTATGCTGTGCCCAGGGGACGGAGTACATCCCGTGGCCCTACACCAGTTTTAGGTAGTGATAGTGAGGATAATGTGGCTACACTTGGCATGGATAGACCACAGGCATCAGTGGATGGTGGTAGTGGCACCGCCATGCGTGACTCACCAGGCCACGCTGGGACCCACGCTGCTGACTCGTCAGTTCAAGGACAAAGCGGAGCGTCAGCCACCAGCCCACCACAACCACCCGCACAACCAGCCTATGATGTCCAGTATCCACCAGCAAACCGTATGTGGGATTGGCAGCAAAATCACAATTTTGTTCCCAAGCCTCACCACTTTGATGACTCTCAAAGTGGAATTCTATCTACTTGTCCCCTTGGAACCACGGCCAATGAACTGGAATTCTTTGAATTATTCTTTGACCAGACATTGATGGAAACTATTGTCAGGGAAAGTAATAAGTATTTTGAGTACACCATGGCAAATATGATCATATCACCACAGTCAAGACTACACAGGTGGAAAGAGAGGACTGTTGCAGAAATGTATTTGCTTTTTGCAAGAACAATGCTTATGCCTCATGTCTATAAGCATAATATAAAAGTATACTGGTCCACAGATCAGCTAATTTCTACCCCGTAAGGCATGGGTCACTAGGGACTTTTTCTATGACTGGTTACACCATGCATTTGCCCCCAATGTGAAAAATTACCTAATTGAAAAGAAGTTAGACCTTAAGTGCCTCCTGGTATTAGACAATGCTCCTGGTCATCCTTCAGACTTGGCAGAGTGACTTTCTAGGGACATTAGCTTCATTAAGGTCAAGTTTTTGCCTCCTAATACCACTCCTCTCCTGCAGCCCATGGACCAGCAGGTTATTTCCAACTTCAAGAAACTGTACACAAAAGCTATGTTTGAAAGGTGCCTTGTAGTGACCTCAGAAACTCAACTGACTCTAAGAGAGTTTTGGAAAGATCATTTTACCATCCTCAATTGTGTGAACATTATAGGTAAGGCTTGGGAGGAAGTGACTAAGAGGACATTGAACTCTGCTTGGAAAAAACTGAGGCCAGAATGTGTAGACAAAAGGGATTTTGAAGGGTTTGAGGCTAACCCTGAGAAACCTATGCCAGTTGAGGAATCCATTGTGGCATTGGGGAAGTCCTTGGGGTTGGAGGTTAGTGGGGAGGATGTGGAAGAGTTGGTGGTGGAGGACAGTGAAGAACTAACCAATGATGAGCTGCTAGATCATCTTGAACAGCAAGAGGGCAGACCTGAGGAAACTGCTTCAGAGGAGGGGAGAGAGAAATTGAAGAAGTTGCCTACTTCTAAGATAAAGGAAATGTGTGCAAAGTGTCTTGAAGTGCAAACCTTTTTTGATGAAAATCACCCTGACACAGCTACTGCAAGCCATGTTGGCAACCTGTACACTGACAATGTTGTGAACCACTTTAGGAAAGTCATAAAGGAACTAGAGGTACAGGTATCTATGGACAGATATGTTGTGCGACAGAAGTCCAGTGACTCTGAAGCTGGTCCTAGTGGCATTAAAAGAACAAGGGAAGAAACCCCAGAAAAAGACTTGCTGCCTCAAGTGCTAATGGTCACACCAGCCTCACTCAACAAATGAAATCTTAACACTGTCATTAACCCTTCGACTGTTTCCGATGTATAAATACGTCTTACGAGCCAATGTTTCTGACGTATTTATATGCACAAATTCTAGCAGCTTCAAATCAAGCGCCAAAGGCCTGGTAGGCCTACACGAGAGAGAATGGGTCTCAGTGGTCGGTGTGCACCCTGTGAAAAAAATCTGGGACCCAGCGGTGCATTGTGGGAACGCCATGTTGTTAGTCCATTTTCACCATGCCTCTCGGTAAGAAGTTCCTCACTCCTCGGCGGATTGGAGGTCTTTTCTTCCCAAGTGATAGCTCTAACAGCGATGAATATGTCAGTGACAGTGAATTCCAGGGTTTTGAAGCGAGTGTTATCGGAAAAAGTGCCCAGGATAACGTAATTAGTGATGAAAACCCAGATGATTCCACAACCTTCCACCTCTGGTGCTGTGCCGGCTTGTTCACGTTCACATTCGCCTGTACCAGGACGAAAGAGGAAACTATTTGGTCGTGTACAACACCCAGATGACAGCAGTGATAGTGATTTCAAGGTCATTGAAAGCAGTTCTAGTGACAGTGAGAGTGAATATTCCCCAGTGAAGCGGCAGTATGTACGACGTAGCATGCGGTCTGGTAGTGTTTCATATGTTGTTCCAAGGGGAAGGAGAAACTCTGGGAGCACATCCCGTGGCCCTACACCACGACCTGATAGTGAAGATGACGATATTGTAACGATGGGTATGAATGGTGACAGTGAGGGAGGAGGCAGTAGTGGTGATAGTGAGCGTGGCACGGCCCATGTGGCACCATCAGCGGGCAACGCTACTACCCATGCTGCTGACGCAGCACAACAACCAGCCTCACCCTGCCCCACACTCCCACAACCTGCACAACCACAACCACGGTACAATATCCAGACCCCACCAGCAGACCGCATCTGGGATTGGCAGGACGGTGACGAGTTTGTTCCCAGTCCCCATGACTTTGATGAAACACAAAGTGGAATAAAGCCATCTTGTCTACTTGGGAACAATGCCAGTGAACTGGACTGCTTTGAGTTATTCTTCGATGAGCCCCTGATGAACATCATTGTCAGGGAAACAAACACATACTGTGATTACACCATGGCAAATACAATTCTCTCGCCAAAATCACGGCTACACAAGTGGAAGGAGACAACTGTGGCAGAGATGTACCTGGTTTTTGCCACAATAATGCTTATGCCACATGTGTATAAGCACACTGTCGCCACATACTGGGCAACAGAACGCCTGATTTCAACTCCAGGTTTTAGTGACATTATAGGTGTCAATCGTTTCCTGATACTGTTACGTATGTTGCACTTTTCAGACAAAACCAGGCCTGACAGAAGCTACAGGTTATATAAGATCAGAAATGTGTTTATGTACCTGAAACAAAAGTGCTGCATGTATTTTTATCCCTTCAGGAAGCTTGTTATTGATGAGTCCTTGATTTTATTCAAAGGAAGACTCTCATTCAAGCAATATATACCAAGCAAGAGGAAATGCTTTGGTATAAAGCTATTTGTACTGTGTGATTGCAGAAGTGGTCTAGTTTTGGATATAATTGTGTACACTGGCAGTAATACTTTGAGAGATACCATGAAGTTATTGGGTATCTCTGGTGATGTGGTTCGAACAATGATGGAACCATATCTTGGTAAGGGGCATATGTTATTTACTGATAACTGGTACACAAGCCCCTTACTCAGTGATTTCTTGCGAGTGAACTTGACAGACGTGTGTGGCACAGTGCGTGGTAATCGTAAACATATGCCAAGGTTCAACGCTGGCACTCGCAGAGGTGAGGTGCAAGCCTTTGCTACCAATGACATCATGGCATTTCGGTGGCATGACGAACGTCATGTCACATTGTTGACATCAGTTCACAGAAACGAAATGGTACCCAGTGGCAGGAACAACAGAGAGACCAATGAACCCATTCTAAAGCCTGCAGCTGTCATGGACTACAACCTCAATATGCACTTAGTGGACAAATGTGACATGCAGATTGGGTTTGCAGACTGTGTACGCAAGAGTTATAAGTGGTATATAAAACTTTTTTTCCATCTTGTTGATATCTCTATGCTAAATGCTTATAGCATATACAAGTTGAAGACCAACAAAACACCAAAATATGGTGAATTTTGCCTGTCAGTAATCAGACAAATAATTGCAAAGTACCAAGGAGCAACTCCTGCAATAGACCAGCGTCCACACACGTCATCTCGTTTCAGGCCTGGTGATCACTACCCCATACAACTGCCTCCTACTACTGCCAAGAAAAATGCTCAGAAGAGGTGTTATGTATGTATGCATACCACAAAACGCCCACAAACACGCAGAGACACTCGTTTTATGTGTGAGGAGTGTGAAGTGCCCCTCTGCATATACCCATGTTTCAAAGAGTTCCACAAGCTGCAGCAGTTCTAGGAACGTGTTTAGTGACTGTATATATGTATATATATTATGGAACAATAGTAATAAACATTGTTTTGTATTGTTTGTTTGTGTAAACAAAGTGTATACACAAACTAAGTGATAGTTTGTTCTGTTATTGTGTTGTAAACAATGAGTGTATATTTGAACAATGCACCTTACATTGGTCTCACAGGCCACATAAGTTACCTGGAACAGAAAAATATTGAAAAATGCAAGAAACCTTTGAATTGGTCTCACAGGCCACATAAGTTACCTGGAACAGAAAAATATTGAAAAATGCAAGAAACCTTTGAATTAGAGTAAATAAAAGAATACCGGGTGGGCGGCACTCGCCGCTGTTGCCGTACGCACGTCACTTTCTGCAAACTTTGCGGCTCTATATCTCGGTAAGTACTGATGGCAAAAAATTTTTTTTAGGCTTAAAACACTACTAAAAATATTCCTAACATTTTCATAAGAAAAAATAATTTTTTTTTTCGAATATTTGGCGACATAGAATGACAGTTTCAGAGAGGGGCCTGAAACAGTCAAAGGGTTAAGAAGCAAATCATTAACTCATCAGGCTTGGAAACGTCTCTTGAAAGGAGGCACAAGGTGTTCAGGAAGATAGTTGGGCAAATCATTGCAATCCAATTTAATATTGATGAGATGCATGGCTAGTGCAAATTCATCTGCATCCAACATGCCATCTTTATCAATATCAGACATTTTCCATACCTTACCCAGTACAGAATTGGGCAACTTAGACTTCAGCATTTCGAGTTTAGCCACTGAACAGCCATCAACAGGGTTGAGGTTGTCGATGGGTTGATCATACTTATAACGATCTTTGGCCACTATCCAATCAGGTACCCCTGCTCCTGCATCGGCACTTTCACCTCTCTTGAAACCACAGTGCTATCATTCATCACACCATTAAAGACACCACCACGTATGACAGTATTTTCCTTGTTGGAAGCAGCCTCTTCTACAGGGATCATGGCCATCAAATGAGCAATGTCTTCTGCCAGTATTCTGTCAACGGTTTCCAACAGTCGTGGCTTCATGACAGTTGTTCATGCAGTTGTTCCTGCATTCTTTTAATTTTGGGGAAGTCTCCAGGAGAGATCTGGTGTTCTCATTGAATCTTATCATAGATTGCACTTAAGTTCTTGATTAGTTCTTTTTATTTTCTCGGCCAGACATGGAAGGCATTTCTTTCTTCAGCTCTGAGATGATGTACGCATGAACCTTGGTTAGCCGGACACGTTTGATGATATCATTTAGTTTCTTAAGCGCTGCATTATGGGGCAATGATTGTAAGTCAAAGAAAGAATCTTGCTTTTCAGCTTCGAACAATCTTCTGTTAACAAAGTGTCTGACCCCAAAATGATCCAATGCACACTCGTGCCACTTCAAATGGGCACGAGTGTACATTGTAATATTGTATTTCTTCTTTCTTTCAACACACCGGCCGTATCCTACCAAGGCAGGGTGGCCCAAAAAGAAAAACGAAGTTTCTCTTAAATTTAGTAATTTATATGGGAGAATTATTATTATTATAATCAAAAAGAAGCGCTAAGCCACAAGGGCTATACAGCGCTGCAGGGTAGGGAAGGAAGCAAGGGAATTGGATGGCAGAAGGGAGGGGGGATGATCAGCAGGTTACAGAAAACAGCGGGGCAGGGGATAGTACGGGGGTAGAGGGTAGCAAGAGATACAAGTAGAAAGGGCTGAAAGTATCAGAATTTGTGAAGTAAGTCAGTCGTTGTCAAAAAGTCAATGAGAGAGTCCGGATGAAAGGTGGGTCCATCAGCGAGAAGGGAAGGTAAAGAGAGAGCAGCGGGGCGAAGACGACGACAGAGGTAAATTCTGCGTGCTCGTTGATAAAGTGGGCAGTCCAACAGAATGTAGCTGACTGATAATGGAGCTTGGCAATTCTCACAGAGAGGAGCAAGACGCCTCTCCATGAGATATCCATGAGTAAGACGAGTATGGCCAATGCGAAGACGGGAGAGAGTAGTCTCCCAACCTCGACACTGGTGATAAGAAGACGGCCAGTAACCTATACTCGGTTTAATAGACTGAAGTTTGTTGCCGAGCATAGTAGACCAACGTTGTTGCCAACGGGTGTGAAGGTGGGAAGATATTACAGCAAAATAGTCCGTACATGGAATACCTCTATAAGAAACTGGTAGGTCATGTACTGCTGACCGCGCAGCAGTGTCTGCCTGTTCATTGCCCTGTACGTCAACATGACCAGGGACCCAACAAAAAACAATATCTTTATGCTTAGTAAAGATGCGGCGTAGCCAAAGTTGGATACGGAGGACTAAGGGGTGAGGTGTATCAAATTTTTGTATAGCCTGTAAAGCACTAAGGGAGTCTGAGACAACCACAAATGATGACACAGGCATAGATGCAATACGGATAAGTGCTGTAAGGATGGCATATAATTCAGCAGTAAAAATACTAGCTGAAGATAGTAAATGCCCTTGTACGACGCTGTCCGGAAACACTGCTGCGAATCCTACGCCGTCAGAAGACTTAGAGCCATCTGTGTACACAGCAATGGCATGAGAATGAGAGTGAAAGTGGTCAAGAAAAAGAGAGCGGGAAGCGACCGTAGACAGTTGGGCTTTCGAGCAAGGGAGGGAGAAAGAACAGACTCGAACAGCTGGAACTTCCCAGGGGGGTAGGGAAAAGTGAGATGCTACATGTACATAGAAAGGTGGTAGTTGAAGAGAAGACAAGAGCGAATGAAGGCGAAGAGAGAAGGGACGGAGTAAGCAGGGGCGGCGAACAAATAAAGAATGTCTACTAATATCAGTGACCATTCTATAAATGGAAGGATTGCGGAGATCATGAGAGCGTACATAGTAGCGCAGGCAATGGGCATCACGGCGATCGGACAAGGATGGAACGTTCGCTTCTGCATAGAGGCTTTCGACAGGGGAAGAGCGAAAAGCACCAAGGCATAAACGTAATCCTTGGTGATGAATGGGGTTAAGGCTAGAGAGAGTAGCAGGAGATGCCGCTGAATAGATCTGGTCACCATAATCAAGTTTCGATAAAATAAGGGTGGAATGTAGGTGAAGGAGGGTTCGACGATCAGCTCCCCACGAAAGATGAGCAAGGGTTTTAAGAAGGTTCAGCCGGCTGTGACAAGTTGCCTTCAGAGAGGTAATGTGAGGTTTCCAGGATAACCTACGATCAAAGAGGAGGCCCAGAAACTTGACTGTATCACGTTCAGGGATACGTGAGCCATAGAGGTACAAAGGATGATCAGAGATGACAGAGCGTCTAGTGAAAGTGATTTGGTGGGTTTTAGTGCTGGAAAATTTAAACCCATGTGTGGTGGCCCAATTGGAAACACGGTCGACTGCATGTTGGAGAGAAACTGTAAGGAGGTGACAGTCAGCGCCTGCACAGGCAATAGCGAAGTCATCAACATAGAGTGATGACCAAATATTTGATGGAAGACTAGAGGCCAAATCATTAATAGCAAGGAGAAAAAGTGTTGTGCTCAGAACACATCCCTGGGGGACACCTTCAGCTTGGACAAAGTCCGGGGAGAGCACATTATTAACCCGAACACGGAAATGCCTGTCAGTTAAAAAGTTCTTAAGGAAGGATGGTAGATTGCCCATATGGAAAATATATAACATATTTATACGATAATTAATATCGATCATCGCATAACAATCACGTTCAACATGTTATTGTTTTATACATCTACTTATACTTATCCATGATCGCATACTATATCAACACAGAAAAAAGAAATCAATTCACTTAAACTCATATGACCCCATGCGCGCACAAACCGCCAACGCCACCAATAAACGCCACAACCACCATACCCATGCGTTATATATTTACACCCGCACGCTCATCATGTAGTTGAAGAGTTTAAACAAATGTTTACGTCTAACATTAAAGCATGCTGCTTACACCGCCAGCAACTATTGTAAATAACTCACAATGTTCATGCTCCATATCATATTAAATACTACTTATCTTAAATAAACACCAAACATAAACCATGAAAGAATATTCATGCTCAACTATGTCACTTCTTTGAGGCTGATGTTCACTTCAAACAAAGATTGAGTAATGAGTGGTAGATACTAAACGTAGTGGTAGTCCACGGGCAGGAAGAACGTAAGTGTCTACCTTGAGGATTGGGAGATCTTGGAGTTCCAGCTGTTCTAGAATGTCGGTGCCACATGTCTGGAAATTTTGTTGAACTATGGTATGGGGCAGAATAACGGTACCACTACAAGAATTGAGGGAATGATGTTTTTCAAGGGTGACAGGAACAGTATCTATATGGGAAAGACGAGAGAGCTCACGAGCCTGGGTAGCATTCTGTACGGTAATGATGCGCGTACCGCTCTTAAGAGCATGAAAAGAAATATCTTTACCAACATGGCGTAGGAGTGCCTTGCCAATACTATGGTCAGAAAGATAGGCAGTAGAGGAAGTTGGTCGTAAAGTGAAGAATTTAGTCCACTGTTCAGTCTGAAACTGAGCGTGGAAAGGTAGTGAAGGACGTGTCGATCGTTTCTGAGAAGAACGAGAAGGTGAAGGTGGAGAAGTATCATCAGCAGGTAATTGTCGTTGACGTTTAGGCGTGGGACCAGAGTTGGTCCGACGTGGAACGGGTCGGCGATTTGAAAATTGCCGCACCGTAGAGGGAGAGGCCGGAAGCATAGTCAGAGGAGAGCGAAGGTCTGATAAATCGAAGGAGTCAGTCGAGGCCTCAGTACCTGAAGCGGGTGAGGAAACAGCACCGGCAATAGGTACAGAGGCATGAGGAATGTCTGAAGAGTGGTCCAAAGACGAGGCGGGGTCAGAACGGGGTGCGGTATCAAGAAGGGGCCCGGGGGTACCAGGTTCATGGACTAGGGCTGCCATGGTTAGGTTACTTCTTTCTTTTTGTTTTTAAGAAAAAAAAAGAAAGAAGAAAAGAAAATAAAAATAAAAAAAAGAAAAAAAAAAGGGGGGACCGGGGAGGGATAGTTCCTAGGAGGAATGAAAGGGCCAGAAATCTCCCTCCGCGCCCAAGAGGACTCGACACCGCTAGTAGTGCAGATGCAGCATGGAACCCGTGCCATACCCTACCCTTCATGCCAGTAAACCAGCAATCTGGGATAGCAACCTCACATCTGCCGAGCTACCTCGGTGGACAAAAGAGAGGGCGGCCGGATATCCGCCACAAAGCATACCTCCTTCAGCCACCACCCCCGGAATCCGAAAGGTGGCTTCCAGAGATACACCCGTCGCCCAAAAGACACCCAAAGCTACTCCGGGATACCGGAGAGGGATCGGGACATCCCTAGGCAATCCAGATTCCACGGCAAACTACGCCACCGCCAAGAAACCTCAACGGAATGGGATGGACCCCGGTGTCCTTTCCCCTACCTAGGAACTAGCGCGCCTGTGGGAGAAATCACGAAGGCTAAAAAGAGGAAGGGCAAAAGGGAGGGGTGAGGAGGAGGAATGGAAAAAGGGGAGGATGGGGAGGATGGGATAGGGGAGGGGAGAATGGGGGGTAATTAGGTTCGGTCTGAGGAAGAAGACCGACAGGGCTAATTCCTCAGACCAAGAGCCTCTTCACCACGCCAAGGAGCCCCCCTTGAAGAGGTATATGGGAGAAGGGGTTACTAGACCCTTGCTCTCGGCATTTTAGTCGCTTCTTACAACACGCATAGCTTACAGAAGAAGAATTCTGTTTCACTTCCCCATGGAGATAAGGGGAAATAAACAAGAACAAGAACTAGAAAGAAAATAGTAGAATACCTAGAGGGGTGTGTGTATATATGCTTGTACAGTGGAACCTCAAAAGTCGAACGTATCATATATCGAACGTTTCGAAAATAGGACCATTTTATCGGACAAACTGTGTGTCTATTATTGAACGCGCCCCTATTTTCGGACCGCCGGGTACGGCACCTGTCTGCCAGCCCGCTCTGTCAGTGTCCCCTCGCAGGCGCTGTGAGCAGTCTAGCTTTGTTTATGCTCGAGTGAAAACTAACCTGTGCTCTCATTCACACATTTTACGATTATTTCGTTGTGTTTAGTGCTTGTGGGACTGTGAAATAAGCTGCCATGGGCCCAAAGAAACTTGCTAGTGGTACCCCTGTGGTAAAGAAAGTGAGAAATACCATAGATGTGAAGAAGGAAATAATACAGAAGTATGAGAGTGGTGTGTGACTTGTTGAGCTTGCCAGGATGTATGGGAAAAACAAGTCGACCAACGGTTATATCCTGGCAAAGAAAGAACAAATCAAGGAAGATGATGTTGCAAAAGTTGTTAATATGCTAACCAAACAAAGACCACAAATAGTTGAAGAGGTTGAGAAGTTGTTGCTGATGTGGATCAAGGATAAAGAGATTGCAGGTGATAGTGTTTCAGAGACGATTATTTGCGAAAAGGCAAAGAAATTGTATGCCGATCTGGTACAGAAAACTCCTGGAATAAGTGCTGATAGTGAATTTAAAGGGGCCGTAGGGGCAATTCTAAGCTCAGAGACCAAAAAATCGAAAAAATATGAAAAATTAATTTTACCGAAAAATAGAGCAACCATCTGGCAACATTTTGGTGTGCGTCTCGTGTCTGTACGACAATTAGATAAAAAGTTATCGTAATTATAAGAAAGATAACTACGTCATCACAGCGCGGTGGCTCACGTCATAACAATACCACGTGTACCAGCGCGCTCACGTCATAATACCACACGTATTTTTTTTCCTCTTTTTTTTTTGGTGTATTTTTGAGCTAGATCTTCTAAATAGTAACTGGAAACCATCAGTGTAGCTGTGAGAAGGAGCTGCTGGCACTGGAGGTAGTCAGTGCCGACTAGAAGTCAGAAGAGCGTGGAGGTACGTCGCTTCCTCTGACAGCTGTCTACCCTTAGACCGTCACTTTCTGCCTTTCATTGTATACATTTTTTGTACAAGATGCCTAGAAAGACTAAAAAGTATACCCCGAAGATGAGCAGGAAGAGGAGAGAGCACTTGCAAGCAATGCTGAGGGCTATCAAAATAAAGAAAGAGGCAGCTGCTTTGGGTGGTGACGCCATGCCATTACCACCACATTCCTCTTTGACAGCTACTACTATCACGACTTCTACCTCCATGGCCACCTCCACAGCCACCATGACGACTACTACCTCCACGGCCATTCCATATGTGGCCACCGCACGTTCACGTGGTCGACCAAGAGGATCGGGAAAGCAGAAAGAAACAGCGATACCTGTGGCCACACGATGTCTAGTTGGCCAACCCAAAGGATCGAAGACCAAGAGAGGTGTCACGTCTGTGGCAAGCACCTCCATGGCCACATCTCCTGTGGCAAGCATCTCCATGGCCACATCTCCTGTGGTCAGCACCATGGCCACATCTGTGGCCAGCATCTCCATGGCCATATCTCTGGTGCCCAGCACCATGGCCACATCTCCTGTGGCCAGCATCTCCATTGCCACATCTGTGGCCAGCACTTCCACTGCCACAGCAGATGTGGCCAACAGCTCAATGGCCACCACTGATATTGATAATAGTGTTGCGAGTGAGAGTGATAGTCGTGTTGCGAGTGATATTCCAGTGTCAACACATCCACCTGCTGGGGTGTCAAGTGCCAAAAAGAGTGTCATTATTTGATCCTATAGATCCTCATACTACTGGAAAGAGATTGATGATTTTTGATCCTAGAAATTATATAGTGATGTCTTATCATGAGTATTTTGCCCTGAGTGTTGTGTTGCAAACATGAAGACTGTATATTATGAACATCATCTAGAAAGCACTGTTGTTCTAGAGTGTACTCAGTGTCACTATAAGTTGGGGAAAAAACCCAAGTCGTATAAAACAATGAATGTTGCAACTGGTAGGATGGTGTATGGGGAATTGTTAGCAGGTGGTGGATACTTTGCATTTATTCATAGAAATGCAGTATGTAGTTTGCCACATATCAGTCTGAAGACATATAATAAATATGCATCATTGATAACACAAAAATCTATTGAGTCATGTAAGAAAATACTTGCTGAATCTAAGGACATTATTGTTCAAGAATATGGCAAACTGAACATTGTACCAGATGACGCAGAAATTCTTGACATTGATGTAACGTATGACGGAACATGGCACACAAGGGGACATCCCTCGAGTATAGGCATTGGTGTCGCTATAGATGCCTTGACAAAATTAGTGGTTGATTATCAAGTTTTCAGCAAGTACTGTAATATGTGTTCCTTTATGGAAAGTTGTTGGAACAGTAAGAAAATAACTAATGAAAAATATGAAGACTTTCGCAAAAAACACGAACTTGTATGCAACATAAACTATACAGGAACCTCTGCAAAGATGGAAAGTGAAGCAGCGGTAATGATGTGGCAGCGATCACTTGAAAATAAATTGAGATACAAAACAATTGTGAGTGATGGTGATAGCAACACATATAAAGCCATTGTTAATCTCAACGATGGTGAAGGCCCTTATCCAGGTGTAAATGTTCAAAGAGAGGAATGTATCAATCACTATGCTAAACGTCTAAAGAACAGACTAACAAATTTAGTCAAGTCACAATATGTTGAGAAAGAATTGAAAACTGGGAGGAAGAGGAAGGAGTTTGCAATGAAGAAAAAGGGCATGTTGACAGACTTTGTAATCGATAAGTTGGCATACTACTTTCAGAAGAACATGTGAGAGAAGATCAATCATGATGTTCAAGATACGAGGAATTGTATCCTTTCAAGCTTCTTTCATTGTTCCTCAACTGATGAAAAACCACAGCATCACCTTTGCCCAACAGGTGATAATTCCTGGTGTTTCTACCAGAAAGCAATAGCAGCAAACCTTCCTCCACCGTCTCACACCACAATGAAAGTACAGTTCTAGCTGGAACCTGCATACATGGAGGAAGTGCATAATATTTACAAAGACCTAACAACAGATGAAATGATGCGGCGTTGTGTAAAAGGCTGAACGCAAAACCCTAATGAAAGTCTACATCAACGCATATGGTCTTACTGCAATAAAACCCTATTTCTAACAAAGAGGCAAGCTGATTTCGCAGCCAGCCATGCTGTGGCAGAGTACAATACTGGGTATGTGAGAAGCTGCCTAGACATACCACTTCGCTATGGACGTTCAGTAGTGACTCAAAAACACCTTGAAAAAATGGACAAGAACATGCAGGCAGTACGGGCCAAAAAAAGCAAGAAGAGGAAAAGGGGGCAGGACACGTCCTACGAGCCTGGTGGACATTAGATGACAATGTGTCCACCTACACCTGGTCAAAGGTACGTAATTCGTGTGTTTTTTTGGTGTATTTTTATGTATATAAATACTATATATGTGTGCATTTACAGCATCTGTGTACATAATCACTGGGAATAGGATTTTGAGCATTCATTTCTTACTTTTCAGTTTGATTGGGATGGACTGTCATGACTGGCCGGCCTCAGAGAACTTCAGGATGAAGAGATCTTCCTGGAACTTCAGGAATATTGTCTATACAATCAGTTATACTCTCAATAAATTTATCAAGGCACTATGTGTATTTTTACCCACTCTATGATATTGATGCACCATTATTTATGAACCAATCCCCTCAATTGAGGTTCCTTGATGCTGGTGAGGGGATCTTGATTTTTTGCGTGCTCTAAAATAAAATCGAAAAGTTTTGGAAAGTGAGTTATTCATATAGAAAAATAGCTAAACTCTCTGGCAACACAATGGTGCAAGAATCAATGTTCTACGATGTTTCTACAAGAAATTATAGTCATCTATATCAGATATGGTGATGGCAATGTGGGTAGAGAGTCTGATCACAGCCCATATATATTTTGGAATTTTTTCCTTGTTTTTTATCGCTTTTTCTTGCATTATTCTTTCTAATATAATAACTGACTATTTGGCATAATAAAACAGTAGGCGGAGCTTATCCGCAGACTTGGAGCTAACCATGCACCACATGGGAACGCTCAGCTCCAGAAAGTGTCAGGAGAAATCACTTCATTATTATGCTTATATCAGCTTATATATCAACTCTACGGCTTATTTATCAATCAGAATTGATGTAATAAACACTATATATAACATACAAACATGTTATATACTCTAGACTGAATAAAATAAGCCATAATATGGTGAGAGACCATTGGGAATATTTCGATATAAATGAGTTACTTGAATAAGAGAAAACGGTGTTTTGAAGAGGATAACTGCACTAGAACATCAGTTTACTAAGAAATACACCGAAATAAACGTGATTTTCGCTATCTTTTTTTTTCGAGACGGGGGGTCCGGCCGGCGTTCCAGGCCAATATCTTATTCACCTAATGTCCATCATTCTTCCTTTATTACTTAATTAAATAGAATAATATTCACAGAAATTGTAAAATAATGATTTCTCTATTTACTGGTGGAATGTTTTGGGAAATATTCCAGTTATTTTGGGATTTACATTCCAAGAACTAACAAACTTTATTTTTTTGTGAAATAAAGATAAGATATTTAGAGGAAACTAATCCACGAGGAATTCGTATAAGCATTGTTCTCTCGGCATCAAGTGTCCAAACAACCTTACGTCATCCCATATAAGAATAAATTTTGACAAAAGGGCATTTTCAGTAAATCAGTCCTTTCTCAGTTGTTGTTTGAGGTATATTTTTGATAAATATTTTCAAGAAACAGTGAAAACACTTTGTCTTGTGCACCAAAACTGGAGGAAATCGGACGGTAAACAAAAGAGCTACAATTTTTTGACACACGGCCGGCCCAGCTCTGTCCGTGTCCCCGCGCAGGCGCCGTGAACAGTCTAGCTTTGTTTATGCTTGAGTGAACAATAACCTGCGCTCTCATTCACACATTTTACGATTGTTTCGTTGTGTTTAGTGCTTGTGGGACTGTGAAATAAGCTGCCATGGGCCCAAAGAAACTTGCTAGTGGTACCCCTGTGGTAAAGAAAGTGAGAAACACCATAGATGTGAAGAAGGAAATAATACAGAAGTATGAGAGTGGTGTGTGACTTGTTGAGCTTGCCAGGATGTATGAGAAAAACAAGTCGAATATCGGTTCCATCCCGGCAAAGAAAGAACAAATGAAGGAAGCTGATGTTGCGAAAGGTGTTAATATGCTAACCAAAAAAAGACCACAAATAGTTGAAGAGGTTGAGAAGTTATTGCTGGTGTGGACAAAGGATAAAGAGATTGCAGGTGATAATGTTTCAGAGACGATTATTTACGAAAAGGCAAGGAAGTTGTATGCCGATCTGGTACAGAAAACTCCTGGAACCAGTGCTGATAGTGAATTTAAGGCCAGCAGAGGCTGGTTTGACAGATTTAAGAAGCATAGTGGCATACACAATGTTGCAAGACATGGTGAGGCAGCCAGTTCAGACAAACAGGCAGCTGAGAAGTTTGTACAGGAGTTTAAGGGGTACACAGACAGTGAAGAATTCAAACCTGAACAAGTGTTTAATTGTAAGCAGCCTCTTCTACAGGGATCATGGCCATCACACGAGCAATGTCTTCTGCCAGCATTCTGTCTACGGCTTCCAATAGTCATGGCTTCATGACATTAAATTCACTATCAGCACTGGTTCCAGTTTTCTGTACCAGATCGGCATACAACTTCCTTGCCTTTTCGCAAATAATCGTCTCTGAAACACTATCACCTGCAATCTCTATCCTTGATCCACACCAGCAACAACTTCTCAACCTCTTCAACTATTTGTGGTCTTTTTTGGTTAGCATATTAAAACCTTTTGCAACATCGATTTCCTTGATTTGTTCTTTCTTTGCCAGGATAGAACTGATGGTTGACTTGTTTTTCCCATACATCCTGACAAGCTCAACAAGTCACACACCACTCTAATACTTCTGTATTATTTCCTTCTTCACATCTATGGTGTTTCTCACTTTCTTTACCACAGGGGTACCACTAGCAAGTTTCTTTGGGCCCATGGCAGCTTATTTCACAGTCCCACAAGCACTAAACACAACGAAACAATCGTAAAATGTGTGAATGAGAGCGCAGGTTATTGTTCACTCAAGCATAAACAAAGCTAGACTGTTCACGGCGCCTGCGCGGGGACACGGACAGAGCTGGGCCGTTCGATATGTGATACATTCCATTTTTGAGGTTCCACTGCACATAAAAATACACCAAAAAACCACAAGAATTACGTACCTTTGACCAGGTGTAGGTGGACACATTATCATCTAATGTCCACCAGGCTCGAAGGACGTGTCCTGCCCCCTTTTCCTCTTCTTGCTTTTTTTGGCCTGTACCGCCTGCATGTTCTTGTCCATTTTTTCAAGGTGTTTTTGAGTCACTGCTGAACGTCCATAGCCAAGTGGTATGTCTAGGCAGCTCCTCACAAACCCACTATTGTACTCTCCCACAGCATGGCTGGCTGCGAAATCAGCTTGTCTCTTTGTTGGAAATAGGGTTTTATTGCAATAAGACCATATGCGTTGATGTAGACTTTCATCAGGGTTTTGCGTTCTGCCTTTTACACAACGCCGCATCATTTCATCTGTTGTTAGGTCGTTGTAAATATTATGCACTTCCTCCATGTATCCAGGTTCCAGCTGGAACTGTACTTTCATTGTGGTGTGAGACGGTGGAGGAAGGTTGGCTGCTATTGCTTTCTGGTAGAAACACCAGGAATTATCACCTGTTGGGAAAAGGTGATGCTGTGGTTTTTCATCAGTTGAGGAACAATGAAAGAAGTTTGAAAGGATACAATTCCTCATATCTTCAACATAATGATTGATCTTCTCTTGCAGGTTCTTCTGAAAGTAGTATGCCAACTTATCGATTACAAAGTCTGTCAACATGCCCTTTTTCTTCATTGCAAACTCCTTCCTCTTCCTCCCAGTTTTCAATTCTTTCTCAACATATTGTGACTTGACTAAATTTGTTAGTCTGTTCTTTAGACGTTTAGCATAGTGATTGATACATTCCTCTTTTTCAACATTTACACCTGGATAAGGGCCTTCACAATCGTTGAGATCAACAAAGGCTTTATATGTGTTGCTATCACCATCACTCACAATTGTTTCGCATCTCAATTTATTTTCAAGTGATCGCTGCCACATCATTACCGCTGCTTCACTTTCCATCTTTGCAGAGGTTCCTGTACAGTTTATGGTGCATTCAAGTTCATGTTTTTTGCGAAAGTCTTCATATTTTTCATTAGTTATTTTCTTACTGTTCCAACAACTTTCCATAAAGGAACACATATTACAGTACTTGCTGAAAACTTGATAATCAACCACTAATTTTGTCAAGGCATCTATAGTGACACCAATGCCTATACTCGAGTGATGTCCCCTTGTGTGCCATGTTCCGTTATATGTTACATAAATGTCAAGAATTTCTGCGTCATCTGGTACAATGTTCAGTTTGCCATATTCTTGAACAATAATGTCCTTACATTCAGCAAGTATTTTCTTACATGACTCAATAGATTTTTCTGTTATCAATGATGCATATTTATTATATGTCTTCAGACTGATATGTGGCAAACTACATACTGCATTTCTATGAATAAATGCAAAGTATCCACGACCTGCTAACAATTCCCCATACACCATCCTACCAGTTGCAACATTCATTGTTTTATATGACCTGGGTTTTTTCCCCAACTTATGGTGACACTGAGTACACTCTAGAACAACAGTGCTCTCTAGATGATGTTCATAATATACAGTCTTCATTTTTGCAACACAACACTCAGGGCAAAATACTCGTGATAAGACATCACTATATAATTTTCTAGGATCAAAAATCATCAATCTCTTTCTAGTAGTATGAGGATCTATAAGATCAAATAATGACACCCTCTTTTTGGCACTTTACACCCCAGCAGGTGCAGGTGTTGACACTGGAATAGCACTCGCAACACAAGTATCACTCACTCGCAACACTATTATCAATATCAGTGGTGGCCATGGAGCTGTCGGCCACATCTGGTCACAGATGTGGCCACAGTGCTGGCCACAGATGTGGCCATGGTGCTGGCCATAGATGTGGCCACCAATGTGGCCATGGAGATGCTGGCCACAGATGTAGCCATGGAGGTGCTGGCCACAGATGTGACACCTCTCTTGGTCTTCGATCCTTTGGGTCGGCCAACTGGACGTCGTGTGCCACAGGTATTGCTGTTTGTTTCTGCTTTCCCGATCCTCCAGGTCGACCACGTGAATGTGGGGTGGCCATATATGGAGTGGCCGTGGAGGTAGTAGTCATCATGTTGGCTGTGGAGGTGGCCATGGAGGTAGAAGTCGTGACAGTAGTAGCTGTCAAGGTGACCACGGTGGCCATGGAGGTACTGGGAACACTTGCTGTGCTTTTATCCTTTGTTTTCCCTCGTTTTGAACCTGAAATATCCAATAGTTCACTAGCAGTGAACAAGGATTCGTCTTGAGAGGAGGGTGCTGGCACTAACTCTTGAGAGGAATGTGGTGGTAATGGCATGGTGTCACCACCTAAAGCAGCTGCCTCTTTCTTTATTTTGACAGCCCTCAGCATTGCTTGCAAGTGCTCTCTCCTCTTCCTGCTCATCTTCGGGGTATACTTTTTAGTCTTTCTAGGCATCTTGTACAAAAAAATGTATACAATGAAAGGCAAAAAGTGACGGTCTAAGGGTAGACAGCTGTCAGAGGAAGCGACGTACCTCCACCCTCTTCTGATTTCTAGTCGGCACTGACTACCTCTAGTGCCAGCAGTTCCTTCTCACAGCTACACTGATGGTTGCCAGTTACTATTTAGATCTAGCTCAAAAATACACCAAAAAAAAAAAAAAGGAAAAAAATACATGTGTGGTATTGTTATGACGTGAGCCGCATGTTGCCAGATGTTTGCTCTACGTTTCGGTAAGATTAACTAATTTTTCACATTTTTTTTATTTTTTGGTCTCTGAGCTCAGAATTGCCCCTACGGCCCCCTTAAATTTGGTGAAATCATGATGTTGCAGTTGTTCCTGCATTCTTTTAATTTCGGAGAAGTCTCCAGGAGAGATCTGGTGTTCTCCTTCAATCTTATCATAGATTGCACTTAAGTTCTTGATTAGTTCTTTCTTTTTATTTTCTCGGCCAACATGGAAGGCATTTCTTCCTTCAGCTCTGAGATGATGTACGCATGAACCTTGGCTAGCCGGACACATTTGATGAGATCATTTAGTTTCCTAAGCGCTGCATTACGGGGCAATGATTGTAAGTCAGAGAAAAGATCTTGCTCTTCAGCTTCAAACAATCTTCGTTAACTTCATAGCGAAGTGGCTGATCCCAAAATGATCCAATGTGCACTCGTGCCACTTCAAATGGGTACGAGTGAACATTGTAATATTGTATTTCTTCTTTCTTTCAACACACCGGCCGTATTCCACAAAGGCAGGGTGACCCAAAAAGAAAAACGAAAGTTTCTCTTAAATTTAGTAATTTATACGGGAGGAGGAGTTACAATGTGCCCCTTGCTCCCGGCATTTTAGTCGCCTCTTACAACACGCATGGCTTACGGAGGAAGAATTCTGTTCCACTTCCCCATGGAGATAAGAGGAAATAAACGAGAACAAGAACTAGAAACATATCGAACGTTTCGAAAATAGGACCATTTTTTCGGACAAACTGTGTCCCTATTATCGAACGCGCCCCTATTTTCGGACCGCCGGGTACGAGACCTGTCTGCCGGCCCGCTCTGTCCGCGTCCCCTTGCAGGTGCCGTGAGCAGTCTAGCTTTGTTTATGCTTGAGTGAACACTAACCTGCGCTCTGGTACAGAAAACTCCTGGAACCAGTGCTGATAGTGAATTTAAGGCCAGCAGAGGCTGGTTTGACAGATTTAAGAAGTGTAGTGGCATACACAATGTTGTAAGACATGGTGAGGCAGCCAGTTCAGACAAACGGGCAGCTGAGAAGTTTGTACAGGAGTTTAAGGGGTACACAGACAGTGAAGAATTCAAACCTGAACAAGTGTTTAATTGCAACGAAACAGGCTTGTTTTGGAAGAAAATGCCAAAAAGGACCTTCATCACACAGGAGGAAAAGACACTGCCAGGACACAAGCCTATGAAAGACAGGTTTACACTTTTATTCTGTGCTAATGCTAGTGGTGATTTTAAAGTGAAGCCTTTACTTGTGTATCATTCAGAAAATCCCCGAGCATTAATGAAGTGTTTGGTCCCAGTGTGGAAAAAAAATACCTCCAGGAAAAGAAATTGCCACTCAAGTGCCTCCTGTTAATGGACAATGCTCCTGCTCATCCTACAAACTTAATAGATCTCTTGTCTAAGGACTTCAGTTTTATAAGAACATAAGAAAGAAGAAACACTGCAACAGGCGTACTGACCCACGCAGAGCAGGTCCATGTCCACCCCATGTGGATTAGACCAATGACCCACCCCCCGGATTATCCCAATGACCCACCCAGTCTGGTCATCCCCACTCGAGGATGGAGCTCTGTACCAGACCCAGCAGCACAAGCTAGTCAGGTCCAACTCACACCCACCGACACCCACTCATGTATTTATCTAACCTATTTTTAAAACTACACAACATTTTAGCCTCAATAACAGTACTCGGGAGCTTGTTCCACTCGTCCACAACTCTATTACCAAACCAGTGCTTTCCTATATCCTTCCTGAATCTGAATTTTTCCAACTTGAAACCATTGCTGCGAGTCCTGTCTTGGCTGGAAATTTTCAGCACACTGTCTACATCCCCTTTATTTATTCCTGTTTTCCATTTATACACCTCGATCATATCCCCCCTAATTCTACACCTTTCGAGAGAGTGCAGATTCAGGGCCCTCAGTCTATCCTCATAGGGAAGATTTCTGATACATGGGATCATCTTTGTCATACTCCTTTGTACGTTTTCCAGAGCATTTATATCCATTCTTTAATACGGTGACCAGAACTGAGCAGCATAGTCTAAATGAGGCCTAACCATGGATATATAGAGTTGAAGAACAACCTGAGGACCTCTATTATTTATACTTCTAGATATGAAGCCAAGAATTCTGTTAGCTTTATTGCAAACACTAATGCACTGCTGTCTTGACTTTAGATTACTGCTAACCACAACTCCTAAATCCTTTAGTTCATGTGTGCCATGGTTATTTAACTGTCCAACATTTAGAACTTTGCATTTGTCAATATTAAACTGCATCTGCCACTTCTCCGACCATTGCGTCAGTCTATTCAAATCATCCTGGAGTGCTCTAATGTCCTCATTAGAATGAATTGGACGGCCTATTTTGGAGTCATCAGTAAATTTACTTATGTCGCTATTTATTCCCTCATCTATGTCGTTTATGTAAATTGTGAACAACAACGGGCCCAACACTGACCCCTGAGGAGCACCGCTTGTGACGGGCCCCCATTCTGATTTCTCCCCATTTATGCAAACTCTCTGCTGTCTATTTGTCAGCCATGCCTCTACCCAGGAAAAAGTTTCTCCTATTCCTTGTGCCCTAAGTTTCCTCAATAGCTTCCGTGTGGAACTCTATCGAAAGCCTTACTGAAGTCCATATACACAATATCATATTCATTACCATGATCTACCTCCTCAAACACCTTAGTGAAAAAAGTTAGTAAATTCATAAGACAGGAACGCCCCTTTGTAAAACCGTGTTGAGAATCATTAATCAATCTGTGCCTGTCAAGACGGCTACGAATTGCTTCGGCAATTATTGATTCCATAAATTTTCCCACTATGGAGGTAAGGCTTATTGGTCTATAGTTCGAAGCCAAGGACCTGTCACCTGCCTTGTAAATAGGTATTACATTTGCCATTTTCCACTTATCAGGCACTATGCCAGTTTGTAGTGATATGTTAAAAAGATTAGCCAAAGGTATGCTAAGTTGCTCTTTACATTCCTTTAACCCTTTCAGGGTCCGTCCCATAGATCTACGGCTTCACGTTGAGTGTCCAAACCGTAGATCTATGCCAAAATTCTAGCGCCGTCAAATTTAGCGCAAAAGCACTCATATGCCTACATGTGAGAGAACGGGTCTGCGTGGTGGGTGTGAGCCATAATCAAAAAATCTAGGCGCCCGCATAGCATTGTGGGAATGCCGGCTCGGTTACCCTTGTTCACCATGCCTCGTTGCAAGTCAGCTCTCACTCCCCAGAAAATTGGGACTCTCCTCTTCCTATCTGATAGTTCTGACACTGATGGAAGTGGAAATGAAGACGAATTCTACGGCTTTGATCAGTTAGCGACCGAAAGGAATGACCAGGATATCGGTAATAGTGCAGAAAACCCTGACGATCCTCAACCCTCTACCTCTGGTGTGGGCACTCGTGACTCACGGTCGGTTGTGCCTCAACGCAAGAGAAAACTAATATTTTCGCGTGGCCAGGCCTCTGACTTCAGTAATGATGATGATAGTGACGTGGATTGTGATTTTATTGCGCTCGACGATCATTCGAGTAGTGATAGTGAGGAATCATATTCACCAGTGAAGCGTCGGTATGTTCGCCGCCGCATGCGCTCGGGTAGTGTACCCTATGCTGTGCCCAGGAGACGGAGTACATCCTGGAGTACATCCTGTGGCCCTACACCAGTTTTAGGTAGTGATCGTGAGGATGATGTGGCTACACTTGGCATGGATAGACCACAGGCATCAGTGGATGGTGGTAGTGGCACAGCCATGCGTGACTCACCAGGCCACGCTGGGACCCACGCTGCTGACTCGTCAGTTCAAGGACAAAGCGGAGCGTCAGCCACCAGCCCACCACAACCACCCGCATAACCAGCCTATGATGTCCAGTATCCACCAGCAAACCGTATGTGGGATTGGCAGTAAAATCCCAATTTTGTTCCCAAGCCTCACCACTTTGATGACTCTCAAAGTGGAATTCTATCTACTTGTCCCCTTGGAACCACGGCCAATGAACTGGAATTCTTTGAATTATTCTTTGACCAGCCATTGATGGAAACTATTGTCAGGGAAAGTAATAAGTATTTTGAGTACACCATGGCAAATATGATCATATCACCACAGTCAAGACTACACAGGTGGAAAGAGACGACTGTTTCAGAAATGTATTTGCTTTTTGCAACAATAATGCTTATGCCTCATGTCTATAAGCATAATATAAAAGCATACTGGTCCACAGATCGGCTAATTTCTACCCCGTAAGGCATGGGTCACTAGGGACTTTTTCTATGACTGGTTACACCATGCATTTGCCCCCAATGTGAAAAAATACCTAATTGAAAAGAAATTAGACCTTAAGTGCCTCCTGGTATTAGACAATGCTCCTGGTCATCCTTCAGACTTGGCGGAGAGACTTTCTAGGGACATTAGCTTCATTAAGGTCAAGTTTTTGCCTCCTAATACCACTCCTCTCCTGCAGCCCATGGACCAGCAGGTTATTTCCAACTTCAAGAAACTGTACACAAAAGCTATGTTTGAAAGGTGCTTTGTAGTGACCTCAGAAACTCAACTGACTAAGAGAGTTTTGTTAAGATCATTTTACCATCCTCAATTGTGTGAACATTATAGGTAAGGCTTGGGAGGAAGTGACTAAGAGGACATTGAACTCTGCTTGGAAAAAACTGTGGCCAGAATGTGAAGACAAAAGGGATTTTGAAGGGGTTGAGGCTAACCCTGAGAATCCTATGCCAGTTGAGGAATCCATTGTGGCACTGGGGAAGTCCTTGGGGTTGGAGGTTAGTGGGGAGGATGTGGAAGAGTTGGTGGTGGAGGACAGTGAAGAACTAACCAATGATGAGCTGCTAGATCATCTTGAACAGCAAGAAGGCAGACCTGAGGAAACTGCTGCGGAGGGGAGAGAGAAATTGAAGAAGTTGCCTACTTCTAAGATAAAGGAAATGTGTGCAAAGTGGCTTGAAGTGCAAACCTTTTTTGATGAAAATCACCCTGACACAGCTACTGCAAGCCGTGTTGGCAACCTGTACACTGACAATGTTGTGAACCACTTTAGGAAAGTCATAAAGGAACGAGAGGTATAGGTATCTATGGACAGATACGTTGTGCGATAGAAGTCCAGTGACTCTGAAGCTGGTCCTAGTGGCATTAAAAGAACAAGGGAAGTAACCCCAGAAAAAGACTTGCTGCCTCAAGTGCTAATGGTCACACCAGCCTCACTCAACAAATGAAATCTTAACACTGTCATTAAGAAGCGAATCATTAACTCATTAGGCTTGGAAACCTCTCTTGCAAGGAGGCACAAGGTGTTCAGGAAGATAGTTGGGCAAATCATTGCAATCCAATTTAATATTGATGAGATGCATGGCTAGCGCAAATTCATCTGCATCCAACATGCCATCTTTATCAATATCAGACATTTTCCATACCTTACCCAGTACAGAATTGGGCAACTTAGACTTCAGCATTTCGTGTTTAGCCGCTGAACAGCCATCAACAGGGTTGAGGTTGTCGATGAGTTGATCATACTTATAACGATCTTTGGCCACTATCCAATCAGGTAAACCTGCTCCTGCATCGGCACTTTCACCTCCCTTGAAACCACAGTGCTATCATTCATCACACCATTAAAGACACAACCACATATGACAGTATTTTCCTTGTTGGAAGCAGCCTCTTCTACAGGGATCATGGCCATCAAACGAGCAATGTCTTCCGCCAGCATTCTGTCAACGGTTTCCAACAGTCGTGGCTTCATGACATTAAATTTGGTGAAATCATGATGTTGCAGTTGTTCCTGCATTCTTTTAATTTTGGGGAAGTCTCCAAGAGAGATCTGGTTTTCTCATTGAATCTTATCATAGATTGCACTTAAGTTCTTGATTAGTTCTTTTTATTTTCTTGGCCAGACATAGAAGGCATTTCTTTCTTCAGCTCTGAGATGATGTACGCATAAACCTTGACTAGCCGGACACTTTTTAGGAGATCATTTAGTTTCTTAAGCGCTGCATTATGGGGCAATAATTTTAAGTCAAAGAATCTTGCTTTTCAGCTTCGAACAATCTTCTGTTAACAAAGTGTCTGACCCCAAAATGATCCAATGCACACTCGTGCCACTTCAAATGGGGACGAGTGTACATTGTAATATTGTATTTCTTCTTTCTTTCTTTCAACACACCGGCCTTATCCCACCCACCAAGGCAGGGTGGCCCAAAAAGAAAAACAAAGTTTCTCTTAAATTTAGTAATTTATACGGGAGAAGGGGTTACTAGCCCCTTGCTCCCGGCATTTTAGTCGCTTCTTACAACAAGCATGGCTTACGGAAGAAGAATTCTGTTCCACTTCCCCATGGAGATAAGGGGAAATAAACGAAAACAAGAACTAGAAAGAAAATAGAAGAATACCTAGAGGGGTGTGCATATATATGCGTGTACAGTGGAACCTCAAAAGTCAAACGTATCACATATCGAACGTTTCGAAAATAGGACCATTTTATCGGACAAACTGTGTCTCTATTATCGAACGCGCCCCTATTTTCGGACCGCCGGGTACGGGACCTGTCTGCCGGCCCGCTCTGTCCGCGTCCCCTCGCAGGCGCTGTGAGCAGTCTAGCTTTGTTTATGCTTGAGTGAACACTAACCTGCGCTCTCATTCACACATTTTACGATTATTTCGTTGTGTTTAGTGCTTGTGGGACTGTGAAATAAGCTGCCATGGGCCCAAAGAAACTTGCTAGTGGTACCCCTGTGGTAAAGAAAGTGAGAAACACCATAGATGTGAAGAAGGAAATAATACAGAAGTATGAGAGTGGTGTGTGACTTGTTGAGCTTGCCAGGATGTATGGGAAAAACAGTCGACCATCGGTTATATCCTGGCAAAGAAAGAACAAATCAAGGAAGATGATGTTGCAAAAGTTGTTAATATGCTAACCAAAAAAAGACCACAAATAGTTGAAGAGGTTGAGAAGTTGTTGCTGGTGTGGATCAAGGATAAAGAGATTGCAGGTGATAGTGTTTCAGAGACGATTATTTGCGAAAAGGCAAGGAAATTGTATGCCGATCTAGTACAGAAAACTCCTGGAACAAGTGCTGATAGTGAATTTAAGGTGGCCATAGAAGCAATTCTAAGCTCAGAGACCAAAAAATCGAAAAAATATATAAAATTAATCTTGCTGAAAAATAGAGCAACCATCTGGCAACATATTGGTGTGCATCTCGTGTCTGTACGGCAATTAGATAAAACGTTATCGTAATTATAAGAAAGATAACTACGTCTTCACAGCGCGGTGGCTCACGTCATACCAATACCACGTGTACCAGCGCGCTCACGTCATAATACCACACACGTATTTTTTTCCCCTCTTTTTTTTTTGGTGTATTTTTGAGCTAGATCTTCTAAATAGTAACTGGAAACCATCAGTGTAGCTGAGAAAAGGAGCTGCTGGCACTGGAGGTAGTCAGTGCCGACTAGAAGCCAGAAGAGCGTGGAGGTACGTCGCTTCCTCTGACAGCTGTCTACCCTTAGACCATCACTTTCTGCCTTTCATTGTATACATTTTTTGTACAAGATGCCTAGAAAGACTAAAAAGTATACCCCGAAGATGAGCAGGAAGAGGAGAGAGCACTTGCAAGCAATGCTGAGGGCTATCAAAATAAAGAAAGGCAGCTAGCTGCTTTGGGTGGTGATGCCATGCCATTACCACCACATTCCTCTCAAGACTTAGTGCCACCACCCTCCTCTCAAGAAGAATCCTTGCTCACTGCTAGTGAACTATTGGATATTTCAGGTTCAAAACGAGGGAAAACAAAGTATAAGAGCACAGCAAATGTGCCTAGTACCTCAATGGCCACCGTGGTCACTTTGACAGCTACTACTATCACGACTTCTACCTCCATGGCCACCTCCACAGCCACCATGACGACTACTACCTCCACGGCCATTCCATATGTGGCCACCCCACGTTCACGTGGTCGACCTAGAGGATCGGGAAAGCAGAAACAAACAGCGGTACCTGTGGCCACACGATGTCTAGTTGGCCAACCCAAAGGATCGAAGACTAAGAGAGGTGTCACATCTGTGGCCAGCACTTCCATGGCCACATCTGTGGCAAGCATCTCCATGGCCAAATCTGTGGCCACCACCATGGCCACATCTTGTGGCCAGCATCTCCATGGCCATATCTCTGGTGCCAAGCACCATGGCCACATCTCCTGTGGCCAGCATCTCCATGGCCACATCTGTGGCCAGCACCTCCACTGCCACCCCAGATGTGGCCAATAGCTCCATGGCCACCACTGATATTGATAATAGTGTTGCGAGTGAGAGTGACAGTCGTGTTGCGAGTGATATTCCAGTGTCAACACATCCACCTGCTGGGGTGTCAAGTGCCAAAAAGAGTGTGTCATTATTTGATCCTATAGATCCTCATACTACTGGAAAGAGATTGATGATTTTTGATCCTAGAAAATTATATAGTGATGTCTTATCGCGAGTATTTTGCCCTGAGTGTTGTGTTGCAAACATGAAGACTGTATATTATGAACATCATCTAGAGAGCACTGTTGTTCTAGAGTGTACTCAATGTCACTATAAGTTGGGGAAAAAACCCAAGTTGTATAAAACAATGAATGTTGCAACTGGTAGGATGGTGTATGGGGAATTGTTAGCAGGTGGTGGATACTTTGCATTTATTCGTAGAAATGCAGTATGTAGTTTGCCACATATCTGTCTGAAGACATACAATAAATGTGTCTCAATGATAACAGAAAAATCTATTGAGTCATGTAAGAAAATACTTGCTGAATCTAAGGACATTATTGTTCAAGAATATGGCAAACTGAACATTGTACCAGATGACGCAGAAATTCTTGACATTTATGTAACGTATGACGGAACATGGCACACAAGGGGACATCACTCGAGTATAGGCATTGGTGTCACTATAGATGCCTTGACAAAATTAGTGGTTGATTATCAAGTTTTCAGCAAGTACTGTAATATGTGTTCCTTTATGGAAAGTTGTTGGAACAGTAAGAAAATAACTAATGAAAAATATGAAGACTTTCGCAAAAAACACGAACTTGTATGCACCATAAACTGTACAGGAACCTCTGCAAAGATGGGAAGTGAAGCAGCGGTAATGATGTGGCAGCGATCACTTGAAAATAAATTGAGATACAAAACAATTGTGAGTGATGGTGATAGCAACACATATAAAGCCATTGTTAATCTCAACGATGGTGAAGGCCCTTATCCAGGTGTAAATGTTGAAAAAGAGGAATGTATCAATCGCTATGCTAAACGTCTAAAGAACAGACTAACAAATTTAAGTCAAGTCACAATATGTTGAGAAAGAATTGAAAACTGGGAGGAAGAGGAAGGAGTTTGCAATGAAGAAAAAGGGCATGTTGACAGACTTTGTAATCGATAAGTTGGCATACTACTTTCAGAAGAACATGCGAGAGAAGATCAATCATGATGTTGAAGATACGAGGAACTGTATCCTTTCAAGCTTCTTTCATTTATCCTCAACTGATGAAAAACCACAGCATCACCTTTGCCCAACTGGTGATAATTCCTGGTGTTTCTACCAGAAAGCAATAGCAGCAAACCTTCCTCCACCGTCTCACACCACAATGAAAGTACAGTTCCAGCTGGAACCTGCATACATGGAGGAAGTGCATAATATTTACAAAGACCTAACAACAATGAAATGATGCGGCGTTGTGTAAAAGGCTGAACGCAAAACCCTAATGAAAGTCTACATCAACGCATATGGTCTTACTGCAATAAAACCCTATTTCGAACAAAGAGGCAAGCTGATTTCGCAGCCAGCCATGCTGTGGCAGAGTACAATACTGGGTATGTGAGAAGCTGCCTAGACATACCACTTGGCTATGGACGTTCAGTAGTGACTCAAAAACACCTTGAAAAAATGGACAAGAACATGCAGGCAGTACTGGCCAAAAAAAAGCAAGAAGAGGAAAAGGGGGCAGGACACGTCCTACGAGCCTGGTGGACATTTGATGATAATGTGTCCACCTACACCTGGTCTAAGGTACGTAATTCTTGTGTTTTTTTGGTGTATTTTTATGTATATAAATACTATATATGTGTGCAATTACAGCATCTGTGTACATAATCACTGGGAATCGGATTTTGAGCATTCATTTCTTTCTTTTCAGTTTGATTGGGATGGATTGTCATGACTGGCCGGCCTCAGAGAACTTCAGGATGAAGAGATGTTCCTGGAACTTCAGGAATATTGTCTATACAACCAGTTATACTCTCAATAAATTTATCAAGGCACTATGAGTATTTTTACCCACTCTATTTATGATATTGATGCACCATTATTTATGAACCAATCCCCTCAATTGAGGTTCCTTGATGCTGGTGAGGGGCTCTTGATTTTTTGCGTGCTCTAAAATAAAATCGGAAAGTTTTGGAAAGTGAGTTATTCATATAGAAAAACAGCTAAACTCTCTGGGAACACAATGGTACAAGAATCAATGTTCTACGATGTTTCTACAAGAAATTATAGTCATTTATATCAGGTATGGTGATGGCAATGTGGGTAGAGAGTCTGATCACAGCCCATATATATTTTGGAATTTTTTCCTTGTTTTTTATCGCTTTTTCTTGCATTATTCTTTCTAATATAATAACTGACTATTTGGCATAATAAAACAGTAGGCGGAGCTTATCCGCAGACTTGGAGCTAACCATGCACCACATGGGAACGCTCAGCTCCAGAAAGTGTCAGGAGAAATCACTTCATTATTACGCTTATATCAGCTTATATATCAACTCTACGGCTTATTTATCTATCAGAATTGATGTAATAAACACTATAAATAACATACAAACATGTTATATACTCTAGACTGAATAAAATAAGCCATAATATGGCGAGAGACCATTGGGAATATTTCGATATAAATGAGTTACTCGTCTCATGTCATCTTTGAATAAGAGAAAACTGTGTTTTGAAGAGGATACCTGCACTAGAACATCAGTTTACTAAGAAATACACCGAAATAAACGTGATTTTCGCTATCTTTTTTTTTCGAGACTGGGGGGCCGGCCGGTGTTCTAGGCCAATATCTTATTCACCTAATGTCCATCATTCTTCCTTTATTACATATTCACAGAAATTGTAAAATAATGATTTCTCTATTTACTGGTGGAATATTTTGGGAAATATTCCAGTTATTTTGGGATTTACATTCGAAGAACTAACAAACTTTATTTTTTTGTGAAATAAAGATAAGATATTTAGAGGAAACTAATCCACGAGGAATTCGTATAAGCATTGTTCTCTCGGCATCAAGTGTCCAACAACCTTACGTCATCCCATATAAGAATAAATTTTGACAAAAGGGCATTTTCAGTAAATCAGTCCTTTGTCAGTTGTTGTTTGAGGTATATTTTTGATAAATATTTTCAAGAAACAGTGAAAACACTGTCTTGTGCACCAAAACTGGAGGAAATCGGACGGTAAACAAAAGAGCTACAATTTTTTGACACACGGCCGGCCCACTCTGTCCGTGTCCCCGCGCAGGCGCCGTGAGCAGTCTAGCTTTGTTTATGCTCGAGTGAACACTAACCTGCACTCTCATTCACACATTTTACGATTGTTTCGTTGTGTTTAGTGCTTGTGGGACTGTGAAATAAGCTGCCATGGGCCCAAAGAAACTTGCTAGTGGTGCCCCTGTGGTAAAGAAAGTGAGAAACACCATAGAAGTGAAGAAGGAAATAATACAGAAGTATGAGAGTGGTGTGTGACTTGTTGAGCTTGCCAGGATGTATGAGAAAAACAAGTCGAATATCGGTTCCATCCCGGCAAAGAAAGAACAAATGAAGGAAGCTGATGTTGCGAAAGGTGTTAATATGCTAACCAAAAAAAGACCACAAATAGTTGAAGAGGTTGAGAAGTTATTGCTGGTGTGGACAAAGGATAAAGAGATTGCAGGTGATAATGTTTCAGAGACGATTATTTGCGAAAAGGCAAGGAAGTTGTATGCCGATCTGGTACAGAAAACTCCTGGAACCAGTGCTGATAGTGAATTTAAGGCCAGCAGAGGCTGGTTTGACAGATTTAAGAAGCATAGTGGCATACACAATGTTGCAAGACATGGTGAGGCAGCCAGTTCAGACAAACAGGCGACTGAGAAGTTTGTACAGGAGTTTAAGGGGTACACAGACAGTGAAGAATTCAAACCTGAACAAGTGTTTAATTGTAACGAAACAGGCTTGTTTTGGATGAAAATGCCAAAAAGGACCTTCATCACACAGGAGGAAAAGACACTGCCAGGACACGAGCCTATGAAAGACAGGCTTACTCTTTTATTCTGTGCTAATGCTAGTGGTGATTTTACAGTGAAGCCTTTACTTGTGTATCATTCAGAAAATCCCAGTGTTTAAAAAAAAATAATGTCTTCAAGAACAAGTTATGTGTCTTGTGGAAAGCTAATCATAAGGCATGGGTCACAAGACATTTTCAAAGAGTGGGTCTATGAAGTGTTTGGCCCCAGTGTGGAAAAAACACCTCCAGGAAAAGAAATTGCCACTCAAGTGCCTCCTGTTAATGGACAATGCTCCTGCTCATCCTCCAAACTTAATAGACCTCTTGTCTAAGGACTTCAGTTTTATAAAAGTGAAGTTCTTGTCTCCTAACACAACTCCTCTCCTCCAGCCCATGGACCAGCAGGTCATTTCTAACTTCAAAAAACTCTACACAAAAGCAGTGTTTGAAAAGTGCTTTGAAGTGACCACAGACACTAAGTTGTCCCTAAGAGAGTTCTGGAGGAATCACATCAACATCTACAACTCCATAAGCCTTATAGGTAAGGCTTGGGAGGGAGTGACTTCCAGGACTTCCAATTCTGCTTGGAGACAATTGTGGCCAGATTGTGTACAAAAGAGGGATTTTGAAGGGTTTGAGGCTGACCCTGACCCTCACCCTGACCCTGCCTGTTGTGGACTCTTGTGGCATTGGGGAACACCCTGGAGTTGGAGGGGAGTGGTGAGGATGTGGAAGAGTCGGTGGAGGACCACAGGGAAGAGCTAACCACTGAAGAGCTGCAAGAGCTTCATCTGGAGCAGTATCAGACCACAGCTGAGGAACTTGCTTCAGAGGAGGAGGAAGAGGGAGTGGACGAGGTGCTTTCTTCAAAGATTAAGGAGATTTGTGCCAAGTGGAATGATGTCCAAATGTTTGTGCAGAAGTACCACCCTGACCAAGCTGAAACAAGCCATCTTTGCAACAACTTGTGACAGAACCATGTCCCATTTTAGGGAAATGTTTAAGAGGCGCCAGAAACAGAGGATTGTGGGCAGTTATTTTGTGAGACAAGGGTCCAGTTATTCTCAAGCTGGTCCTAGTGACATTAAAAGATAGAGAAAGGAAGTAACCCCAGAGAGGGCTTGACATGAATTCCTCATGGAGGGGGGTTCTCCTTCCAAAAACTAACCCCAACTCCCTCTCTCCTCGTCCCTATCTTCCAGATGCCATCACCAATCTTCAATAAAGATAAGTAAAAATGTTATTTTATATGTATTACTATACATAATGAAAAACTACAGTATTTGTTGTATATAAAACTGTAATTAAGTTCTATAAAATGTATTTTTTGAGTGAATATTTTTGGGTTTCTGGAATGGATTAATTGTATTTCCATTATTTCTTATGGGAAATATTGCTTCAAATTTCAGACTTTTCGAATTTAGAACTAGCTCCTGGAACGGATTAAGTTCGATTTTTGAGGTCCCACTGTACATGTATGTGTAGTGTGACCTAAGTGCAAGTAGAAGTAACAAGACATACCTGAAATCTTGCATGTTTATGAGACAGACAAAAGACACCAGCAATCCTACCATCATGTAAAACAATTACAGATTTTCGTTGTACACTCACTTGGCAGGACGGTAATACCTCCCTGGGCGGTTGCTGTTTACCAACCTACTACCTAGGAATATTGTATTTGTTTTAATAAAAAAATAATCTGTCCTTCAGTCACACTCAACAAATGAAATCTTAACACTGTCATTAAGAAGCGAATGATTAACTCATTAGGCTTGGAAACCTCTCTTGCTAGGAGGCACAAGGTGTTCAGGAAGATCGTTGGGTAAATCATTAACATCCAATTTAATATTGATGAGATGCATGGCTAGTGCAAATTCATCTGCATCCAACATGCCATCTTTATCAATATCAGATATTTTGCATGCCTTACACAGTACAGAAATGGGCAACTTAGACTTCAGCATCTCGTGTTTAGCCGCTGAACCAGTTATCTTGCCATCAACAGGGTTGAGGTTGTCGAAGAGTTGTCATACTTATAATGATCTTTGGCCACTATCCAATCAGGGTCACCTGCTCGTGCATTGGCACCTTCACCTCTCCTGAAACCACAGTAGTATCATTCATCACACCATCAAAGGCACCACCACGTATGATAGTACATTCCTTGTTGGAAGCAGCCTCCTCTACAGGGATCATGGCCATCACACGAGCAATGTCTTCTGCCAGCATTCTGTATACGGCTTCCAATAGTCATGGCTTCATGACATTAAATTCACTATCAGCACTGGTTCCAGGAGTTTTCTGTACCAGATCGGCATACAACTTCCTTGCCTTTTCGCAAATAATCGTCTCTGAAACACTATCACCTGCAATCTCTATCCTTGATCCACACCAGCAACAACTTCTCAACCTCTTCAACTATTTGTGGTCTTTTTTGGTTAGCATATTAAAACCTTTTGCAACATCGATTTCCTTGATTTGTTCTTTCTTTGCCAGGATAGAACTGATGGTTGACTTGTTTTTCCCATACATCCTGACAAGCTCAACAAGTCACACACCACTCTAATACTTCTGTATTATTTCCTTCTTCACATCTATGGTGTTTCTCACTTTCTTTACCACAGGGGTACCACTAGCAAGTTTCTTTGGGCCCATGGCAGCTTATTTCACAGTCCCACAAGCACTAAACACAACGAAATAATAGTAAAATGTGTGAATGAAATCCCAGGTTAGTGTTCACTCAAGCATAAACAAAGCTAGACTGCTCACGGCGCCTGCGCGGGGACGCGGACAGAGCGGGCCGGCAGACAGGTCCCGTACCCGGCGGTCCGAAAATAGGGGTGTGTTCGATAATAGGGACACAGTTTGTCCGAAAAATGGTCCTATTTTCGAAACGTTCGATATGTGATACGTTCGATTTTTGAGGTTCCACTGTATAAAAATACACAAAAAAACCACAAGAGTTACGTACCTTTGACCAGGTGTAGGTGGACACATTATTATCTAATGTCCACCAGGCTCGAAGGACGTGTCCTGCCCCCTTTTCCTCTTCTTGCTTTTTTTGGCCTGTACCGCCTGCATGTTCTTGTCCATTTTTTAAAGGTGTTTTTGAGTCACTGCTGAACGTCCATAGCCAAGTGGTATGTCTAGGCAGCTCCTCACATATCCACTATTGTACTCTCCCACATCATGGCTGGCTGCGAAATCAGCTTGTCTCTTTGTTCAAAATGGGGTTTTATTGCAGTAAGACCATATGTGTTGATGTAGACTTTCATCAGGGTTTTGCGTTCTGCATTTTACACAACGCCGCATCATTTCATCTGTTGTTAGGTCTTTGTAAATATTATGCACTTCCTCCATGTATCCAGGTTCCAGCTGGAACTGTACTTTCATTGTGGTGTGAGACGGTGGAGGAAGGTTTGCTGTTATTACTTTCTGGTAGAAACACCAGGAATTATCACCTGTTGGGAAAAGGTGATGCTGTGGTTTTTCATCAGTGTTTTGGCCAATGAGATGTTTTAATCTATTGTTCATCCATTTGGGGTCATTTTTATTAGATCTAATTTCCCTACTCGGAACAAAAGTTGTCTGGGCAGCTAGAACTATGCTCTGAAAAACGTCATATTGGCAACCAAGATCACCTACCTGACCCATAGTCAGGACATCCCAATTTAGCCCACCCAAGTAATTTTTCAGTCCCATGAAGTTGGCCAAGCGAAAATCTGGGACAGAGATTCGATTGCAGTTATCTGGGTAATTCCATGATATATTGAAACTAAGTGATTTGTGATCACTTTCCCCAAGCTCATCATTAACCTCAAGATTATTAATTAGTGAATCTTTGTTGGCAAGAACCAAGTCAAGCAGATTGTTTCCTCTAGTTGGTTCTGTCACAACCTGTTCTAAAAAGCAATCCTGAACCGTATCAAGAAAGTCACTAGACTCAAGATTTCCTGTCAAACTGTTCCATTGAATTTGTCTAAAGTTAAAATCTCCCATTATCACAACATTTTCATATCTAGATGCCTTATGAATTTTGCCCCATAACAGCTTACTGCACTCCCTATCAAGGTTTGGGGGCCTATAAATCACACCCAAAATTAATTTGTCACGTCCCTCGAGAAACCGATTCTGTGTTCTTGCCTCCTAACACCACTCCTCTCCTCCAGCCCATGGACCAGCAGGTCATTTCTAACTTCAAAAAACTCTACACAAAAGCAGTGTTTGAAAAGTGCTTTGAAGTGACCACAGACACTAAGTTGACCCTAAGAGAGTTCTGGAGGAATCACTTCAACATCTACAACTCCATAAGCCTTATAGGTAAGGTGTGAGGGAAAAGTTCAACAGATAGGAGTATCGAGCAAGAACATGGAAACAATAGTTTGACTGCCGGCTACTTGTTAAGGTAGGGGAAGTCTATCTCCCGCTATCCCCCCTTCCTTTCCCCCCCTCCTCAAAAGGAGACATGTGGGGCTCCGGTCAAACAGTAATCACTCGACTCAACTCCCAGCACTACTGTAAGTACACGCCTGCTCATATTCTAGTGGACTTATTGGTTGAAAGCTTCACTTTTGACCAATAATAAACTTAGTCCTTTCAGTCTTGCTTTATGTTAAATATCTTAATCACCACGTCTTTTAGGTATTGTACTTATCATGGAGAGTGATTTCTTAAGCAGTGGGCAACCTCTCTCTCTCTTTACAGCTTGGAATGACAGAGTGGGTCACCTGCCAACCAACGAGAAGAATTGAGTCACCTGCCAACCAATGAGAAGAATTGATGGAGACGGACTAATGTCCTGTGACGTCCCATGTTGTATCTACTTACCTGTGTACATGTATGCCATCGCAGGACGTAACCCCTCATCATTGCAGCGGTAAAGAACCTGCTTTCTTGTCATCTGGACTGATTATTCGCGGCTATACTCCGAAGAACGTGCCATTGGGTTGTCACCAACACCTGCGACCCCCCCCCCATCATCAGCCACGGCTACGATTTCAACAACACGCAGTGTCCCAAACACCAGACACCCCAATATCAATATATATATTAGCGTTGAGTTCAAATGTTATTTTTTTCATTTCATTTTTCATTTTTCTTTCAAATAGAATATACCTTTCATGTTTTCTTGTTTTATGTTTGCTTTAATAAATAATAAAGTGTTTATCTTCGTGAATTATTATTTCATTTTCTATTCATTAATTTTCCTGAGGAGGAGCCAGCCTTGGTAATACTGTCTGAAGTTGTTACAGGGCTGAGTAAGCCTTCATATAAGGCTTGGGAGGGAGTGACTTCCAGGACTTTGAACTCTGCTTGAAGACAATTGTGGCCAGATTGTGAACAAGAGGGATTTTGAAGGGCTTGAGGCTGACCCTGACCCTGACCCAGCTCACCCTCTGCCTGTTGTGGCATTGGGGAACACCCTGGGGTTGGAGGCGAGTGGTGAGGATGTGGAAGAGTTGGTGGAAGAGCTAACCGCTGAAGAGCTGCAAGAGCTTCATCTGGAGCAGTATCAGACCACAGCTGAGGAACTTGCTTCAGAGGAGGAGGAAGAGGGAGTGGATGAGGTGCCTTCTTCAAAGATTAAGGAGATTTGTGCCAAGTGGAATGATGTCCAAATGTTTGTGCAGAAGTACCACCCTGACCAAGCTGAAACAAGTCATCTTTGCAACAAGCTGTGACAGAACCATGTCCCATTTTAGGGAAATGTTAAAGAGGCGCCAGAAACAGAGGATTGTGGACAGTTATTTTGTGAGACAGGGGTCCAGTGACTCTCAAGCTGGTCCTAGTGGCATTAAAAGACAGAAGGGAAGTAACCCCAGAGAGGGCTTTATCTGAAGTCCTCATGGAAGGGGATTCTCCTTCCAAACACTAACCCCAACTCCCTCTCTCCTCCTCCCTATCTTCCAGATGCCATCACCAATCTTCAATGAAGTTAAGTAAAAATGTTATTTTATATGTATTACTATACATAATTAAAAACTATAGTATTTGTTGTATGTAAAACTGTAATTAATCTCTATAAAATGTATTTTTTGTGTGAATATTTTTGGGTTTCTAGAACGAATTAATTGTATTTCCATTATTTCTTATGGGAAATATTGCTTCGAATTCCACTTTTCGAATTTAGAACTAGCTCCTGGAACGGATTAAGTTCGATTTTTGAGGTTCCACTGTACATGTATGTGTAGTGTGACCTAAGTGCAAGTAGAAGTATCAAGACATACCTGAAATCTTGCATGTTTATGAGACAGACAAAAGACACCAGCAATCCTACCATCATGTAAAACAATTACAGGTTTTCATTGTACACTCACGTGGCAGGACGGTAGTACCTCCCTGGGCGGTTGCTGTTTACCAACCTACTACCTAGGAATATTGTATTTCTTTCAACACACCGGCCGTATCCCACCAAGGCAGGGTGGTCCAAAAAGAAAAATGAAAGTTTCTCTTTTAAATTTAGTAATTTATATGGGAGAAGGGGTTACTAGCCCCTTGCTCCCGGCATTTTAGTTGCCTCTTACAAAACGCATGGCTTACAGAGGAAGAATTCTGTTCCACTTCCCCATGGAGATAAGAGAAAATAAACAAGAACTAGAAAGAAAATAGAAGAATACCCAGAGGAGTGTGTATACATATGCTTGTACATGTATGTGTAGTGTGACCTAGGTGCAAGTAGAAGTAGCAAGACATACCTGAAATCTTGCATGTTTATGAGACAGACAAAAGACACCAGCAATCCTACCATCATGTAAAACAATTACAGGTTTTCATTGTACACTCACTTGGCAGGACAGTAGTACCTCCCTGGGCGGTTGCTGTTTACCAACCTACTACCTAGGAATATTGTGTTTGTTTTAATAAAAATGTAAAAAAAAAAATCTGACATTCGTAGTCGCACCAGCCTCACTCGCGCATAACGGAGATAGAACACCTCAATTACTGGGAGCGCTTGAGGTTCCTAAACCTGTATTCCCTGGAACGTACGAGGGAGAGATTCATAATTATATACACCTGGAAAATCCTAGAGGGACTAGTACCGAACTTGCACATGAAAATCACTCACTACGAAAGCAAAAGACTTGGCAGACGATGCACCATCCCCCCAATGAAAAGCAGGGGTGTCACTAGCACGTTAAGAGACCATACAATAAGTGTCAGGGGCCCGAGACTGTTCAACTGCCTCCCAGCACACATAAGGGGGATTACCAACAGACCCCTGGCAGTCTTCAAGCTGGCACTGGACAAGCACCTAAAGTCAGTTCCTGATCAGCCGGGCTGTGGCTCGTACGTTGGTTTGCGTGCAGCCAGCAGCAACAGCCTGGTTGATCAGGCTCTGATCCACCAGGAGGCCTGGTCACAGACCGGGCCGCGGGGGCGTTGACCCCCGGAACTCTCTCCAGGAAAACTCCAGGTAAACTCAACAAATGAAATCTCAACACTGTCATTAAGAAGCGAATCATTAACTCATTAGGCTTGGAAACCTCTCTTGCTAGGAGGCACAAGGTGTTCAGGAAGATAGTTGGGCAAATCATTACCATCCAATTTAATATTGATGAGAAGCATGGCTAGTGCAAATTCATCTGCATCCAACATGCCATCTTTATCAATATCAGACATTTCCCATACCTTACCCAGTACAGAATTGGGCAACTTAGACTTCAGCATTTCGTGTTTAGCCGCTGAACCAGTTATCTTGCCATCAACAGGGTTGAGGTTGTCGAAGAGTTGATCATACTTATAATGATCTTTGGCCACTATCCAACGAGGGTCCCCTGCTCATGCATCAGCACCTTCACCTCTCTTGAAACCACAGTACTATAATTCATCACACCATCAAAGGCACCACCATGTATGACAGTATTTTCCTTGTTGGAAGCAGCCTCTTCTACAGGGATCATGGCCATCAAACGAGCAATGTCTTCTGCTAGCATTCTGTCTACGGCTTCCAATAGTCGTGGCTTCATGACATTAAATTTGGTGAAATCATGATGTTGCAACTGTTCCTGCATTCTTTTAATTTCGGGGAAGTCTCCAGGAGAGATCTGGTGTTCTCGTTGAAGCTTATCATAGATTGCACTTAAGTTCTTGATTAGCTCCTTCTTTTTATTTTCTCGGCCAAACATGGAAGGCATTTCTTTCTTCAGCTCTGAGATGATGTACGCATGAACCTTGGCTAGCCGGACATGTTTGACGAGATCATTTAGCTTCCTAAGTGCTGTATTATGGGGCAATGATTGTAAGTCAGAGAAAGAATCTTTCTTTTCAGCTTGCAACAAACTTCCGTTAACATCACAGCGAAGTGGCTGATCCCAAAATGATCCAATATACACTCATGCCACTTCTGGAGTAGCAAGTACTTTCCCTAGAGACCACATTAAGGCACCATATACTCTCATCAGTTGTTGATGATCAACCATATCAGCCTTGTTAAATACAAGGCAGATTTTATCGTCATGACCTTTGAGAGTTTCAACTGAGAACCTAAACTCATCACTAATGTCAAGTTTGTGCACGTCAAAGAGCTGAATAATTCTGTCCACATGCTCAGCAAACCACTCTAGGACCCCAGTGAACTCATAACCTCTATCAACTCTTTGCTTCTCACCAGAAAGGATGCCGGGAGTGTCAACGAGAGACAGCCCCTTCAATACTGTGGAGTTCACTTGTGAACACTGGAACCGATTGAGGAAAGCATTTCCAAACTTGGAGAGAGGTCTAAAGGGCTTCTTGGGGTCCACAACCAAGGCGTTACCAAGGATGGGACCATCAGTGTCACCATACATGACAGTGATGAAGCCATCTGTGGTGGGCTCTGGACCTATCCTGATGCCGGGGAAGTCTCTCTCCAATAGGTAGCGGATGAAAGTGGTCTTACCAGTGGAATACTGCCTCACCAGCAGGATTATGGGCTTGGCATCAAAGTCTGGATCATCAAGGGCGGGGGAGTGGAAGTCGTGGAAGTGATAGTTGGACTCCAGCGGTAACACTTTGGTCTTGTACACCTTCCTCAGACCGTCCAACACAGCGTCGTAGACATCCAGAGGGTGGACAGCATGAGACGAAGTTGACTATCAAGAAGACGAATGGAAAGGTAGAGAAGACGAAGAAGAAAGAGACTGTTGTGGAAACTGTTGTGGAAACATCCAATGCATTCTCGGTACTACCCAACGAATGTGAGTTGACTACTGGGAACGCCACGACAAACGACACCAAGGAAGGTAAGAATATTGTTGTTGTTGGGGATAGCCAGGTTAGATATATGGATAGGGCTTTCTGCTTGAAGGACAGGAGTAGGAGACAGAGTTTGCTTTCCTGGGGCTGGGATGGAGGACATTGTTAGCTGGCTTGACAACATCATGAACGGTAATGGGATCAATCCTATTATCTGCCTCAGTGCTGGAGGCAATGATGTAGGCAAGTGCAGAAGTGAGGACTTATTTAGAAGGTTCAAGACAGCAATAGACATAATTAGGAAGAAGGGGGGGCACCCTATTATATGTGGCATTTTGCCAAGAAGAAGTGTTGGAAATGAATGGTTGTCCAGAGCAATTGGTATTAATTGCTGGCTGGATAAACACTAAGAATAATGCAGTACCATTCATTGACAACTGGGACAACTTCTATGGCCGAAATGAAATGTATGCCAGGGATGGGGTTCACTTATCCAGGGCAGGTGTGGGTTTTCTTGCTAGCTCAGTTGAGGGGGGTTGTTAGGACTTTAAACTAGGATTAGTTAGAGGTATGGGTTTAGAAATGATAAAAAATGAGTATGGATATATTGACTTATGCTCTGATATTAAGAATCTTAATAGTAACTGTCATGGAGTAACTCTAGGTAATGATAATTTCAGAAATTGTGTAAAAACAAAGATGCATAGGAAAAATGTGCAGAAGAAAAAACATATAATGGTAGTATTGTATGCTAACAGTCAAAGTGCAAGAAATAAGATTAATGAACTACATTTGATAGCATGTGCTGGGAACTTTGATGTCATTGCATTAACTGAAACGTGGTATGATTTAAAGAGTCGGGATATGATTGCTGAGTGTAATATTCAAGGGTTTAAGTTGTTCCATTGTGGGAAGGAGGGAGGAGTTGCATTATATGTTCGAGAAAATATTAACTGTTGCATAAAAACAGGTATAAAAATAGATGGAACAGCAACAGAATCTGTTTGGGTAGAGTTTGTAGGTCAAGAAAAGCTAATTCTAGGTGTAATATACCGACCTCCAGGCTTGGATCACGATAGAGGGAGACTTCTTTGGGACGAAATTGTTAGGGCTTCTAGACACAATAACATAGTGATTGTAGGGGAGTTTAACTTTAGTCAAATAGACTGGAATTCTTTGACCGGTAATCTGGAGTCCAGCGACTTTATGGAAACAGTTCAAGACTGTTTTCTGAAGCAGTGTGTAACAGAGCCTACCAGGGTAATAATTTGCTTGACCTAGTCTTGTCAAATAAGGAAACACTCGTAAATAATCTGGAGATCACTGAAGAGCTTGGTGCAAGTGATCACAAATCCATCACTTTTAGCATTAACTGGGAATACAGGAATAATGATAATACAGTAAAAATCCCTGATTTTCGTTCTGCCGATTATAATGGACTTGGGGAACACCTGTCAAATCTTGATTGGGGTTATCTAGCTAATGATTCTATTGACGATGATCATACTTATGATTACGAAGGGATCTCCATTTATGATTCTTTTCTTAATAATGTACACCGTGCTCAGAGTATATACATTCCCCAGAGAGAAATTAGATCTGATAATAACGATCCCAAATGGGTTAAGAGGAGGCTAAAGCATTTATTAGGGGAGAAAAGGGGAATATATAGGCACATCAGAAGGGGAGAGGTTAACCTTACTGACCAATATGTTCAGCTTAAAAGAGAAGTAAAAAAGGGGATTAGAAAGGCTAAACGTGACTATGAAATTAGAGTTGCTAATGAATCAAAGACCAATTCAAAGGGGTTCTTTCAAGTGTATAGGACGAAAGTTAAGGAAAAAGTAGGACCTCTGAAAATTGGGCATGGACAGCTGACGGATAACGAACTGGAAATGTGTTCCATATTTAATGACTATTTTTTGTCAGTTTTTACACAGGAAGACATAAATGAGATTTCAGAAATTAACAATTATTCAGTGCCTGACGAATTCAAATTGACTAACATTACTGTCACGAGGAACATTGTTATCAAACAGATAGACAAACTGAAGCAAAATAAGTCCCCGGGGCCCAACGAGTTATTTTCCAGGGTACTTAAGGAATGCAAGATGGAACTTAGTCAGCCATTAACGAGTGTGTGTTCAATGCATCCATCCTTACTGGTGCTGTGTCAGAGTTGTGGAAGATGGCCAATGTGGTTCCTATATTCAAATCAGGGGATAAGTCCACTCCTTCAAATTACCGTCCAATAAGCCTGACATCTACAGTTGGCAAATTACTAGAATAAATTATAGCTGACATTATTAGAAGTCACCTTGAAGAGCATAACTTGATAAATGAGTCTCAGCATTGGTTTACGAGAGGTCATTTCTGCCTGACAAGCTTACTGACATTCTTCAATAAAACATTTGAGGCAGTAGACAGTGATAAAGAATATGATATTATTTATTTGGATTTTAGTAAAGTCTTCAATAGAGTACCTCACAGGAGACTCTTAAGAAAAGCGGCAGCTCATGGTACAGGAGGTAAAGTTCTAGCATGGATAGAGGCATGGCTTACCAATAGAAAGCAGAGAGTTTCCATTAATGGGTTCAAATCAGAATGGGGCTTAGTTACTAGTGGCGTTCCACAAGGATCAGTTTTGAGCCCTCTCTTGTTCATAATTTACATTAATGACTTTGAAGAAGGGATTACGAGTGACATGAGCAAGTTTGCAGATGATACAAAGATAGGCCGTATGATTCATTCTGAGGAGGATAGCAATGAACTGCAGGAGGATTTAGACTAATTAATGTCTTGGTCTGAAAAGTGGCAGATGAAGTTCAATGTGGATAAGTTTAAGGTACTGGTCCTTGGTAATGAAAATTAACCCTCGAAGCTATAAACTAGGTGAAGTAGAGCTTCATCATACAGAGTGTGAAAAGGACTTGGGAGTCATGGTAAGCAGAAATCTAAAGCCAAGGTAGCAGTGCCTAAGTGTATGCAACAAGGCAAACAGATTACTTGGATTTATCACAAGTATAAGTATAAGGTAGTAGGTTGGTAGACAGCAACCACCCAGGGAGGTACTACCATCCTGCCAAGTGAGTGTAAAACGAAGCCTGTGATTGTTTTACATGATGGTAGGATTGCTGATGTCTTTTGTCTGTCTCATAAATATGCAAGATTACAGGCATGTCTTGCTACTTCTACTTACACTTAGGTCACACTACAAATACATGTACACATTTATTTATACACACTCATCTGAGTTTTCTTTGATTTTATCTTAATAGTTCTTGGTCTTATTAATTTTCCTTTTATATCCATGGGGAAGTGGAATAAGAATCTTTCCTCCGTAAGCCATGCGTGTTGTAAAAGTCAACTAAAATGCCGGGAACAATGGGCTAGTAACCCCTTTTCCTGTAAAGATTACTAAAAAGAATAAGAAGAAGAAAATTGTCAAAGTGGGAAGTCTGAATGTGCGTGGATGTTGTGCAGATAAGAAAGAGATGATTGTGGATGTTATGTATGAGAAGAAGCTGGATGTCCTGGCTTTAAGTGAAACAAAGCTGAAGGGGGTGGGAGAGTTTCGGTGGAGAGGAATAAATGGGATTAGGTCAGGGGTTTCAAATAGAGTTAGAGCTAAAGAAGGAGTAGCAATAATGTTGAAGGATAAGCTATGGCAGGAAAAGAGGGACTATAAATGTATTAATTCAAGGATTATGTGGAGTAAAATAAAGATTGGATGTGAAAAGTGGGTTATAATAAGCGTGTATGCACCTGGAGAAGAGAGAAGTGTAGAGGAGAGAGAGAGATTTTGGGAAATGTTGAGTGAATGCGTGGGGAGTTTTGAATCAAGTGTGAGAGTAATGGTGGTTGGGGATTTCAATGCTAAAGTGGGTAAAAATGTTATGGAAGGAGTAGTAGGTAAATTTGGGGTGCCAGGGGTAAATGTAAATGGGGAGCCTTTAATTGAGCTATGTGTAGAAAGAAATTTGGTAATAAGTAATACATATTTTATGAAAAAGAGGATAAATAAATATACAAGGTATGATGTAGCACGTAATGAAAGTAGTTTATTAGATTATGTATTGGTGGATAAAAGGTTGATGGGTAGGCTCCAGGATGTACATGTTTATAGAGGGGCAACTGATATATCGGATCATTATTTAGTTGTAGCTACAGTTAGAGTAAGAGGTAGATGGGAAAAGAGGAAGGTGGCAACAACAAGTAAGAGGGAGGTGAAAGTGTATAAACTAAGGGAGGAGGAAGTTCGGGTGAGATATAAGCGACTATTGGCAGAAAGGTGGGCTAGTGCAAAGATGAGTAGTGGGGGGGTTGAAGAGGGTTGGAATAGTTTTAAAAATGCAGTATTAGAATGTGGGGCAGAAGTTTGTGGGTATAGGAGGGTGGGGGCAGGAGGAAAGAGGAGTGATTGGTGGAATGATGAAGTAAAGGGTGTGATAAAAGAGAAAAAGGTAGCTTATGAGAGGTTTTTACAAAGCAGAAGTGTTATAAGAAGAGCAGAGTATATGGAGAGTAAAAGAAAGGTAAAGAGAGTGGTGAGAGAGTGCAAAAGGAGAGCAGATGATAGAGTGGGAGAGGCACTGTCAAGAAATTTTAATGAAAATAAGAAAAAATTTTGGAGTGAGCTAAACAAGTTAAGAAAGCCTAGGGAAAATATGGATTTGTCAGTTAAAAACAGAGTAGGGGAGTTAGTAGATGGGGAGATGGAGGTATTGGGTAGATGGCGAGAATATTTTGAGGAACTTTTAAATGTTAAGGAAGAAACAGAGGCAGTAATTTCATGCACTGGTCAGGGAGGTATACCATCTTTTAGGAGTGAAGAAGAGCAGAATGTAAGTGTGGGTGAGGTACGTGAGGCATTACGTAAAATGAAAGGGGGTAAAGCAGCTGGAACTGATGGGATCATGACAGAAATGTTAAAAGCAGGGGGGGATATAGTGTTGGAGTGGTTGGTACTTTTGTTTAATAAATGTATGAAAGAGGGGAAGGTACCTAGGGATTGGCAGAGAGCATGTATAGTCCCTTTATATAAAGGGAAAGGGGACAAAAGAGACTAAAAATTATAGAGGAATAAGCTTACTGAGTATACCAGGAAAAGTGTACGGTAGGGTTATAATTGAAAGAATTAGAGGTAAGACAGAATGTAGGATTGCGGATGAGCAAGGAGGTTTTAGAGTGGGTAGGGGATGTGTAGATCAGGTGTTTACATTGAAGCATATATGTGAACAGTATTTAGATAAAGATAGGGAAGTTTTTATTGCATTTATGGATTTAGAAAAGGCATATGATAGAGTGGATAGAGGAGCAATGTGGCAGATGTTGCAAGTATATGGAATAGGTGGTAAGTTATTAAATGCTGTAAAGAGTTTTTATGAGGATAGTGAGGCTCAGGTTAGGGTGTGTAGAAGAGAGGGAGACTACTTCCCGGTAAAAGTAGGTCTTAGACAGGGATGTGTAATGTCACCATGGTTGTTTAATATATTTATAGATGGGGTTGTAAAGGAAGTAAATGCTAGGGTGTTTGGGAGAGGGGTGGGATTAAATTATGGGGTATCAAATTCAAAATGGGAATTGACACAGTTACTTTTTGCTGATGATACTGTGCTTATGGGAGATTCTAAAGAAAAATTGCAAAGGTTAGTGGATGAGTTTGGGAATGTGTGTAAAGGTAGAAAGTTGAAAGTGAACATAGAAAAGAGTAAGGTGATGAGGGTGTCAAATGATTTAGATAAAGAAAAATTGGATATCAAATTGGGGAGGAGGAGTATGGAAGAAGTGAATGTTTTCAGATACTTGGGAGTTGACGTGTCGGCGGATGGATTTATGAAGGATGAGGTTAATCATAGAATTGATGAGGGAAAAAAGGTGAGTGGTGCGTTGAGGTATATGTGGAGTCAAAAAACGTTATCTATGGAGGCAAAGAAGGGAATGTATGAAAGTATAGTAGTACCAACACTCTTATATGGGTGTGAAGCTTGGGTGGTAAATGCAGCAGCGAGGAGACGGTTGGAGGCAGTGGAGATGTCCTGTTTAAGGGCAATGTGTGGTGTAAATATTATGCAGAAAATTCAGAGTGTGGAAATTAGGAGAAGGTGTGGAGTTAATAAAAGTATTAGTCAGAGGGCAGAAGAGGGGTTGTTGAGGTGGTTTGGTCATTTAGAGAGAATGGATCAAAGTAGAATGACATGGAAAGCATATAAATCTATAGGGGAAGGAAGGCGGGGTAGGGGTCGTCCTCGAAAGGGTTGGAGAGAGGGGGTAAAGGAGGTTTTGTGGGTAAGGGGCTTGGACTTCCAGCAAGCGTGCGTGAGCGTGTTAGATAGGAGTGAGTGGAGACGAATGGTACTTGGGACCTGACGATCTGTTGGAGTGTGAGCAGGGTAATATTTAGTGAAGGGATTCAGGGAAACCGGTTATTTTCATATAGTCGGACTTGAGTCCTGGAAATGGGAAGTACAATGCCTGCACTTTAAAGGAGGGGTTTGGGATATTGGCAGTTTGGAGGGATATGTTGTGTATCTTTATATGTGTATGCTTCTAGACTGTTGTATTCTGAGCACCTCTGCAAAAACAGTGATAATGTGCAAGTGTGGTGAAAGTGTTGAATGATAATGAAAGTATTTTCTTTTTGGGGATTTTCTTTCTTTTTTGGGTCACCCTGCCTCGGTGGGAGACGGCCGACTTGTTGAAAAAAAAAAATAAATAAATAAGTAACAGCTCTATACATCACTGGTGAGGCCTCAATTAGATTATGCTGCTCAGTTTTGGTCTCCTTACTACAGGATGGATATAGACTCATTGGAGAACATACAGAGAAGAATGACTAAAATGATTTACTGTGTAAGGAATCTCCCGTATGAAGATAGACTTAAAGCCTTAAATCTTCACTCTCTGGAGAGACGTAGAATGAGAGGAGATATCATTGAGGTGTATAAGTGGATGACGGGCATAAACAAAGGAGATATTAATAAGGTATTGAAGGTGCCGAACCAGGTAAGAACCAGAAATAATGGATTTAAGTTGGATGAATTTAGATTTAGAAAGGACATAGGCAAGTACTGGTTTTCTAACAGAGTTGTGGATGCGTGGAACAATCTTCCCAGTGGGGTGATAGAGGCTAGGACCTTGGGTAGCTTTAAGAAGAGATTGGACAAATATATGAGTGGGAGGGGCTGGGTTTGATTGGTATCATTGGGTACAGGAGTTAATTCTTGGGTAGAGGTCGTTTTGATAAGGACCTGCCTTGTATGGGCCAGTAGGCCTTCTGCAGTGTTCCTCCATTCTTATGTTCTTATGTCCATCTTTGTTCATCCAGGAGAACATGATGGTGGTGGTAGTGGTGGCTGGAGCCCGGGCCACGTAGTGATAAATACTACTACATAAAAAGACCCTTGTTATGCTGAGCATTTCGGGCAAATTAAGTCCTTGCCTGGAACTCTCTCCTGGTCCAGGTTGCTTATATTTATTAGCTTCAATGACTCTCCTGCCCTTGAGCACAGGGCCTACATCAGTACAGCATTTAGCTTTAACTTGACATCTTACCCTATATACACCTACCATCCAACTTACGTCCTGCTCGACATACGTCCACTCGACTTACAACCGTGCATCTGGCAGCTGGGCTGGGCCGGCCGATGCACACTGCTGTACAATATTTGACAATACTCGCAGTGGCAATGCGTCATGCAGGCAGCATCAGTTTGAGTAACCCTGCCCTATCAGCAGCATCATACTGTATTAACTGTACTAACTGGACAGTAAATTTCACCATGGCCCCTAAGATGTAGTCTGAATCTTGCACTGGAAATTGTGGCAAGAAAGGCTCTTACTCTCGAACTCTCTATTTGTTTTCACTGTTGCACATAAACCTGTCTACCTGTCTGCCTGTATCTGTCTGTATCTCTGTGTCTTTCTGTCTACCTGTGTGTCTGTCTTTATGTCTACCTGTGTGTCTTTGTGTGTTTCTGTCTACCTGTGTGTGTCTGTGTGTGTGTCTACCTGTGTGTGTCTGTCTTTCTGTCTGCTTGTCTGTCTCAGAGCCACTCATTAAGAGTGTACTTGGTCTTGAAGATGCCATATTAATAACACAATAATAATCACTGAGACGCATTAAATGTGTATAGAACGTTAATATAGACATTTTGCTTAATCCATCTGATTTTTTTTCAAAATTATATAATAAACATGCTACATAACATATAAATTAACAAATATGAGATGTTTTTCTGGTCGGCAGATTCACCAACACAAGAGGAGATATAAAAAACACCTGGAAAACACACACTCAGATTATAGGGACCCACAAACTAAAAAAAAACAAGAATATTGTCCTAACTAAACCTAATGAAATGCCACTGCATCCCACTGACACAGATAACAAGATAAACGACTTCTTCTCAACCATAGGATCTAATCTCGCCAATAAAATCCCACGTACCAATGCCCATGCCAGGGGCTACCTAGATGGGAATTTCCCAAATTCCTTCTATCTTGTACCAACTGAGCCCACGGAAGTCACCGAGATTATAAAGTCACTTAAAAATAACTCGGGGAATCTGTCTCATGTCCCACCATTATTGTACAAGCGAGCGGCCCATGTCCTTTCGCATGCTATTTCATTACTTTTTAACAAGTCACTAGAAACTAGCACCTTCCCGAAACTACTCAAGACAGCAAGGGTTACACCAATACATAAAGGTGGGAACTTACCATTGCTATCCAAAATCTTTGAGAAACTTGTACACAGGAGACTATATTCATTTATAACAGCACAAAACTTACTCAACCCCTGCCAATTTGGATTCAGGAAAAATAAAAGCACTAATGATGCAATTATAAAAATGCTAGACCTGATTGACACAGCATTGGAAAATAAGGAATATCCACTAGGAATTTTTATTGACCTAAGAAAAGCTTTTGACACAGTAGACCATGGCATCCTACTCCACAAACTTGACCATTATGGTATAAGAGGTCATGCGCTTGCATATTTCAAATCTTATGTTACTAATAGGCATCAGTATGTCACCATTAAAGACACAGCATCAATAACACGGCCACTTGATACTGGAGTTCCGCAGGGAAGTGCCCTTGGTCCCCTGCTCTTCCTCATATACATCAATGATCTTCCAAACGTATTCCAAAACCTGAACCCCATTCTCTTTGCTGACTTATGTCATCTCTCACCCTAATCTTGCCACCCTCAACACCATTGTTAACGAGGAGCTGATCAAAATATCGACTTGGATGACAGCCAATAAACTTACGCTTAACACTGACAAAACCTACTATACAGTGGACTCCCGGTTTACGATCAGCTCCCAATGCGACCAATTATGTAAGTGCGTTTGTATGTGTATGGTTGGGGGTCTGCAATGGACTAACCTAGTTCACAATATTCCTTATGGGAACAAATTCGGTCAGTACTGGCACCTGAACATACTTCTGGAATGAAATAATATCGTAAACCGGGGGTCCACTGTATTATGTTTGGTAGCAGAGCAGGAGTTGCGCAAATTAATATTAAGATCGACAACACTCTAATTGCCAGACATAATGAGGGCAAACTCCTAGGCCTATACCTCGACAACAACCTGAATTTCAGCACCCATATCCAATACATAACCAAAAAAGTATCCAAAACGGTTGGGGTCCTCTCCAAGATACGATACTATGTGCCGCAAAATGCCCTTCTCACACTATACCACTTACTTATTTATCCATACCTCACCTATGCTATTTGTGCTTGGGGATCAACTGCAGCAACACACCTAAAGCCAATAATAACCCAACAAAAAGCTGCAGTAAGAATAATCACTAAATCCCATCCCTGGCAACACGCCCCCCCCCCACTCTTTATAGATCTAAACTTACTCCCTGTTCAGTACATCCACACTTACTACTGTGCAATCTACATCTACAGGACCTTAAATTCCAATATTAACCTTGACCTAAAATGCTTTCTTGATAGTTGTGACAGAACCCACAGGCATAACACCAGACACAAACATCTCTATGACATTCCCCGTGTCTGACTAAACCTTTACAAAAATTTAATGTATCTCAAAGGCCCTAAAATCTGGAACACCCTACCTGAAAACTCTAGAACTGCAGACACATTCATCACCTTCAAAACTACCATAAGAAAACATCATATCTCCCTGATACACCCCGTCAACTAATTACACGAATACCGCCTGGTGGTTCACACACTCACTCACCCATTTGACCATAAACAGAAATATTAATCTCAATCTTAAAATAATGAATCCTAACTAGTCATAAGTTGGCCTGTGATACTCCAATACTGAAACTATGTACTGTGCCAAAACAAAAGCATTCACATTGCTAACTCGCAAACTAGTATTTAGTCACTTAGCCATAATACCAACTTACCTCATAATTTGTAATATTTTAAAGTTAAGAATTAATCGAAGTCTGCCCGAAATACCTAGCCATGCTAGGTGTTCTAGTGGCCCCCTCTGTAATTAGTATTTTACTACATGTAAACCACACAATAACCAAATTCTGTAAACTCAGCATTGTAATCCTTATAGAGAATAAACTTTGAGCGAACAGGAACCATTCGTGTCCGGGCTGGTAACAACAACAACGTTTGTTTACATAACTCGTGAATATTCTACATTCTCATTCTCTCTCTCATTTATTCATTTAATCTTCTTTACTCACCTCTCACTCTACATTAAGACTACAGATATTTTTAGGTAAGTAATGAGTGGACACTACTATTATATTATAGTTTAATAATAATATTATTATTAATATTAGTACAATGTATTATTGTAATAATAATAATAATGATTATTAATATTATTATTAATTTAGGGCACTGGAGCACAGATCCACTGTATAGCACTTTGTCTGGATTTTTTTGGTTATCCTAGGTAATTTATACTATGTATGATAGCTTAACTTATGTGTGGCCCGGTGGCCTGGTGGCTAAAGCTCCCGCTTCACACATGGAGGGCCCGGGTTCGATTCCCGGCGGGTGGAAACATTTCGACACGTTTCCTTACACCTGTTGTCCTGTTCACCTAGCAGCAAATAGGTACCTGGGTGTTAGTCGACTGGTGTGGGTTGCATCCTGGGGGACAAGATTAAGGACCCCAATGGAAATAAGTTAGACAGTCCTCGATGACGCACTGACTTTCTTGGGTTATCCTGGGTGGCTAACCCTCCGGGGTTAAAAATCCGAACGAAATCTTATCTTATCTTACCTGTGAGAGAGAGAGAGAGAGAGAGAGAGAGAGATACAGAGAGAGAGAGATACAGAGAGAGAGAGATACAGAGAGAGAGAGATACAGAGAGAGAGAGAGAGAGAGATACAGAGAGAGAGAGAGAGATAGAGAGAGAGAGAGAGAGAGAGACAGAGAGAGAGACAGACAGAGAGAGACAGAGACAGAGACAGAGACAGAGAGAGACAGAGAGAGACAGAGACAGAGAGAAACAGAGACAGAGAGAGAGAGATACAGAGAGAGAGAGATACAGAGAGAGAGAGATACAGAGAGAGATACAGAGAGAGAGAGAGAGAGAGAGACAGAGAGATCCTTGAGACAATAATCTCAAGACAAATGACAGAGTTTTTTGACTATCACTCACTACTTTGTGATCGTCAATATGGCTTCAGGAAAGGTTACTCTGCTGCTGATGTGTTGTTAAACCTCTCCACTAAGTGGCACCAGTCACTGGATGAATCCAAAGTCAGCTGTGTGGTAGCACTGGACATTGCTGGCGCTTTCGACCGGGTGTGGCACCAAGGCTAAGCTCTTAGCAAAACTTCAAGCACTGGGAATTGCAGGCTCTACGCTATGTCTCCTCAGTGATTACCTTCATGGTAGATCTCTAAGTGTAGTTCTCAATGGAACGGGAATCAGCAAGACATCCTATTGGGGCAAGTGTTCCATAAGGAAGCATGCTGGGACCATTGTTATGGAATGTCTACTTCAAAGACCTTCTTCATCTCATCCCAGAATCATATGTATATGCAGACGACTGCACACTGGGATTCACTTATCCAAGAGAAGAAATGCCAGCTGCTCTAAGCTACATCAATCACCAGCTGAGAGCTATATCAGCTTGGGGAAATAGATGGCAAGTAACATTTGCACCTGAGAAAACGCAAATGATGATCGTCTCTAGGCACCATGATGGTAATGCTGGTGCAGTAGTAAGGATGAATGGGAGGGTGGTGGCACCTGGAGAAGCTGATATCCTTGGGGTGAAATTTGACTCCAAACTAACCATGAAGAACCATGTTGTAAATCTTGCAAACAAGGCAGCCAGGAAGCTTACAGCGCTTCGCCGTATCTCGCATCTACTTGACAGTAGGGGTTGCAAGATTCTGTACGAGGCACAAGTACGCTCGCACCTTGAGTATGCTCCACTTTCTTGGTTTGCCTGCCCCCCCTCTCATCTGCGACTGCTTGACAGAGTAGAGAACAGAGCAAGACGTCTCATCTCTCACCTGGACCCATCCTGAATAGATCTGTCATTTCAGCAGAGCCTTCAACAAAGGAGGGACGTGGGTGGCCTTACTGTTATGTACAAGGCCAATATTTTCAAAGTACCACACTTGGATCCACTTCGAGGACAGCGTGAAACAAGCTTTTATGCCACAAGACGGGCAGAAAGCAGCAACTTCACTCTGGCTGTACCCTTCTCCAGAACTTCACTCCATCTGAGGTCCTATATACCCAGGATGACTCGAGTATGGAACACATTCGTACAGCATAATGATGTCAACGAGATAAAGTCAGGTGATCAAATGAAAATGCTGGCCCACAGATGGCTCCAACTTCATCTTGTTCCCTATTTGTATGTCTCATAACAATAAAAATGCTTTCAAATGAGCTGATGTAGGTAACAGCTCTTAGCTTGCCAATAAAGTTAGGAGTCCTTAACCTGTAAATAGCTTGTCAATAAAGCTAGGGATCCTTAACCTTGTCAAACCCTGTGTAAAAAAAAAAAGAAAGAAAGAGATAGAGAGAGATACAGACAAAGAGAGAGATACAGAGAGAGAGAGAGATACAGAGAGAGAGAGATACAGAGAGAGAGAGAGAGAGAGAGAAAGAGAGAGATACAGAGAGAGAGAGATACAGAGAGAGAGAGATACAGAGAGAGAAAGATACAGAGAGAGAGAGATACAGAGAGAGAGAGATACAGAGAGAGAGAGAGAGATACAGAGAGAGAGAGATACAGAGAGAGAGATACAGAGAGAGAGATACAGAGAGAGAGATACAGAGAGAGAGATACAGAGAGAGAGATAGAGAGAGAGAGAGATAGAGAGAGATACAGAGAGAGAGATACAGAGAGATACAAAGAGAGAGATACAGAGAGAGAGATACAGAGAGAGAGATACAGAGAGAGAGAGAGATACAGAGAGAGAGAGAGAGATACAGAGAGAGACAGCCACATTCGGTCAGCCAGTCAGCCAACCACCCGTCCAGCCAGCAACCCAGCCACCCAGCCAACCACAGACCCAGCCACCTCGCTAGCCAGCCGGATAATATATTACACATGTTCCAGAGTTGTTTTTCTTTACTTAGGGTATAGGTTATACTACATTCTGGCAGGATGACACTACCAGTGGTATTCTCCCATTCCACTGTGTCGACAATACATAAAGATAACAGTAACATATGATACTGTATGCGATGTAAAATTTACAATACAGTTCACTACCATGTATACATTATATACAGTACATAAATAATTAAAATAAAACAATAGAAGTAAATTATGGTAAAAAGAATGAAATAATGATTGTACATTACATTACAGTATTATGTAGGTAGTTTATATAGGAAAGGTTTGACATTATGCCCTACCCAATATGTCTGCAATTTTCGAAGGTTCGACTTATGTCCATTTTGACTTAAGACCGGTTGGTCAGAACCAAGCTTGGTCGTAAGTTGGATGGTAGGTGTATTTTGACCTTCCTGTTACACATTTTACTAAGGACTTCAGCTGGAAGTTAAAATATACCTGTAATTTAATTTTCATGGCTGTTTTCCTAATTTGCATGTAAGACAGCCTTCACCACACAATTTTTTATATAATAATACATATATAACATGTATGGAGCGGAGGACAGAGAGGTACATGATAATATATACCTGGAAGGTACTCGAAGGCTTGGTCCCAAATCTGCACACTGCCATAACAACATACTGGAGCGAGAGATATGGGAGGAAGTGTAAAATAAACCCAGTGAGGAGCAGGGGTACGGTGGGGACAATAAGGGAAAACTGTATCAACATCCGGGGTCCCAGACTTTTCAACATCTTACCAGAAGATATCAGAAACACTGCTGGAACAAGTGTTGAAGCCTTCAAGAGGAAACTAGACAAGTATCTTCTTCAGGTGCCAGATCAACCAGGCTGTGATGGATATGTGGGGCAGCAGGCCTCCAGCAGCAACAGCCTGGTTGACCAGGCGAGCACCAGACGAGCCTGGCCCATGGCCGGGCTCAGAGAGTAGATATACTCTCGAAATTCTTCAAAGGTATATCAAAGGCTCAAAGGTAACATCTTTTCTGCAGATACAACGAATCTTGATTAACATATCTTCTCTTAGCTGTTGGAGAATCAGTTCCTTTGACAAAACACAACAACCCAAATTTTCCCTCAACCATGAGGGATGCAAAGGAAGTTCAGAACATCGAGGGTAATTATATGTGTATTTACTACAAGAACAAGGTATACAGGCCAAGCTGACATCAATAACATACTACTATATAAAAAGCCCCTTGTCATGCTGAGCATTTCTGGCAAATTAAGTCCTTGCCTGGAACTCTCTCCTGGTCCAGGTTGCTTATATTTACTAGCTTCAATGACTCTCCTGCCCTTGAGCACAGGGCTTACATCAGTACAGCATTTAGCTTTAACTTGACGTCTTACCCTATATATTTTGACCTTCCTGTTACACATTTTACTTAGGACTTCAGCTGGAAGCTAAAATATACCTGTAATTTAATTTTCATGGCTGTTTTCCTAATTTGCATGTAAGACAGCCTTCACCACACAATTTTTTATATAATAATACATATATAACATGTATGTGTATATATAAAATACGTAAATTATAATATACATGGTAAAGTGTGTCCTACATGTATATAAGAAAACAGCCATAGAGTCCTCAGTAGAATGTACAATATATGGCCCAAAAGATTAAAAAAAAAAGATTAACATATTTGCTCTGATAAACATACTTCTATTCATCACAATGATATATATCTAAAAGGAATAACAAGATCTATACAAAACAGAATAACTAATAAAAATGCAGCTTTTTTATACAGATCAATAAGTTACACGTTGCTAAGTTAGCTGGAAGCCACAGTGAAGCCCTTCTGCTTCCTTTCTCAGTGGTTGATTGACACACCCACATCAAGGGCTGGAAGGGAAAGAATTGGTACAAACCAGAATGGCTTCATGTACTAGTGATTTATCTGTTACGTTAACTGGACACACATTAATACTGATAAATTATTATTATTCCACCAAGGAAGAGTGACCCAAGAATGAGGAAACACTATCATTCAATTATCTTACCAGGAGTGTAATGACATCACAATTTAGATGGCCCTCTGAACTGCAACATCTTCACCCTTCAGAGTACAGGCACTGTCCTTCCCACCTCCAGGACTGGTTTGGCTAACCAAAATTTCCCTTCATAAATGTTACCTTCCTCACACTCCAGCAGCACATACATTAAAAATAACTTGTCTCCATTCACTAATTTAACCTGCTCACATCAGCCTCCTGGATATTCAAGCTCCACAATGTAACCACCATCACCTATTGCCTCAATTATTTTCCAACCTCATTTTCACTCATCATACCCCATCCATTACGCTTCATCATTTGCCCTCTATCATCCACACATGCTCACCAACTACTGATCATGCCTCATCACTTACCTAATATCTGGTGAAAAGTGTGGAGAAAAGGTGTTGGCAAGTATGTTGGTGCAAATGGCACTGATTTCTCCCTCTACATGGTACACCACCTCCCCATTGCCCTCACATCTCGACACCACCTGAAACACCAATCTGGTATAACCTTCACACACCTGATATAGCTCAGTTATAAAACCTTATGTTACCTGATACAGCCCACATTCATCTGATATGGCTAACCCACCTGATGCTGCTACTTAAATACAATCCTGAGATTTACACAGTAATGAAAATAGAGGGAGTAAGATGATCTAACAAGAAATATATTCTGGCAGGCAAGATGTTGCAGAAACCATAAAAATTGCAAAATCAGGGAGCAAGCATAGCATCTGTGGAAAATTACATTTATCTGGATGTAACTCATAAGGTACATACCAGTAAATGGTAACAAACTATTATTTATCAAAGTTACATAGACAAGTAGGAATTTTGGGACACCTAGGTCACAAAAAATGTCCCCCTTCAATACCTACAACTGTCATATCCACAAGTTACTCTAGACCTATATTAATTGCAAATGAAATGTACATCACCAGGAATTCTGGTAAAATTATAATTTTGTGGACTGTATATTAAAATTAATAAATGATTACATATACACATTTATATAACAGAAGGAGAATTTATAATCATAACACTCACCAATTTGTCTGGAGATTACTGTGTGTCATGTACAAAACCCCCTCTAACTAAATTAATGATGATATTACTGGTCAGAATTACAAACCTAATTTAGGCAGCTTATCTGAGGTTCCTGGAGTTGTCCTGTCCAGTCGCCTGAATTCTCACCTTATGCAGAAATGCACATCCAACAATTTCGGCTCCTATTTGAGAAGTGTAAGCCCAATATAAGCTCTAGAGCGACGAAAATTCTTCCTATTTTCACTAACATTTTTCTTGGCTCATTCTAAACATGGTGACTCTCCTCTGCTCGTCAGCGCAGGCGCCGAGCTTCCCACTTTTTATAATATAATTTTTATTAAATACAAAATAGGCCATCAATTTACATATAAAATACACTATTTTCGAAAAATATACTATATATTTTCCACAGCATCAGCACTCCGTTGATTGGTAAAGGTCTCTTACATAAGGAATTAAAGATACTGTCTCCTTCCTTGGATCAAATTTGATTACCTCCCATGCATGACCTCTACAGCTTTATGACCCTTATGGGTTCAGCACTTAATGATTATAATAACAACAACCTCTACAGGTTTTGCACTTCCCAGTTAATGTAATAATGCTGTACATAAAATCAGTTGAAGTACCTAGCAATCATACAGCCTCTGCAAAGCTAGTTAACCTAAGAATTGTCTTTCATCTTAGCATATGCAGTGCCAGCACAGAGCCCATGTGTGATCAAGCATAGCAAAGCATATAAAGATTCCAATGAACTACTTGTGTTCCCCTTCATTGGTTCAAAACCCCAGACACTACAACCCCCTACTGGTTAAGCACTTCTACCCTGATTTAAATTAATGAAAAAAAAAAAAAAATCTCAAGACTGGTACCAGAACTCAAGAGGACTGGACTGAGAGAACACTAATTACAGTACACAGGAACAGGCTGTGTATATGAAGGCCAGGGGCCAGTCAGATGGCAACTGAACCATACTTTTTTAGGTTTTGGGTAGTATGTGGTATACACTAGATCAGTAGTTCCCAACCTAAGAGATGGGGACCATGAAGCTATGCCACATACATTGCTCCTCTGGTCAATGTTTGAGTGCCTCTTACCCACTCCTGTCTATCCCTGCCAACCCCTCAAGGGTGCCTTGATGTCAATGAGCAGCTCTTAATCCAAGGAAATGTGACAGCTGAGCCTGAGAATCAAAGGAAGCAAGAGACTAGTTGATCAGTGTTTACCCCAAATGCTTGGCCATTAGATGTGCTTCCAGTTCTGAAAATTATTATAATCAAAAAGGAATTATTATAATAAAAAGGAAAAAAGTTCTGTAAAACTTGAAGCCAGCCAATGGTTTGGCAATGGCATGACTACCTTCTAATCACTCTGCTGACCTGGACACTTCAAGGAATTGGAGATAACCTCCCATTTCAAACAAACCTACCTTTTATTTCCCAGGTGTTGTATGACCCTTACAGAAAAGCAGTTCCCCACAAATATAGTGTAATGATAACAAAGAACTAGATTACTTGGGTCCTCAGAGAGTTGCTTTTTAACCCCTTGACTGTTGCAACCCCCAATCCTGAGGTGTTTCCCCTTTGTGTCGCAAAATTTAAAAAAAAAAAAAAAATTCTTTTGAAATGATAGACAATCTTTTCCCCGATTGTAATGACACCAAAACAACGAAATTTGATGGAAAACTGACGGAATTATGCTCTCGCGAAGTTAGCGACCTTGGCGATATTTACAAACTGGCGATTTCGCCCACTTTGAGCCCTATTTTCGGCTAATTCCGTTGTTCCAGTCGACCAAACTCATAGCTATTTCTTTAGAACTCCATTTTTTCTATCGATTGAGTAAAAGAAACTGCCCATTTACTGATTTCAACTACCCAATAATGTGGATAGAAATTTGCAATTTGGCCAATTTCACAAAAATTAAAAAATATGACAATTTCAAAATAAGGTACAGAATGAACAATGCAGACATTCCTGGCTCTAAAATAACATTTTCTTTGTTCATCAGTCATGTCTCGCAGGCCCCTCTGATATTACTCTTGCTTTCTATTTTGAATTTTTATTCAAACAAAAAAATAGAAGACTTACTATTATGCAGACTACTGCAATACTGTAACAATTGTATAAATAACATCAACCCATTCATGACTGCATATCAGAATGGCTAGTTGGACATTTATTGGACAATGACATCATTTGTTTATTTTTGAACATTGGCAAAAATCAAACATTTCCCCTACTTTGAGCTCCATTTCCAGGTTCTTTTTATAGTAAAATCAATCAAAATCACCTCTATTTCTATAACATGTTTTTCATTCTATCAAATGAGACCAAGAAAACGAGAATACAACCATAAATACTATACGAAAATAGACCACAAAGTCGGCATTTTAATTAAAAAAAAAAATGGTCGGAGTTTGTTTTTTCTCATTATGCACTCTGTGCTCCAGGATTTTTTTTTGTATGGTGCACACTGACCACACAGACCCATTCTCTCACATGTGGGCCTACCAGCTTTCTCCTGCTTGATTTGAAGCCGCTAGAATTTACGAGTATATATACGTCAAACACGGTACCTCATAAGACGTATATATATGGCCGCAACAGTCAAAGGGTTTATATACTACTATGGTCACATGGCTGTCCAAACCCCTCACTACTTCCTACATCCTCCACTCCTCTCAGTGTACCTGCAACTCACCTGGTGAAAATGGCAGGCACACTCCCTGGAGAAAGTGTCTACAGCGGGCTGCAGTCAAATTGAAGGTGTCGATGGCCTTGTAGCTGCGGTGGTGAGCGTATGATGCAAGATTCATAGTGCGCTGCAGGAGGTGAGAGTGGTCAAGCTGTTGAGGAAAGGTTACAGGGAAAAGAAGCTTTTGTGTTCCTGGGTATTAAAAATTATGTAAACAGTTTAATCAACATAATGTCTTAAGAATAGGGGGTTAATTTCTTGAGTCATGGGTGAGGGGCTCTTTATTTATTATTAATTTGAACATGATACAGAGAAGTACAAGGAATACATTTATTAACAGAGCAACATGCCAAAGCCCCTTGCATGCTGAGCATTATGGGCAGGCTTAAAATTAACTTAAGATTAACTAAGCAATGATATATTCAGTGGTAAAAACATTAATGTAAACAGATAACAATTTAGCACAAATGAGTATTACAAAGACAGATCATATGGTCATTTACTGTGTTGTTGTGCATTCAATAGTATGGAGTAATCTGTTAGGTAATGTAATTAAAAGTTTGATTGGGTCACAGGTTAGACATTTATGAGATACAGTAATGAGAAACATTTTAGAGATACAATTATTCAGTATTTATTTCGTTGTGGGTGAGTAAGTGATTTTTGAGAAGAGACTTGAATTTATAAACAGTGTTTCTTTTATATTCACAGGTAATGAATTCCAGATTCTGGGGCCTTTTATGTGCATTGAGTTTTTGCATAGGGTGAGGTGGACACGAGGGACATCAAAGAGTGATCTGTGCCTTGTGTTATGGTCATGTGTTCTGTTGAGGTTAGTACGGAGATGTTTGAGGGGAGGGTTTATATCAGAGTTAAGTGTTCTATGTATGTAGTAGGTGCAGTAATAAGTATGGATGTTTTGTATGGTGAGTAGGTTTAGAGTTTTGAATATTGGTGGAGTGTGCTGCCTGTAGTGGGAATTTATCATTATTCTGACTGCAGCCTTTTATTAGGTAATTAGTGGTCTGAGATGGTTAATTGTTGTTGAGCCCCATGCACAAATTCCATAGGTGAGATAGGGGTAAATAAGTGAGTGATATAGGGCCAGGAGGGCTGACTGTGGAACATAGTACCGTATCTTCGATAGTATACCTACGGTCTTGGAAATTTGTTGTATGTGTGTTTGAAATTTGAGTCTATTATCAAGGTGGATGCCTAAGAATTTTCCCTCTGAGTTTTGTGATAGGTGATCCATTTATCATTATGTTAAGAGGAACGTCTGTGGCTCTGGTACCAAACTGAATGAAGTAGATTTTGTCAATGTTTAGAATAAGTTTGTTAGTACTCATCCAGGTAGATATTTTCTCTAATTCGGTATTTACAGTATTGGCTAGCATGACTGGGCTCGGGTGAGAGAAGACGTATGTAGTGTCATCTGCAAATAGTGTGGGTTTGAGTAGTTGCGTTGCATTTGGTAGGTCATTTATGTACATGTATATGAGAAAGGGAAGAGGGCCTAGGACACTTCCCTGTGGGACTCCAACTGTAATTGGCTGTGCGGAAGAGTTTGCCCCGTTTGTGTACACACATTGGCTTCTGTTGCTGAGGTAAGACTTTAGGTAGTTGAGGGAGTGCCTCCTTATACCATAGTGTGACAGTTTTATATGGATCAAGTCAGGGTCAACTTTATCAAAAGCTTTACATAAGTCAATGAAGCTCCCCAGTGGGACTTCTTTTTTCTCTATTGCAGTGTGTGTGTGTGTTCTAGCATGTGTATAGCATTAGTATTTTTATTAGGACTGAACTCAAATTGACAGGGGTTGAGTATATTGTGGGAGATGAGGTAGGAATAGATTTGCTTATGAATTAATTTTTCTAAGATTTTAGAGAGAGGGTGTAAGTTGGATATTGGCGTATAGTTATTCAAGTCTGTTTGGTCTCCTCCTTTATAGATCGGGGTGACCCCTGCTATTTTGAGAACTGGAGGGAAGGTAGAGGATTCTATGGATTTGTTAGTGTTGCAATGATTGGTGATAGCACTTGTGGTGCTTTTTTGTATATAAAGGGTGGTAAGGTATTTAAATCTCCTGTCTTGTTTTTTAGTGTGTTGATAATAAGGGAGACTTTAGTAGGGTTAGTCGGAGCTAGGAACAGTGTGTTTGGGTAGTTGCCAGTGAGGTAGTCATTGGGTGGGATATCTGAGCTTGGGATTTTATTGGCAAGGTTTTTTCCTATAGTGGAGAAGAAATTATTGAGTCTGTTTGCTGTTTCAGTTGGTGGGAGCTTGGGCTCATCTGGTTTTGTTAATTCAGTTTCACTATTTCGTGATATCTTTTTTGTTCCTAGAATTTCTGATAGGGTTTTTCCAGTTCTTTTTTATATCATCTTTTAAGTTGGATAATCTGTTCTCATAATACAATTTCTTATCCCTTCTTATCAGGCTGGTTAGGATTGACGAGTAACGTCTTGTTTGGTCGCTGGTTATGTGACCCATTCTGTACTGTTTTTCGTATAGGTGCTTTGTATTTATGAATTTGAGGATGCTGGGTGTTAGCCAGGGACTGTTCAGTCTCTTAGCTGTCATCTGTTTAGCTTTTTGGGGGCAGTGCTTGTTAGAGAGGTATTGGGTCTTTTTTAGAAAATTATTAATACATTCATCAATATCTGAATAGATTTCTAGCTCAGTGTGCCAGTCAATGTTTGTCACTGCTGCTGTGAAGTTATTAATGGCTGCCTCATTGTGGAGTCTGAAAGTGACTTTAGTAGTGTCTTGGGGTAATTTGCCAAGATTTGTTATGAGGAAGGTAGGGTAGTGATCTGTGGTATTATCTGTGATTATGCCTGATTTTAAAGGGGATATGGTGTTGGTCCAGATGTGGTCTAGTAGGGAAACACTGGAAACACTAAGTCTCTGTAACTCTTGTAGGTTTTGTTACTGTTGGTAGCAACATGCAGTTACTCATTGTGTTTGTGAATTCAGTAACGTGTGGGTCCTGGTCTTGCAGGAGATTTATACTGAAGTCACCTGAGAGTAGTAAGTGATCTTTGTTCATGCATGCATCAGTTATCATACGTCCTAGGTTTTCACTAAAACGGCTAATGTTTGACTGTGGTACTCTGTAGATGTTTATCATTGTGAGAGGTTTTTGTACGTATTTGGATTTAAATTTAGCTATTATGTATTCCCCATGTTCATCCCTTGTGCAAGTATTAGTGATACATTCTAGTTGGTCTGAGTAGTATATAGCTGTGCCACCCCCTTGTTGATCTGGCCTACAGTTGTGTATGGCTGTGTAACCAGGAATGGCACAGACATCTGTAGTATCAGGCTTTAGCCAGGTTTTGGTGAGAGTAATGATGGATGTACTGGCATGCAGGGAATTTAGTAATGCTATGAGGTCATCGTAATGTTTACTTAAAGATCTGATATTGTAGTTAAAGACAGTTATGTTGTTGTTGGCTCTGAGAAGTGCCTTTGATTGTTCTGCTGTGTAGTTTACCTGGAGTTTACCTGGAGAGTGTTTCGGGGGTCAACGCCCCCGCGGCCCGGTCTGTGACCAGGCCTCCTGGTGGATCAGCGCCTGATCAACCAGGCTGTTGCTGCTGGCTGCATGCAAACCAACGTACGAGCCACAGCCCGGCTGATCAGGAACTGACTTTAGGTGCTTGTCCAGTGCCAGCTTGAAGACTGCCAGGGGTCTGTTGGTAATCCCCCTTATGTGTGCTGGGAGGCAGTTGAACAGTCTCGGGCCCCTGACACTTATTGCATGGTCTCTTAACGTGCTAGTGACACCCCTGCTTTTCATTGGGGGGATGGTGCATCGTCTGCCAAGTCTTTTGCTTTTGTAGCGAGTGATTTTCGTGTGCAAGTTCGGTACTAGTCCCTCTAGGATTTTCCAGGTGTATATAATCATGTAGTTACAGTTACTGTTTGATTCATTTAAGCCATTCAATAAGAGGTTGGTATCAGGATCAATGCTTGTAATCATAAGATTTATAGTGAATCTATAGTTAGAATTAAGTATAAGACAAGTAAATATTCTAAAGCTATGAAACAGCACCTGAATCATTTTAACAGATGTAAAAAATTTGAGCTAAGGTAGTTCTTCAACCCTTTCAGGGTCCGTCCCGTAGATCAAGGGCTTTACGTTGAGTGTCCAAACCGTAGATCTACGCCAAAATTCTAGCGCTGTCAAATTTAGCGCAAAAACGCTCATAGGCCTACATGTGAGAGAACGGGTCTGCGTGGTGGGTGTGCGCCATAAACAAAAAATCTAGGCGCCCGCATAGCATTGTGGGAACGCCGGCTCAGTTACCCTTGTTCACCATGCCTCATCGCAAGTCAGCTCTCACTCCCCGGAATATTGGGACTCTCCTCTTCCTATCTGATAGTTCTGACACTGATGGAAGTGGAAATGAAGACGAATTCTACGGCTTTGATCAGTTAGTGACCGAAAAGAATGACCAGGATACCGGTAATAGTGCAGAAAACCCTGACGATCCTCAACCTTTTACCTCTGGTGTGGGCACTCGTGCCTCAACACAAGAGAAAACTAATATTTTCGCGTGGCCAGCCAGGCCTCTGACTTCAGTAATGATGATGATAGTGACGTGGACTGTGATTTTATTGCGCTCGACGATCATTCGAGTAGTGATAGTGAGGAATCATATTCACCAGTGAAGCGTCGGTATGTTCGCCGCCGCATGCGCTCGGGTAGTGTACCCTATGCTGTGCCCAGGGGACGGAGTACATCCCGTGGCCCAACACCAGTTTTAGGTAGTGATAGTGAGGATGATGTGGCTACACTTGGCATGGATAGACCACAGGCATCAGTGGATGGTGTTAGTGGTGATGGCAGTGGTAGTGGCACCGCCATGCGTGACTCGCCAGGCCACGCTGGGACCCATGCTACTGACTCGTCACAGTTCAAGGACAAAGCGGAGCGCCAGCCACCAGCCCACCACCACAACCACAACCACCCGCACAACCAGCCTATGATGTCCAGTATCCACCAGAAAACCGTATGTGGGATTGGCAGCAAAATCACAATTTTGTTCCCAAGCCTCACCACTTTGATGACTCTCAAAGTGGAATTCTACCTACTTGTCCCCTTGGAACCACGGCCAATGAACTGGAATTCTTTGAATTATTCTTTGACCAGCAATTGATGGAAATTATTGTCAGGGAAAGTAATAAGTATTTTGAGTACACCATGGCAAATACGATCTTATCACCACAGTCAAGACTACACAGGTGGAAAGAGACGACTGTTGCAGAAATGTATTTGCTTTTTGCAACAATAATGCTTATGCCTCACGTCTATAAGCATAATATAAAAGCATACTGGTCCACAGATCGGCTAATTTCTACCCCGGTCTTCAGTGAAATCATACCAGTGAACAGGTTTATCTTACTCTTACGAATGTTGCACTTCTCTGACAAAACCAGGCCTGACAGAAGTGACAGGTTATACAAGATTAGAAATGTTTTCATGTATCTCAAACAAAAGTTCAGCATATACTTTTATCCATTCAAGAATCTTGTAATTGACGAGTCTTTGATTTTGTTCAAAGGTAGACTGTCATTCAAGCAGCATATACCGAGCAAGAGGAAACGCTTTGGTATAAAACTGTTTGTACTCTGTGATTGTGACAGTGGCCTGGTGTTGGATATTGTTGTATACACGGGTAGTAAAACATTGAAAGATACCAAGATGTTATTGGGTATCTCAGGTGACGTAGTGAGAAACACGATGGCACCTTATCTTGGTAAGGGGCATACATTATATATTTATTTTTTTATTTTATTTATTTATTACAATTTGAGCACACATACAGAGGTACAAAAAAAATACAGATAAGAGCAGCATGCCAAAGCCACTTATACTATGCATAGCATTACGGGCTGGCTTAAAATTAACTTAAGATTAACTAAGCAATGATGAAATCAGTGATAAAACATTAATGTAAACAGATTACTATAAAGCACAAGTGAGTATTACAAAGACAGGTCATATGGTTGCATGCATTGTTGTACATTCAGTCGTATGGAGAATTCTGTTAGGTAGTTTATTTAAAAAAATAGTAAAGTTAGATTGGGTTTTAGGTTTAACATTTATGTGATATAATTGTGAGAAACATTTAAGATATACAATTTATAAGGTTGAGTTATTCAGTATTTATTTGGTTTTTGGTGAGTAAGTGATCTTTGAGAAGAGACTTGAATTTATAAGCAGGTAGTGTTTCTTTTATATTTACAGGTAATGAATTCCAGATTTTAGGGCCTTTTATGTGCATTGAGTTTTTGCATAGTGCGAGATGGACACGAGGAACATCAAAGAGTGATCTGTGCCTTGTGTTATGGTCATGTGTTCTGTTGAGGTTGGCAAGGAGATGTTTGAGGGGAGGGTTAATATCAGAGTTAAGTGTTCTATGTATGTAATAGGTGCAGTAATAAGTATGGATGTTTTGTATGGTGAGTAGGTTTAGTGTATTGAATATTGGTGGAGTGTGCTGCCTGTAGTGAGAATTTGTTATCATTCTAACTGCAGCCTTTTGTTGGGTAATTAGTGGTCTGAGATGGTTAATTGTTGTTGAGCCCCATGCACAAATTCCATAGGTGAGATAGGGGTAAATAAGTGAGTGATATAGGGCCAGGAGGGCTGACTGTGGAGCATAGTACCGTATCTTCGATCGTATGCCTACAGTCTTGGAAATTTTTTTAGAAATTTGTTGTATATGTGTATGAAATTTGAGTCTATTATCAAGGTGGATTCCTAAGAATTTTCCCTCTGTTAGCTTTGTGATAGGTGATCTGTTTATCATTATGTTAAGAGGGACATCTGTAGCTCTGTTACCAAACTGAATGAAGTAGGTTTTGTCAATGTTTAGTGTAAGTTTGTTAGTACTCATCCAGGTAGATATTTTCTGTAATTCGGTATTTACAGTATTGGTTAGCGTGACTGGGCTCGGGTGGGAGAAGACGTATGTAGTGTCATCTGCAAATAGTGTGGGTTTGAGTAATTGCGAAGCATTTGGTGGGTCATTTATGTATAGGAGAAAGAGAAGAGGGCCAAGGACACTTCCCTGTGGGACACCAACTGTAATTGGTTGTGCAGAAGAGTTTGCCCCATTTGCGTACACATATTGGCTTCTGTTGCTGAGGTATGACTTGAGGTAGTTGAAGAAGTGCCCTCTTATACCATAGTGTGACAATTTTACATGGAGCAAGTCATGGTCAACTGTATCAAAAGCTTTACGTAAGTCAATGAAGATCCCCAGTGGGACTTCTTTTTTCTCTATTGCAGTGTATATATGTTCTAGCATGTGTATAATAGCATCATTAGTATTTTTATTAGGCCTGAATCCAAATTGGCAGGGGTTGAGTATGTTTTGGGAGATAAGGTAGGAGCAGATTCGTTTATGAATTAATTTTTCGCAGATTTTTGAGAGAGGGTGTAAGTTAGATATTGGCCTATAGTTATTCAACTCTGTTTGGTCTCCTCCTCCTCCGATAACTGGTACACAAGCCCATTACTCAGTGATTTCATGCAAGTGAACAAGACAGATGTGTGTGGCACAGTGCGTTCTAATCGTAAACATATGCCCAGGCTCAATGCAGGTGCTCGTGGTGATGACGTGCAGGTGTTTACTGCCAATGACATCATGGCATTACGGTGGCATGACAAACGAGATGTCACATTGTTGACAACCATTCACCGTAATGAAATGCAAGACAGTGGCAAAGTTGATCAAGTGACTAATGAACGCATTCGAAAACCAGTGACAGTGATTGATTATACACAAAACATGCGCTTGGTTGACAAATGTGACATGCAGATTGGTTTTGTTGACTGTGTTCGTATGAGTTACAAGTGGTACATATAACTTTTCTTCCATCTCATGGACATTTCAATGCTCAATGCATATAATATGTACCAAATAAAGACTGGCAACAGACCACCGTATGGTGAATTTTGTTTGTCTGTTGTCAGCAGTTCTAAAACCATGTCCAGTGATTGTAAATATGTAAATATATGATAGAACATTAGTATTATACAAGATTTGTGCATGTTTATTGTAATAAACAACAGTGGTAAACAATAATATGATAATAACTTTAGTGCGGTTATTGTGTTCAATACAGTGAGTTTATATATATACATTATATACAGTATTGGTCTCTCAGGCCCCAAATGTTAGTAGGAATAGAAAAAAATTGGAAAAGAAAAGAAAAAACAACAAAAAACGCAAAATAATGTAATGCGAGTATGTGGAATTCGTCGATGTTGCCGCCACCACATCATTTTCGACAAACTTCTTGGCACTGTATCTCAGTAAGTACTAATCAGATTTTTTTTTTTGTCTTATTACCTTCACAAAAATATGCTCTTTAACCCTTTGAGGGTTTTCGTCGTACTAGTACGTCTTACGCGTAGGGGTTTTTGACGTACTAGTACGCATAAATTCTAGCGGCCTCAAATCTCGCGCGAAAAGGCTGATAGGCCTAGGTGTGAGAGAATGGGTCTGCGTGGTCAGTGTGCGCGGTAGAAAAAAAATCTGGGACCCAGTGGTGCATTGTGGGAATGCCCTCTTAGTAAACAATGTCCACCATGCCTCGCGGTAAGAAGCTCCTCACTCCTCGGCGAATTGGGACACTTTTGTTCCCCAGTGACAGTTCTAATAGTGATGGAAGTGCCAGTGAAGATGAGTTTCGTGGTTTTAGTGAGGTTTTGACCGAAACTAATGACCATAATATCGGTAATAGTGAAGAAAACCCAGACGACCCTCAGCCTTCCACCTCTGGTGCTGGGCCCTCGTGTTCACGTTCAGTTGTTCCAGAACCCAAGAGGAAACTTCTATTTTCCCAAATCCCAGACTCAGATGAGAGCATGGGTGATGATAGTGATAGTGAATATGAACTACAAGCTCTTCAAACTAGTTCCAGTAGTGATAGTGAAGTGCAATATTCCCCAGTGAAGCGTCAGTATATACGACGATATATGCGCTCTGGAAGTGTGCCATATGTTATACCAAGGGGAAGGAGTGTATCTCGGAGTACATCCCGTGGCTGTACAACAGGAACAGACAGTGAAAATGACGAAGATACTGTTGCAATTGGGATGGAAAATGTGCGTGGTGGTAGTGGTGCCGGCGGTGAGGCACCAGCAGTGGGCCATGCTGCCACCCACGCTGCCAGCCACGCCGCTGCCTCAGCTGATCTAGAACAAAGGCCACCATCCCCCACTCCCCCACCACACCAGCCTCCACAACCACAACCTCCACAACCACAACCACCTGTCATTGTCCAGTACCCACCAGCAGACCGCACCTGGGATTGGCAGGAAGCTGTCAATTTTGTTCCAAATCCCCACCAGTTTGATGGCAGCCAAAGTGGAATACGGCCATCTTGTGCACTTGGGAACAATGCCACTGAACTGGAATGTTTCGAGTTATTCTTTGACGAACCACTGATGAAAAGTATTGTCATGGAAAGCAACACATACTACGAGTACACCATGGCAAACACAATACTTTCACCAAAATCACGTCTACACCAATGGAAGGAGGCAACTGTGGCTGAGATGTATCTTTTCTTTGCCACAATAATGCTTATGCCACATGTGTATAAGCACAAAGTGAAATCATACTGGTCAACAGACCCCCTGATTGCAACACCAGGTTTCAGTGATATAATGCCAGTGAATCGATTTGTGCTAATGTTACGTATGCTTCACTTCTCAGATAAAACCAGGCCTGACAGAACTGACAGGTTATATAAGATTAGGAATGTGTTTGTGTATCTGAAACAGAAATTCAGTACTCATTTTTATCCCTTCAGGAAGCTTGTAATTGACGAGTCTTTGATTCTGTTCAAAGGAAGACTCTCTTTCAAGCAGTACATACCAAGCAAGAGGAAACGCTTTGGTATAAAGTTGTTTGTGCTTTGTGATTGTTACAGTGGTCTGGTATTGGATATTATTGTGTACACTGGAAGTTATACATTGCAAAATACCAGGAAGTTATTGGGCATCTCAGGTGATGTGGTTCGAACAATGATAGAACCATACCTTGGTAAGGGGCATATATTATATACAGATAACTGGTACACAAGCCCCTCACTCAGTGATTTTTTGCGAGTGAACATGACAGATGTGTGTGGCACAGTGCGTGCAAATCGAAAACATATGCCCAGGTTTGATGCTGGCACTCGCAGAGGTGAGGTGCAGGCGTTTGCTGCCAATGACATCATGGCATTTCGGTGGCATGACAAACGAGATGTCACACTGTTGTCATCAATTCACCCTAATGAAATGGCAGACAGTGGCAGGCAGCATAGAGAGAGAAATGAACCCATTCTAAAACCTGCAGCTGTGATTGATTACACCTTCAACATGCGTTCAGTGGACAAATGTGACATGCAGATTGGGTTTGCTGATTGTGTTCGCAAGAGTTATAAGTGGTACATCAAACTGTTTTTCCATCTTCTGGACATTTCCATGCTCAATGCTTATAATATGTATAAGATGAGCACCAGAAACAAACCACAGTACGGCGAATTCTGTTTGTCTGTCATCAGACAAATAGTATTCAAGTACCAAGGAAATGCACCTGCAATTGACCGCCCACCAAATTATCAACAACTACCTGCTCGTCTGAAGCATGGTGATCACTTCCTGGTAAAACTGCCTGCTACTGCTTTGAAGAAAAAGGCTCAGAAGAGGTGTTACGTCTGTTCACATACAAAAAAACGCCCACGACAACGCAGAGACACTCGTTTTATGTGTGAGGAGTGCAAAACTCCACTGTGCATGACACCATGTTTCAAAGAGTTCCACAGGCTGCAGAACTTCTAGAAACATGTCCTGTGACTGTATATGTGTATATAAAATATAGAAAAATAGTAATAAACAACATTTCATATTGTTTGTTTGTGTAAATATTTTCTGTAAACAAAATAATGACAACAGTGTTTACGCCCTTATTGTGTAGTATTGAAAAAGAAATAACTTACAAAATACTGATCATGTTGGCCTCAGAGGCCATAAAAGTTACTCAGAAAAAGAAAAATTGAAAAAAAATTGAAAATAGTACATAAAAAAGTAAATAGAAAAATACCGGGTGACGGCAGTCGGCGATGTTACCATATGTTGTTCAATTTTGGCAAATTTCACACCTCCATATCTCGGTAAGTATTGACGTTAAAATTTTTTTGTTTAGCCTATAATGTTTAGAAAAAAATACTCTATTTTTTCATAAGAAAAAATAATTTTTTTTTTTTTGAAATTTGGCCGACCCTGAGAACGAGTTTCGGAGAGGGCCTGTCGACCCTCAAAGGGTTAATTCTGTAAGAAAAAATAATTTTTTTTTTTTTCAAAATTTCTTGGACACTGGAGCACCACTTCAGATTTTGGCCTTGGACCCTGAAGGGGTTAAAGCTAAAATAAAGGAGACAATATAAAAGGGACTAAAAAAATTTGTGGTGAACAAATAAAGTGGTAATCAAATAAATGAGATAGGGAATGTGATGAATGGTTTGAAAAACCGA